>NC_081804.1:18233996-18572330 GCF_963082965.1 Carassius carassius
ACCAGGACATCCACATGATATTTCCACTACCTTTTCGAGAAATGAATGTAATTAAAGAAAAGAAAGTTAGTCTGATAAACATTCTCGAGTGCTTTTTCAATCTAAAGATAGATCCAGAAGTGTTACACTCAGACGAATACAAGATAGTCTTTATCTTTGATGGACTTGATGAATGTCGTTTTCCCCTGGATTTCCAAAACAACAGGAGTTGCTCTAGTGTGACTGAATCAGTCTCAGTCGGTGTCCTACTGACAAACCTCATCTGCAAGAATTTAATTCCTTCTGCTTTTGTCTGGATAACCTCACGACCAGCTGCAGCAGGTCAAATACCACCTGACTTCTTTGACCGTGTGACAGAAGTGCGAGGTTTCAATGACTCCTACAAGGAAGAATACTTCAAGAAAAAAATAAGTGATCCAGACTTGTCCTCCCGCATAATCTCCCACTTGAAGTCCTCAAAGGTTCTTCACATCATGTGCCACATCCCAGTGTTCTGTTGGATATCAGCTACAGTTCTCGAAAGAATGTTTCGTGATTCTGAGGGGGGTGAGATTCCCAAGACCCTCACGCAAATGTATTCACATTTCTTGATGTTCCAGATCAAGCAAGGGAGTCACAAATACAATGAGAATTCCGAAGCCGGTTTGAAGTGGGATAACCAGACCACATTTTTGCTTGGAAAGCTTGCATTTCAGCAGCTTGAAAAGGGTAATTTGTTGTTCTATGAAGAAGATTTGAGGGAATGTGGCATTGACCTTCACATTGCATCAGTGTATTCAGGAGTTTGTACCCAAATCTTCAGAGAAGTAGCAGGGCTACTTCAGGAGAGGGTCTTCAGCTTCATACACTCAAGTATACAGGAGTTTCTGGCTGCATTGTATGCATTTCTTGTGTTTGTCAACCATAAACGGAATGTCCTCAGTCAGACGACAAATGCTAAAATCATTAATACTTTCAAAAAAATGTCAGTGCAGGAATTTTTAAAGTGTGCTGTAGATAATGCTTTAGCAAGTGAAAATGGACATTTGGACCTTTTCCTTCGCTTCTTGTTGGGACTGTCCCTTGAGTCCAACCAGACTCTTCTTAAGGGACTCCTGAATGAGGTGAGTGATACTGAAAGCAGCATAAAAATGATTCAATACGTCAAGGAAAAAATAAGGGACCACCCTTCAGCAGAGCAGGCAATAAGTCTTTTCCATTGCCTAAGTGAAATGAAAGATGATTCTTTGGTTGAGGAAATGCAGGACTTCATTAATTCACATGGTTTTATTGGTGGAAAGCTATCTCCTTCAAGCTTTTCTGCTTTGGCCTACATATTGCTCACATCTGCAGAAGAACTGGATGTGTTTGACTTGTCAAAGTTTGTTCATCCGAGCATGTCTTCAAATGAGGGACTGTTAAGATTGCTGCCAGTTATCAAAGCATCCCGATCAGTTATGTAAGTTTGTCATGCCAGAAACTTTATCTTCCCAAGTATTTTAAACACAGGTGTGGATGCTTAGTCAGCATATTCCAAAAACACAGTACCTTAACCTGCTTTCTTTATTTCCTTCAGATTGAGGTGCTGTAATGTGACAGATAAAGGTTGTTCAGGTCTGTCCTCTGTACTTAGTTCAAGTCTCACATGTTTGAGAGAACTGGATTTGACTTCCAACAATCTTCAAGATTCAGGAATAAAACAACTTGCTGCCGGACTGGGGAATCCTCAGTGTAAACTAGAAATTTTGAGGTAGGAAGTAGACTGTGCCCATGACATCTATTAAAAAAACAACGTGCAGTGGCAAAAATTTCCAAATTAGAAGTATCTATGGCTTTTGATTATAAAACTTAAATTTGTTAAATGTTGTGTAGAATTATTGTATGTAGGAAAATAAAGTGACAGTGGATAGTTTGTCCCTGCTTCCACTTGCCTGGCCAGTGGAACATTTGGTTTAGACAAATTCACATCATACATCAAAAGAGCTATTAAGTCCTAAATTATTTTTCAAAATGTTCCCCTAAAATACCTGATAATAAAAATAGACACAAAGAAGACAGCTGTGACATACAGTTCAGAGCTATACAATAAATGTAGATAGCTCAGCTAAATTGGTAACATGGACTTCCTGTCCATATTTTCCAGCCTTCGACCTAACACATTTTAATAGACTTTTCTTGAGACAATGTTGAGATCTCTGTTAAAACTAGAAAACTTTGAAATTATCCTTCTCTTTTTCTTAGAGGAATCATTGTGAAATGGAAAACTTTAGTAAAAGTCTCAATTTGCTGTCCATTGATTCACATTGAGTGAGTGAGTGAGTGAGTGAATGAGTGAGTGAAGTGACATTCAGCCAAGTATGGTGATGCATACTCAGAATTTGTGCTCTGCATTTAACCCATCCGAAATGCACACACACAGAGCAGTGAACACACACACACACACACTGTGAGCACACACCCGGAGCAGTGGGCAGCCATTTATGCTGCGGCGCCCGGGGAGCAGTTGGGGGTTCGATGCCTTGCTCAAGGGCACCTAAGTCGTGGTATTGAAGGATGTTGTTGGTATGTTGAAGAAACAACAAACATATTTTATTTGTGATTTTTCTTTTCTTTCTTGTGGTTGTAGACTTTTCAATTGCAGCATCAGTGAAAATGGCTGTGCTTCTTTGGCTTCAGCTTTGAAGTCAAACCCAGCTCACTTAATTGAACTGGATTTGACGCACAACAACCCTCATGATACAGGTGTGAAAATGCTTTCTGATGTGCTAACAGATAGAAGCTGTAAACTGGAAACACTAAGGTGGGTTCTAATATGTGGGCACTTAAATATATATATAACTTTCACTTGGGTTGCTATTCATTTTAAAACCCATTGAGTCCTTTTAAAATCTTTCTTGTTTTTGTCTATAATCAAATAGCAATCCCTCATACATTTCTGTGGTACTGAGTTTCATTTTTGAACAAAGCAATTGCAGAATTACAGATTGAATTACAGATTGAGGGCCTTTTATTTTAGGTTGATGGCCTGTGAACTTACTAGGAAAAGTTGTGCGGCACTGGCCCAAGCACTTCAGTCCACCTCTACAAGCCTGAAACATTTAGATTTAAGTTTAAATGACCTTCAGGATTCAGGAGTGGAACTGCTCTGTGTTGGTCTAAAGAGTCCGTCCTGCAAGCTTGAGACATTGAGGTATTACAATCAGACAAGTAGACAGTGTTCATGTGCTGAGTAACAATATGATGATGTCGATAGATGACTGGTCTGATTCTGAGGAAATAATATCACATGCTTTGTATCACATGACAATTGTTCATGATTATTTCCCTTTACTATTTGCAGTCTATCAGACTGTAAAATTACTGCCTACGGATGTTCTGCATTGTCACCTGCTTTAAAGTCAAACCCATCACACATGAGAGAGTTGGACCTCAGCATTAACAACCTCTCAGACTCAGGATTAAAGCATCTGCTCCCTGTGTTTGAAGACACACGTTTGCATCTAGAGAGATTATGGTAATAGGCCTTCAGTTTGTTTTATCATGTAATGTACATCTCACAATTAACAGAGGAGACTGGATGGACATTTGGAGCATGTTGTTTTTGTGCTTTTCTCAGGCTGAATAATTGCAATCTCACACACGAAAGCTGTCGGATGATGGGTTATGTAAACAAACCAGAACACTCAGGTCTGAGAGAGCTGAACATCAGTGCTAATGCAATACTGGATTCAGGCTTGAAGCAGCTTTCAGTGGCACTTTGCCAACTTCTGTCAGGATTGCAGTCCCTGAGGTAATAAAGATTTTCAGTAATTAGTAATTTCAGTTCAAACGAAATGAAGAAATTATTATTATTATTATTATTGTGAACTGTAACTTAAATTTCCAATTGAATCATATGAATCACAGATACACCTATGAAAGGTGAATCTGTACACTACAGAAAATGTGACTGTTTTTACTTGAACAAAATATATATGTAATTTAATTAAGTTAAGTTATCTTGTTATAATTGCATTACACTTTGCAGTGTAACATACTGTGGGCTTACGGCAGATGGGTGTGCTGTTCTGGCATCAACTCTCAGCTCTAACCAGTCACAGCTAAAAACACTGGATCTCAGAGGAAATAAACTGACGGATTCAGGAGTGAAGTCACTCTCAGATCTACTGGAGGATCCACAAAGTACATTAGAAGAACTTGAGTGAGTATTTGAAAATTATACAGACAGTTTACTCCTTGTGCTATGCCATAATATATCCTACACCTCATTTAAAAACTAGGTGTTATTTAAATAATAAACCAGGATTGGATTATTGTATATATTTTTTGGTTGTGTGCAACAATATTCAGGTGAATCTTAAGGAAATGTGTGGGCCATATTTTGCCCCGAAACAAATAGACAGAAGTGGAAATTTAAAGATACCAATTGTAGTAATAAGAATGAAGTACTATTGGTACTAATGGGTAGAATGTTAAAATTATTTCATAATCCAAAATATTGCAATGAAAATGCCTAAAATATATTTTATTTCCTTATGCAAGGTGACTACCATTTCTTTGTTATTTCTTCTGTTTGGTTGTGAAATATGACCCAGACACATTCTTGAGACTATGTTTCTCTTTAATATTTATTTTACAATATCCCAGTACCAATTACTGATTTAAATATTCACCTCACAGATTCATGGATGGAATAATATCCAAAAATCAGTCAGCTATTGATGATCCCCACAAACAGAATGCTCTACCTGAAAAATCAACAAAATCAAAAGAGCAAAAAACAAAAGGCGTGCGTATGCTTTTAAAAAAAAAGTGACTGTTATTACTACATTTAGTGTGAGTTGGACAATTTTGCTCACAGCTGTGTTACACCAGTCCAGTCAAGCAGACCTGAAAGAAAGCTTTATATTAGATCACTAGTTAAAGTGTGACATCTGCAGTGACTGTGACTGGGGACATGTTCAGTTCACCTCGTTTTATCGTGGCCATGATATATTAACTAAAATGTTTAATAAAATGTTGTGGCCACAAGATCCTATTGAGTGAAGGGCATCCATTTCTCGTGGGCACGAGTTTAATATGTCAAAATCTTAAAACAATATTTTATTTTGAATGAAGAAATTATTATATTAATTATTATAGAAATGATTACATTATCAAATTATTATATTAGCCATAGGCCAAGGTGCCCAGACTGTATTGCGCGCGATGTAGACAGCATTCAAATGAAGTCTATCATGAATAAATGTTACATAAAGCACATCAAATAAAATAGACCTACATAAAACATTTTATCCATTAGCTTAAGTCCTTCAACTGATCGTCTTTTTTTTTGTAATATTTGTATATTATTATTAATATTGTTTATATTTTTTTATGTTCGCTGTTATGTATTTGACTTATTTCCCCTTTATTTCGATCTCTTTACTTAACGTTCTGAACAGTTTTGTAAATAATAGCCTACTGTAAAAGCCTGACATGCCAGTAAAGCTTTGATTATGCTGCATGACTGGAATTTTTACTGGAAGTGCAGTTTAAAGGTTGAAATTAACATACATTTAATTTTATTTATAGGCTATAATTAAAAATACTATAGTGTTTCATTTAAAAATTAATTATTTGTGTATCATTTGTAGATGAAAACACAACACGCTCATTTATCGGCACACACGGGTGTAAATACAATTGTCAGGCGTTTACAGTATTTGCAAAATATATGGTAGCATATGAATAACAGATTATTTGGTAAAGCGATATGCAAGCTGAAAATGGAGAAATACAACAATATAGCCCTAACCAGTTAATTTAATATTATTATATCACAATTTATTATTAATAATAATAATATGCGAATATGAAATAAAATATACAATCAATTAACAAATTTACAAGACTATGGGATGTATAAAAATATTTCTCCATCTCTGATAAATGCAGGTTGTTCTGTTCACGCAGTTATGTTCACGCATTAAACTCATGGCCACGAGAAATGTTGTTCTCTCAACACAGGATCTCAAGGCTACGATATTAAGGTGTTGTTACCTCGACAATGATCTTGTGGCCACGACATATTATCACATTCCCATGAGTAAAATATGTCGTGGGCGAGTAAACCGAACATGTCCCTCCTGGTCACTGTAGACATCAGGTCTCAGTGCTGCTTATCATCTGAATTATTCAAACCGACAAGGAAAGGTCATCATGGAAACTACTTTGTGGAAAATGGCCTGGAACACCTGTACAGATTACGCAGCATGAGCGTGACATGGCCTTATGGGTACAGTATGAATCATGCATAGCTTCATTCTTTAGCACGAACGGTATGGCAAAAACATTTCGGAGATGAGGTACAAGGGAAATATGAGGAATAGCAGGTTTGTCAGTCAGCTACAGATACAGGTGTTTGAAGATGTGTTCTGTAAATATGGATCCAAATCTGTTTCCTGTGGCTCAGTGGTAAAAGCATTGCGTTAGCAGTGCAAAAGGTCAGGGGTTTGATTCCCAGCGAACTGGTTAAATGGTGTTGAGTTAAATACTGGTTAAAAAAAATGTATAGCCTGTAAGTTCCTTTGTATAAAAGTTTCTGATAAATGTAATGTAAATCTGCTGCACTCTGAAACCTTTACTTTAGTGTACGTCTATATACAAATTCAAAACAAATATGTATGTACATTGTGTATATATACAAATATAAGATTTAGTTGATATTATTATAGTTAAAACATTTTGATATCGACAGCTGCTAAATATGTTGACTTGGCAAATATTTATACAGTATTTACTGTAAACTACAACCTCTTCTGAGATCCTAAGCATCTGACTTTATCTTTCCACCTGGAAACCAATCACAATACCCTAGCAACCGCCTAGTAACAGCCTAGCAAAGTTAAGCCTTAGTCTAAATGCCTAGGAATGACTCAAAACACCATAATAACCAGCAAGCAACATCTACATCTGTTCAAAGTATAACATTTTTTGAAATATTGAATTCAGTCACTCATCAATCAACAAAAGTTACATAAAGCTATATAAAACATGTAGAAAATAATAGTCAATGTAGAGTGAAGCATTGTTTTAAGTTTACAAAACAATGAAACTCACAACAATGATGTAGGTCTGTGTATGAACAGAAGAGGGCAGTATAGGATCTTAATGAAATTAAGACATTTCAGTGGCAATATTATTAACATATTCCTTGTGTCAAGATAGGCCATTCCTGATTTGTTTCTCTCACAAGTTGCCTGTTGTTTTTTTCTTCTTCTTTTTTGTTTATTTTTTGTTCAACTAGCCTAATATTGGCAGATACACAGAAAAATGACCAAGCATCATCAAGTGTTTCATTTGAATGTTTATTTATAAAACCAGAAAGAGGGCATCATTTCATTAATAGTCATTATAATTATTACAGCATATGTTTTTTATTTATTTTTATTTGTTGTATTGATATTCAGAGTTCACCAAGTCTTTCTTTGGTTTGTCATAACAAACCATTCTCCATATGGAAACAATTATAAAATGTAACTTTGGTCAAAAGTTGTGCCTTTTTGTTTTGGATATTACATTGCAATTGGGTCTATATTGATAATTGGGTCCATCTTGGTAAATATAAACATTTTAAATAATTAAGTTCTTGCACTGATAAGTGCTACACTTGATTTACTTATGAGCGCATTTAACGCCAGAAAACACTGATTTAACAGCACCTGCATGCATCTCATTCATAAAATTCATTATTTTTGAGTAACTGCACAAGGAAAGTGTTTCAAAAAGAAATAAAAAATGCAACAAAAGAATATGGCCAATTTGGCATACCACAAATAAATACTCTATTAAGGCAAACTTCATTTCTAAAACAAACAATCTATGAAAGAAGTGCATTGCATTAAAAATTCTGCTCATGCAGACATGATGCAGGCAATATTAAACTGTGAATTCATATATAACAAAGATAAACAATAGCTGTGTTTATATGATACAGGACTTCTATTAGCCCACCTAAGTTTATCTTTAATTCTCACCAAAATGATCCAGGACTAAAATTCATGCTGTTCAGCCAGTGCTGTGCTAAAGCAAAAAATAAAATTAAACAAGCTACACCCAACTAACACAACCTCGAACCTTCTGAGGTGTAATGAGCAGGTGAACTGCTCCTAACTAAGCAAACTGGCTCCTATCACCACTTTCACAAATAAGGGTCATCACACCTGAGATTAAATGCACAATATCTGCTACTTGTAAACAATTCATTAGCCATGCAGACAAAGTACTTGGTTTTAAAACCAACAAGAAGTTCTATTGTTCATCTCAAGGTATTTAGCTGCACATTTCTCGTTCATGAATGATCATAGTCAATGTTCAAATAGTCTACAGAAGAGGTTCAGTTTGTGGTAAAGTGCAGTTCAATTAGACCATAAATGAGGAAAACTGCAGTGATAATGCCTGAACCCATATGGCAAAACTAGGGAAACAGCGTTTCCATCCCACACACGGTTACATTTTAATGCATGTTTTCGGCATGATTTATAGAGATAAAACAGCATAGATGCAGCATGAGTGGGTGTGAGTTTGACGTTGACACACTGTCATGTTAAATAAATGAAGTCTTAGCTCTGTGCCTGTGTTTGAGTTATTTTTTCCCAGGGCTGCTGGGGTCATGGCTCGCTCGTGTATTTTCTTGCTGAAATATGAAGAGTTTGGGGCAGGAGGAGCACATCTGAGCTCATGACACCGGCTGGAGCGATCTCAGGAGATACGTTAAGTGCTGCGATAGCCTTTTATTTTTGCTAAAGACAGTTTAACCAGGTGTTGCTGAGCACTGTTTGGCTGAGAACCAAAAAAATGTCTACATTTTATCTAATTTTGTTCTTGATGATCCATGTGATATTTTGAGGAAAATCATTTCACATGTGATGTCAGTTCCATCGTACCAATTCTAAATGAAATATACCATACAATCTTAGCCTGTGTTCTTTTACAAGTTGATTTTAAATATCTAATTTCTTTTAAAAATTAAAATGAATTTTTACCACTGGCTGACCTGCTCTTCTGTCAGATTAAACTATTTGATGAAAATGTACTCACTCTTAGGCCAGATGAGTTTGATGAATGTTTCTTTATCTGAACATTACATCCTCTGCAAGTGAATGGGTGCCGTCAGAATGAGAGTCCAAACAGCTGATAAAAACCACAAGTAATCCACACCACTCCAGTCAAACAACCGATGTCTTGTGAAGTGAAAAGCTGTATGTTTATAAGACACAAATCCATCAAGATGTGTTTAACTTCAAAACTCTTCTTGTTCCTTAAATGTTTTATCAGAGGTTTGGACTCTCATTCTGACGGCACCCATTCACTGCAGAGCATCCACTGGTGAGCAAGTGTACAATTATCCAAATCTGATGAAGAAACTAACTCATCTACATCTTGGATGCCGTGGAGGGTGAGGACCTAGCAGTTCTCGTTTTAGACTGTTTTTATTATTAACCATGTTTTTATGTTCTTAAAAATATTGATCTACACCTTTTCCAAATAAAACACCTTTTTTTCTGCATGCAGACTATTGATTACAATCGCAAACAAAACACGCTGTTTGTGTGGGTGGTGCATGCTTGAAAGCATATGCTACTTGTGTATGAGGCTACTTGTGTATCCATTTCTGTGCTTGGATATAGATATTGAGAGCAGCTACAGTTCGGTCTTTAAAGGAACGGTTCACCCAAGAAATGAATATCACGCAGGAAAAAGAATCTTTAGCACAAACTTAATGCTGCTCTTTTCCATTCAAGGAAAGTTAATGGTAACTAGAGTTGTCAATCTAATAAAAATCACAAAACTTCTTTTTTTCTTTTTTTTTTTCTTTTTTTGACAACTAATGAGAATTTATAGAGAACGTTCCCCGAGGGTTACGATTATTGTGAACGTTCTCTATACTTATTTCTATTTTATAACATTAAAGTCTGTTAAATGTATGTTTCTCTTTTCATAACCATAAACTACAGTTTACAGAATTTCTCCACGACTGACATTTGTGTAATACATCATTTAATTACATTTAGAATTGAAGATCACTGTCAAAACAGGTAATAATGATAGTTTATAAATCTGAATTATACGTGTTTTGAGGATGAGTAAATAATGACAGATATTTCATTTCAGGTGAACTGTTCCTTTAACTGAGAGTAAGGCTTTTAAATTTCAGTGCTGTGCTAATGCTGCTAAAGCTAAGCACAAATTCTTTACAGTTTGAGGCAGTCAAATGACCTGTATATGACCTGTATATGAAATACTGAAATAGTAAAATATTTTGAAAACCAAAATGAAAACCAAGGCCTCGCACAACAGCATGAAAGTTTCTCTAACGTTGGTACCAAGGGTGGATTATTCTAAAATCACACTCGCTCTATTTACAACGCCATGTAATAAAATGAGTCAATTTCATTGTTAAGCAGCTCAGAGTTTTCATGAGGTACAAATGATCAATTAGTAGAAAACGGTACAGTTGTAAACGTATGCAGAAGTTCGTCAGACATGAGAACAGGAGATGACGGTATGTGAGACAGAGACTGTGAAGTCATATTTCTGATGCTTGACTGACTGAAGAGGCCACTCGATACTTTAAAAGTGTCTGAAACACCTTCTGAAACCTCAGCGCGCCCAACGTCACCCTACATACTGAAGGACAGCGTTTCCCTCAGACAGGCCATGTGTGATCCTGAGAGAGGACGACGGATGGCTCAGATCTGCGTCTGCAGCGGCTGGACGGGGTGGACGAGTGTCGGTGGGGGTTTGGACGAGCTGGAGTGGGACGAGTGCTGGGCTTTGATGCCTCTGCTCCTCATGTACTGGAGGAACTGATCGGGGATTTCCGCAAGAACGTCTTTGGCTAGACGGGCCATGCTGAGGATGTGATTCCCTCTGCGATCGATGTAGTCTCGGAAAGGAACGAACTGAGGAGGAATCGGAGAGAGATTAAGGATAATTGGTCCTCTAGTTGGTAAAAATGAGTAGAACTCAAATTGAATTGAAACCACATTTGAATTATATTGTACATGTATAGTCTACTTCAAAACTTTACTTGCAGATAATATAATATTTATAATAAAAGGGCACTTAAGCATACGGACTTACACTTTCATGGCTGAATTTCTTAACAATTACTTTTTAATACAATGTTCACATTTAAATCATATTCTGTCATGTTTTAAAGATGTTTTGACTATGATTATGGATTATACCTCTAATGAACCGCCGAACTTTGAACCTCAGCCTTCGTGTGCCCATGCAGTTTTGTGACCGGTGTTATGTGATATTACATTTAAAGTTCATATTTTAAATGTGCTGAACTGCAACATCTCCATTACGAATGTGTAATTATAAGTATACTTAAATACATAGCATTCAAGTTTCAGAAAACTGTACATTTAACATTTTTGATTGCAATTAACATGCAATTAAGTGTCAAAATATATATATATATATTTTTTTTTTAATCTTTCATCCAGATGAATGAATTCTTAACACATGTAATGTTTAAAGAAATAGTTCAGCCAATAGTCAGGTGTAGATGAGTTTGTTTCTTCATCAGATTTGGAGAATAGTGTCATTTCATCAGTGTCTCATCAATGGATGCTCTGCAGTGAATGGGTGCCGTCAGACTTAGAGTCCAGACAGCTGATAAAAACATCACAATAATCCACACCACTCCAGTCCATCAGTTAACATCTGGAGAAATAAAAAGCTGAAACAAATCCATAATTAAGGCGTTTTAACTTCAAACCATCGAGTCCATAATCCATTATGATGCTTCCTCCAGGAAAAAAGTCCATCATTATCAATGTTTGTTTAGAACTGTTCTGGCTTGTAAAACGAACATGCAGGTTCAGCTTCAGGTTAATTGATGAACTGGAGTCATTACTTGTGGATTATTGTGATTGTTTACCAGCTGTTCTGACGGCACCCATTCACTGCAGAGGATCCATTGGTGAGCAAGTGATGTAATGCTACATTTCTCAAAATCTGATGAAGAAACAAACTCATCTGCACCTTGGATGGCCTGACATTTTCAGCAAATGTTCATTTAATTGTGAACTATTCCTATATTGCTATGTTGATGGTTATACCTTAAAAAATAGGATGATCATAAGCTAAACATTTATTTTCAGTTCTGCACACCTTTTCCCGTTTGCTTTTTATTACCACATAGTCACTGAGAGATGAGTCAAAATTATTGTCTGTGATCATCAATGATACAGACGCTGTAGACATTAGGTTGAAAATCGCCTAGAATATTGCTTTACTATTTCTGTTCAGGGATACTTGATATACAGGGCTGGAAACTCACCTGCACGATGTCTCTCTCCGCAAAGCGACCCCTGGATGATATCCTGACTTCATCTCCATCTAGTTCAATCATCTCTGTCAAATGGAAGTAAATGGCAGAGAAATAAAATGATCCTATGTTGCTTCCATTTGGCTCAGACTGTTATAGTCAAGTGTGCTATCATTGGATGTCATGAGTTCAGATACAGCCTTTAATGCAGCAGCTATGAAATGAGTTCAAAGAGCAAATCATGACTGCTGTGAGATAATGAGAACACAGGGAGCTGCATGTAAATGAGCTTTATCTTCATCAAAGGAAGAAAGTATTAACCTATATACAAGTTGTCAGCCCAGAAGAGACCAATGTTTACTTTTAAAAATGTGTAATATAAAAACACATTTTAAAGGAAGACTGGATTTTTCTTGGTCTTGTCAAACGAAACAGTATGAAGTACAATGCAGACATAAGAGCTGTTACTCAATTTAGTTTATCTACACTTATCAACGCATATTCTATATTCAGTACAGGCTCATAAAGTCATTTACAAAAAAATCTTAAAGGTACAGTCACAAATTTATTTAAACAAAAAAAGTGCTGGAAAAGAGTATGGAAACTTTGTTTGAAAACTTTGATGTTTATGTAAAATAAATTAAAATGAATGTTTAAAAATTATATTTTGAATATGGGTCTTTAAAACAAAAAACAATGGCAATGAATTAAGGAAAAATTCACTTTAGCATGAAGTCTTTATAAAAGATTCACTAAACAAACTTTACATTTAAAAAATAAAAACAAAATTGTAAAAAAAAAAAAAAAAAAAAAAAAAAAACCTTTGAGCACAGAAAAAGCATTAATGCAAATAAACCATATAATCATGTACAGTCATAAAGCAATTTGCTAAATGAATCACATTTTTGTTTACTCTCCAATTACATCATCTTGTGAAAAACTTCAATCTTTCGTAAATAATATCAACACTATCAGTGAGTGTAAATCATTCTCATTAAGTTCGATATTACCAACAAACAAAATATGCAATCTACAGCAGATGAGGCAGTGATGACAGCTGAAACGAAGTAACTGGATCACACTTTTCAGATGAAAGGAGAGGTACAGGGTTATTTAGGAAATCAACTGATAAGCCAATGGAAACATGAAAGCTCCTATAGCACATACACTACTAATGACGTTCTGGAGACTGATTGGTCTCACTGGAACATATGTGAACCAGGTTTCTTCTTTTGATCTGATCTGCTCTGCTGGATTGATATCATATCACACATCTCCACACATCATCAAAGACATACACATTTCTCTAATCTTACCATCAAACTCAGCTGGCCCGACCCCAACGATGATAATTGACATCGGAAGACTAGAGGCCTTCAACAGAAGGGAACAGTTCATTAAAACAAAACTCCCAAGAATACCCTCCTCATATAATTCAGTATTTGTGCAATGAAACATGCACAAAACAGACTTCTGATCGCAGTAATACAATACAACATCTTGCGTTCCAATCTATCTTGGAGACACATGAGGCACTTTTTCTCAAAAGTGAAATGACATGTGGCCAAGTGTGGTGACCCATACTTTTAATTAGTGATCTGCATTTATACCATCTTAAGTGCACACACACAGCAGTGAACACACACACACACACACCCGGAGCAGTGTTCATCATTTATGCTGCGTTGTCAATGGAGCAGTTGGGGGTTCGGTGCCTTGCTCAAGGGCACCTCAATCGTGGTATTGAAGGTGGAGAGAGAACTGTACATTCACCCCCATCCCCCACAATCCCTCGAGAAAGACTCAAACCTGAAACCTTTGGGTTACAAGTCTGACTCTCTAATCATTAGGCCATGACTTCCCCAAAAAGGGTGCGAACTGATTTCATTTTAAACATTTAAATGTCTGTGATCCCTGTAAAATGATGATAAAAAAAGGGCAAAAATGCAATATTTAGCAGTGTCCCGCATTTTATGTTCAACTCTGTTACCGCATGATTTCTGCCTATAAAAAAAAAGTGCATTCCATTCCAGAAAGTGACATCATTGCATTTTCAAACTTTTTGAAGAAATTGTGCTAAATGGATTTCTCAAGCTAAATCAGTCAAAACTGTTACCGAGTCATATAAATAAATAAATAAATAAATAATACTCTTGCCAATATTGTTTCCAGTCATATTTCATATTTTTCAAAAACTACAAAGATTCGGTCTCCGACTGAATGATGACTTAATTTTGGCTAAACACACAAATACTGTAAGAAAATGTTTCTTGCAATCCTGCCATGCATTCTGGACATTTTATTCAGCTTTTATGTTTATTTAAAGTTTGAACCTTAGTTCACAAAGTATTTAAGTATGTAAGCACCACAGGGTGGCTGCCATTGGTATGTGACTCTGAAATTTGAAATTTGAGGCCCATTCATTAGGCTAAGGTAACTTGTCCTGCTTGAGTGTAAACGGCTCAGCTATCTGCACACTGACACTGTATGAACAACTCCTGTCACAGCCTGCACAATATATCACATTTCAGCATCTCAGTTCACGTGCTTTAAAGGAAAGACAAAAGGATTCAGTTTGACCTTTTTTTTTCTTTTTGTCTATTTCTGTATTCTTCACCCACTTTATAATTGGGTTTAAGTTCTTTTCGTTTATTCAGCACATTCATTCACAGTCTAATTGTTCATCAAATAATCATGTCTTCTAGGCATTAGAATGATAAATGGCTATTGTTTACAAAGCAAACACACTTGGAGCCTTAAAATTAAGGTTCATTTTGTGCGTTTTCCAGTTTGATAAAGTTATTTTTAAGTACATCCTGTACATTTTAAACATTCTGTCAGGTAGATAATCAGATATGTCAGCACCATTGCCATGATTTTGTTGTAGACAACTGGTAATTGTTTTACCAAGAAGAATGTACAGTAGTTTCATCGCCTTGAGGAGAAGACTTGTAATGTCAAATGAATCTGTAAACCAATTTTCTACCACAAAATCATGGTAACAGGGCTGACATTTTAAGGTCACACCTTCAGACAAATAGTTGTGGAAAGAGGAATGATTTCTTAGTTTTATACACTTATGGAATAGTTCGTCAACTTAAAAAGGGGAAAATTATGACGATAACAGGGTTGACAACTGTGGGACAAAATGATGACTTGATGTCAAAATCTTGCTGTTTATAAACATAAAGTAACAGGCCTGCCACATAGTAAAACTGGTGTCAGCTATTCATTGTCACATTTTATAAATATGTATATAAGGGACACTTATCTTTTCTGTTTTTCCAAATGGTGTAAAGATTGCAGCGAACTGTGTTGTTTTCTTACGTTTACGATGGATTCTTTCGTCTGAGCCATGTCTGAGATGACCCCATCAGAGATGATGAGGAGGATGAAGTATTCGGAGCCATCCTTTACTAATGAAGCATATCTGCAAAGAAATAAGCTGATCAGTTCATGTGCTTGTTATGGACATAGGGACTGAATCCCAATTCAAAAAAACAATCCATCCTAGTGTCAGTAGGAACATCTAAAATAGTCAAAAGTTCCTTGATGATGTACTATTTTTGGTAGATTTTCCAAGTATGTCCCAACGCTTGCTTTTTGGGCTATAGCCTAAAATCAGTTTTCTAACGAAGTACCAGGATGCAAACATTACCAAAAAAATAAATAATAATAATTGTGTCTGACACTTTATTTATTCCTTCTCTTTCTAGGTTGTGCTTATTTGAACAATGTTTAAAATTTGGGATTACAAGCACATACTGTATCTATTTGCCTCTTTAAGAAGAATTATAATTTGCTGTGGATTAAAGCGTATGAAAAATGACTAAATGTAAACATAACATTGTAGTACACAATCTGTATTGTATAAAGCACTAGATAAATGAAGGTGACTAGTACTTAACATAACAAAATATGAAAAATGTAAGTATATAAGTATGTTTAAAATGTAATTGGCCTTACCTTGCTACATGATTAATGACAGGTGAGAAGTATGTTGGTCCATAGAGACGAACAGACTTCAGACTCTGATAATACGCCTCTAGAACGCCCTCTATCCCACTGCAGTATGGGTTTTCTGGGTTCCCGTTCTGTAAGTACACATATAAATGAACATATGTACATGTGATACACACATTCGCAATACAAGCATCACAAAGTACTGTACTGTGTTTAGGCTACGTACTATTGTGGAAAAGTGTACTTAATTGGACTGAACGTGCACTTGCAGTGTACATCAAATTGTAATATTATATTTTATATACTTTAACTTTTTTTAGACAGAATCTTTAAATCTGTACTTGCAGATAATATCATATTAACAAAAAAAATGTTACTTAAGTGTAAAGAGTACACTTTCATGGCTGTCTATTTACCTAAGTACACTTGGTAAAAATGTTCACTGTGAGTACATTTATTTTGATATGCTGACTACTATTCTAAAGCATATGTAAAGTAATATCATTTGAGCTCTAGTATTGTTCTGTTGTTGTAAATATTGTACTACATTGCATCTTCATCATTAAAAATTGCCATTACAAATATATTTAAATATGTCACATTAAAGTACATTGTAGTTCAGCATAAAAGCAAGCATATTCTCCAGTGCAGTGTAACCATAATTCAAAGACAATGGAAATAATTATGAAATTACACATAAAGATAGTCCTACGTAACTGGATCAAATAAAAAAAGAAAATTCACTTCAGCTAATTGCACTTAATATAAATCTAATCTATGATACATTTGAATTTAATAAATGCAATTAACATGCTAAATTCAGTTTGGAGTTTCCTTTAAAGTATATTAATTCTGTGAAAGGTTATCTTTTTCATGTTTGCACAAAAGTAGAACATATTTTTTTATGTTAAAATATTATTAAATAATATCCAACAGGATTTTAGTAATATAGTAAGTATTAATCTATACTACTACTAAATAGTAATTGTCTATACTGATATATAGATATTATAGATAGTATAATCAGACATGTTTACTGTGAGCAATCACTGTCATAGCAAAACAACAACAACAAGAATCAGCCATTAAAAGTTTGATCTGGCCATCTGAGCTCACATCCCAGAAGCTTTCTGTAGTAAGAGGTGTGTTTAAAGAGAGCTATGCACTCAAGTAAAGCTTTAATGCTCTGCTGAGTGCATATGAAGTCTCCCGCGTTCAGCCCTGAGGAGAAGTATGTGTGTGTGTGTGTGTGTGTGTGTTTTAGCTGTGTGTGGGCATCTGCAGCCACAGGCAGTGCATCTGTTTGGTCTAATAAGGATCTCACTGTATATGGGATTATGTGATAGATTCTCTGTGACCGTTTCGTGGGTGTGGAAGAGGGAAAAAAGACAGAAAAATAAATAAATAAACCAAATAAATGATGTCCTCTTTAGAAATGTGAGACAGCTGTGTGTAATCTCCATTTGCTAATGTCTATCAATCTTTTTCAATTTCCTTTATGAATGGTTTCATCCATATTTATCAGTTAGTCACCCCGCAGAGCCCTTATTTGGTTACCAGTGGGGTAGGTGTAGTTGTACGAAATCAAAACTGGAGCTTGTTGCCATTTAGTCCATGTTTGTTGGTTTTTAGGTCATTTATAAGCTAAAGTACTACTAAAGGTTAATAATATGATTTTTTAAATACATGTACACATTTAACATTTACAAACTCCTTCTTTAATTACAAAGGAAGAGGCTGGAATTTAAAGTATTTATATTATGCTTGTCAACGCCAAAACCAGCTAATTATAATGAGAGTAAAGAGTTTACTTTGTTTACAAAATTGGTAAATATAAATAGTGGAATACACTGAATAAGTCGATGACACACTGATTAACGTAAAAAGCATAGCTGGCGTAATGGATAATTTAGATTGGGTTTGTGTTCAATCGTTTTCCTTTCCAATATATGAATACCATTTATGGTATTTTGTGACAGCTCTCAGAAAGTTAAGACATAGAGACTATATGAATGTTGACCAAGAAAGCTTACTGGGTGTAGATGTAGATAACAGTTTGTCCAATGTAGTATGATGAGATGAAGGCTGAAATACACTATATGACTTAAGGGGGTCATATGACGTTTCTAAAAAGAGAATTATTTGGTGTATTTGGTGTAATGCAATGTGTTTATGCGGTTTAAGGTTAAAAGAAAAAAAAACATTATTTTCCAAATACTGTACATTATTGTTGCTCCTTTATGCCCTGCCTTTCTGAAACATGTCGATTTTTACAAAGCTCATCGGTCTAAATAGCAAGGTGTACGCTGATTGGCCAGCTATCCAGTTCATTGGGATTGGCCGAATTCCTCATGCATGTGATGGAAATGTTACACCCCTTAACATACGTTGATGCCGTGCATCCTAGCATGACAAGACAAAAACAATAAAATCCATTATAAACGAGGCATTTGTTGCATCCAGTGGGGACATAGTTATGGATTATGAGTACTTATATTGTCTTTTCACGCGTTGCGTAACATTCCGAGTAACTATTAACCATGTCTGCATTTATGATCGGAGATACAACAAACAACAAGTGCTATTCTACACTGCTCAAAACTCATGTTTAAATCATCAGTGGCAAATTCTTTAAATTTGCCCCACTTTATAGAAACAGACACCAGCATTGTTGGCTACTCTCCCAGGAAACAGTCCTTGTCCTCCGTAAAATGCGTTGCTCACATCTGAATATTTGGGTTGAACTGTTTCGGAACAGTGTTGTTAATACAACTTAACCACTGATTTCTAATTGTGTCTTCTTTTGAAAGGGCCAAATAAAGTAGCTTTGCTTTCACAACCAAATGAAACAACGATTTGGGAGGCATTATGCAAATCTTCCCACACAGTGACAGACATATGACGGCTTAAGAATGAGCTGTTTGGGGGTGGGGGGTTGACTCTTAACTTTTATAAAGAATATCTATTTGGATTTGAGACAACTTTACAGATCTTTATGAACCAAGAGCTTTGTAACACTCCAAAGAGAAAGGAAACATGGAAATTGCATCATATGACCCCTTTAAAATCTTCAAGGAATCATAGTCTGAAGTTAAAAATAAATTAATGCACATCATATACACTACTTGATAGGCTGACAGGGCAAAAATCTGGGCAAAAGTCATGTAGTGTATTCCATCCTTAAATTCAATGTTTGACTCCAAGACAACCACTGGTGCTGCACCAATATACCTAAATTCACAAGCTCAAAATTATACACCCTCCAGATGCCTTGTGGTGCCAACCCAAGAGGCACAAAATCACTCTCACGGATGTTTTACTGGACTGTTCCCAGCTGGTGAAACGACCTGTAATCTCAGTTCGAGCAGCTGAGACTTTGTCCATCTTCAAAAAATGTCTAAAAACACATTTACCTATTCTATTCTATTCTATTCTATTCTATTCTATTCTATTCTATTCTATTCTATTCTAATTTGCTCTAATATATATATATATATATATATATATATATATATATATATATATAAAAAACACCTTGCTATGTGTACTGTGCTAGACTAAGTGAGACTTGTCACAGCACTTGTTGTTCTCTTGTCGGTCTGATTGCTTCTATTGTTCTCCTCATTTATAAGTCACTTTGCATAAAAGTGTCAGCTAAATGATTAAATGTAACTGTAAATGACTAAGGCATAATCATTGTAAGACTGTCCATGTAACACTCTCACTGTCAAATAAATCAGAAGATCCTCAAACAAAAACATGCTATTTGAGAACTAATTGTTTTAATATAAAACAGTATAACAGCATAATCAAAACGAAGTGTCCTCACCAAGGGGAATTCATGAGATATGCGGCCATCGGGTGGCAGTTTTGCACCAAACCCCAGTGCAGGGAACAGCTTATCACTGTCATAGTCCTGAATAATCTCCCCCACGGCTCTGAGGGCCAGTGCATACGCATTCAGATGATACGGGCTCATGTAGTGTAGAGAGGTAGGCTGGGAAGGGTTGCCTGCCATAAATAAAGCACAAAATGAATGAATCAACAAAACAAATTTTGGGTCATTCTAATGAATTAGTTCAATTTGTGTAATGTGTGTACCCGTGAAAAACTACACGTTATTTGATAAATTATTTGTTTACCCTTCAACCCTGTTATGCTGTGCAGTTTTCCTCTTTAAAAATAATGATCTGTGCATTATCTTTAAAAGAGTATTTTGACCACATAGTCACACCCTTAAATTTGCTCTTTTCAGCTGAATAGTTCAACTCTGATATGGTTAAATAATCTATAATTTTGTATTAATTACTGTAAATAATGTAAATATATATAATATGTAATTATAATAATATAAAACTTTTAATTGAGTACAATTTTACAATTGTACTTTCTCAATACTTTTTATACCTCGGTTAGTTACAATAAATAATTATTAGTAAATGTTCACGTCACATGTAAATGATGATGTATCATTTGAAGAGCAGTGTTTCAGTAATGTAAGCTCACCATTTGATGCAGTAAAATCAATGGCCACTGTGAAGTTAATTTGAGTGCTGCAAGTGAACAAAGAAAAACAATGATGTGAGCACATTGTGAACATAAAATATATCATGTTTATTAAAGTGTATTAAAGCTGCTCAGTCAAATCCTCAGTGAGCTGACTGTGTCTCAGCTCAATTTAAACTGTTGGTAAAATTAAGAAGTTATTCCCTCAGAGCAGCTCTGTGTTTATCTAATATTCTCTCCGTAGCTTCCTGGATTTTCTGTCTGTTCAACAGAATGCATATAGAGAGATTAGCTAATTGTCTGTAAGAATGTTCCACAGTAGTCTTTTAGCAGATCCTTTCATTTATTACCTCGGATATTTCCCATGTTTGCTGGACTGTTTGAAGGCCAGATCATGTGCCTGGGGTCTCTGTGTCTCTCAGAATAGAGTGCTCTATTTATAACTCGGTTTATTACGGCATCATAATGCAGTGCGCTGTCTGTGAATATGTGTTTGTGACGTGGAGAGAAGGAGAGGGAAGGAAGATGGAATTATTCATGGATGGTGAGGCATAGCAATGTGTTTCAAGTCTCAATAGATGAGCTCAAGTATGTTCATGTGCATGGAAAACCCGGATGGCATCACACTTGCCAAAATATGCGAGGAACTGAAATCCATTTCCAAAACGATGCATCTATTTCCAGAATGATAACTATATATCATGCTTTCCACAGCAATAAATTGAAGTAATGTAACAGTGTAGCATACTACTGTTTAAAACATTCATTACTGACCACCACCCCACCAACTGCCTAGCAACCGTACCAATCCCCTAGCATCCACCCAAAACACCCTAGCGACTGCTGTGCACCCACATAGCAGTGCCCTAGCAACCACAGAAAATATCTTACCAACACCTTAGAAACTACCTAGAAACCCCCAAGAAAATGGCAAACCATAGTTTCCTTTATGTTAGTCAATTTCGATGTTGTGTCAAAGTTCTGAAACTAGTGGTCGCTCTTAGGAGGCCAAACACCTCTGAAAAGGCCAATAAAATTTGCATGCATGACTAAGCCCCGGACTTCCGGGCATATAAGGTGCCTGCATGCTTCAATTAGCTTTGTTCTTCGGAGCTGATGCTGTGTCTTTTGACAGCAGCAATCTCCTTTTACCTCTCGCCGTTGGATTATATGACATAATCAGCACACTCTGAAATACAGATAAGTGTAGAGAGATCCATTAAGTGTTTCGACAGCAATCTCTGAGAGTCTGTAAGAGCAAATTTCTCTAAATAAACAGACACTGAGGATTGTGTGTATAGCAATTGCATTCAATTCGTGTCGACGTATGTCTTCCTCGGATGGCCACAATTGCTGTCCTCCAGAGTTGTAGTCGAGTCACCAACTGTCGAGTCCGAGTCGAGTCTCGAGTCCCAGTGTTCGAGTCCGAGTCACCAAAGAAGAGTCCGAGTCGAGTCCAAGTCGAGGCACCATTACCAGAATTCGAGTCCGAGTCGAGTCTCGAGTCCCGTATTGGAAAAATGTTTACATTTTTTTTTGAGGAAACAAAAGCAACCAACTGAGTTGGTAGGCATTGAAGTCCATTATATGAAGAAAACATCCCGAAATGTTTTCCTTAAAAAACATAAGTTAAGAAAAAACGGCATGGATATCCTGGATGGCATTGGGAGGAGTAAATGAATTAGGAAATTTTCATTTTTGTGTGAACTAATCCTTTAACACTGTATTACAGAAATACACTCTGCACTGTATTTTAAAGATACTTAACACATAAAAATCAATACGATATGCTGAGAAAGAGAGAGAGAGAGATATAGTGAGTGTGTGTGTGTGTGTGAGAAAGAGAGAGCGTTTGTGTGTGAGTGAACGAGTGATTTAACGTGAGTGCGTTTGTATGTGTTCAAGTGAATGTGTGTGTGTGACAGCATGCGACTGGTCAGAAAGCAACGTGTAACGATAAGGGCCGTTCACATATCACGTCTTTTGCGCGCTCAAGTTCGTTATTTCCAATGTAGGCGTGCGGTATGCGCGCGCATAATGGAAGCGACGCGCTCGTTTTTTCCAGGCGTGTCCACACCGCATCGAGTTTTTTTATAACATTTTTAGTCAAAAACAATGTGATGAATGCTCAAGTCCGATTTTATATATCCTCGAGTCTGAGTCCAAGTACGAGTCATCAGTCTGCGAGTCCAAGTCGATTCACAAGTCCAGAGAATGGAGTGTCGAGTTGGACTCGGGTCCAAAGAATAGTGACTCGAGTCGGACTCAAATCCGAGTCCAGGACTCGAGTACTCCATCATTGCTGTCCTCAGTATTTGGGTCAGACTTATACTGAAACAGCTTTTGTAAATCGTTCTTGTTCTGCTTGTGAGAACATGACCATGGCCACGCTGTGCTCATGGCTCTCATTCTTTTTTTCAAAAGACTGAAAGTCACCTAAGACGTTTCCTGTCCTAGTCCTTCTAGTTTTAGGTACAAGGCCTTGACAATGTACTCTGAGTGTAAACCCGGAGATCCAAGAGGAGATTTTCCATCAGGTGGCCCTGAAGGAGAAACTGCCAGCTCATCCACAGGCTACTAAGAACCCACAAAAGACTTTGAAGCAGTCCTAAGATTGCAAAAAAAGGGAAGGATGAAAGCCCACTGACCTGCTTGCCCAAGGCTTGGGGTCAAGCCTCACTCCTGGTGGAGGTACAGGGGAGAACAGCTTCCATCAGCCAGACGCCACTTGGCAGAAGGCCACCAGATAGTCACCAAAACAGCAAAACAGCAATTTCATCTTTCCCTGGGTGACATACACACACATACACAAGGCTTTGGCCCACGTCTACATGATGGCCAAACGTTGACTCCTGGCACCAAAACCAAAGACAACGTGACTGCCTTCTCATGTGCCAGGTATGCTGTTAAGAGAAGGCAGACATGACAAGCCACAATGAACTTCAGTTTCCTTGAGCGTCACTTGCCTGCTTCTCAGAAGACCAAAGGAACATGCTAAGTGCAATGCACACTTCACAATGCATAAAAAGGGATACATCATCAATGACTGGCTGATATTAGTTCACTCATGAGAGTTGTTGTGTGCATACAGGGACATGTTCTTGGAGCACCTAGACTGATTGGGAGAAGGTCAACCGAAAGAAGAGTAAGCTGTACCCTATGCAGATCATCTCTGTTCTCAGTGTGGAGTTAGACTGAGTCACCATGATGGCACATTTCTGACCATGCTCAGTCAGTGCTGAACTGCTAGAATAAATTCAAGTAAAAGACAGTGGTTCCTCTCAAATATTTCCAAAGGCTTCTGAGGCATCTGACACTGTAACGTCATGTAATTTGAGTTTATATATATGAGACTGCTTCAACAATTCTACATGACTGATTCACAAGATGGGCATGGTGCCACGGCACATATTGCATTTCCATCACTCATGTGTGCTGTCGTACATTCAGCCATTGGACGGACCTTTCATTTCTGTGGACAGGTGTTTCCCTAGAAGTGTGCAGATTCATCATAGCAACAACATATGCTTCCAAGATAGGCTGGGGCACTGTATACAAAGTGCATGTACCCTTAGGTTCCTGGACAGGATCCAGACTGCATTGGCACATCAGTTTTCTAGAGATGTTCATTGTTTTTCTAGCCTTAAAGAGGTTTTGACCATTAATTCAAGACAAGCATGTGTTGGTCAGAATGGATAACACAGCAACAGTAGTGTATATCAACTTCAAGGGGGGGCCTTTGTTCTTGTTACATTTCACAGTTTGCCCGCCATCTACTCCTTTAGAGTCAGCAGAGACTCGGGTCTTTGTAAGCCACACACATTCCAAATGACCTCAGTCGTGCAACAGATTTGCTCTCACAACAGGGTATGCTCAGAGGACAGTACAAAATCTATCACCGGAAATGAAAGACAGATTAACTCAAGTTAAAGCCCCCTCTAATAGGTGGTTATATGCTCTTAAGTAGTGCTTTTTCATTGCTTTGTGCTCTTGGAAAGACCCGATGAGATGTGGTATCTAATCAGTCCTTTTTTTTCCTCCAATAAGGCCTGGAAAGGCATTTGTCTCCATCCACCTTAGAACTGTATGTAGCTTCAATAGCAGCAAATCAAGACACTGCGGACGGCAGATTGGTGGGAAAGCACAATCTATTAGACTCCTCAAAAGTGCAAGGAGATTAAAACCTCCAAGACTGCATCTCACCCCTTTTTGGGATCTCTCAGTGGTCTTACAGGCGTTGCAGGGAGATCCATTTGAGTCAAGCTTAGTGCCATTGCTGCATCCTCGAATTGAACTGCTGGTTTCATCTGGCCAGAGGAGTACTGGCCACCCAACTGAGCCTGTTTATCCCAAGGTTTTTTCTTCATTCTGTCACCCATGGAGTTTTGGTTCCTTGTCGCTGTCGCCTCTGGCTTGCTTAGTTGGGGGCACTTAATTTCCAACAATATTGTCGACTTGATTGCACAGATACTATTTAAACTGAACTGAGTTGGATGATGCCATCACTGAATTCAATGATTAACTGCCTTTTTGCATTATTGACACACTATTGCTTTGTCACAATCTGTATTGTCAAAAGCGTTATATAAATAAAGGTGACTTGACTTGACTCTCTATGAAGCTGGCCCTCCTGACTGAGCTAACCTCTGTCAAGATGGTGACCTCTGTCAAGAGGGTGAGGAATCTTCCAGCCCTCTCCGTTAATGAAATGCTTCTGGAGTTCAGGCCAGCAGACTCTCATATGGTCCTGAGAAACAGGCTCTTGCTTGTTCCCACTACCCTGTTCAGGGATCAAATGTTAACCCTGCAAGCACTGCCTCCTGAAGAGGGAGACCCATCCTTGTCTTTGTTGTGCCCAGTGCATACTTTATGCATATATCTTGACCATACACAGGCAATCTGAACAGCTCTTTATCTGCTTTGAGGGAAAGCAAAAGAAAAGGGAAGCTGCTTCCAAGCATAGAATATCCCATTGGATTGTGGAAGCAATTCTCCTGGCATATCAATCCTGAGGTTTTGGAAGTGAGGGCGCACTTAACTAGGGGTGTTTCTGCCTCTTTGGCCTTAGTAAAAAATGCCTCATTAGCAGACATATGTCGAGCTGTGGGCTGAGCTACACCCAATACCTTCACCAGATTTTATAAACTGTACATGGAACCAGTTTCATCTTAAGTTCTGAGTACCAACAGATGAATCTAAATGACTGGTAGGGTGTAGACCTTGCATTCAGTGCCTTTTCATTATGAGGTGATAATATGTGCTGTTTGATAATGGATAAACTTTTTAGTTTCCCTTGAGTGAACAATGGACCCCTGTTCTCTATCATTAGAAGAATAACATTCATAACAGCACACAGACCCCTTATATGCCCAGATGGCATTGCCAGGTGTGCAAATCCTCCCAAGAGCAACCCCTAGTGTCAGAATTTTGACATATGTCTTTGTTCCCTCCATCAGGGAATGAGGGTTGCGTTAGTAATAGAGGCATCATTGTATACTGTTATATATACAAAAAAAAGTTAAGTGACATTTTACAAATTGAAAAAAAAAATAATATTTTTAACAAAATTTAACTGAAAACTATGTATTTACCAGTAAAATATAGATTTTACTTAGAAATAAATATACATCTTCACTGTCAGTTATAGGTACACAAATACTGACCCTCCTTTGATGTAGTCCAGAAATGTAACCTCGACATCAATGAAGCAGGACAGCAGAGTGACCTGTCAACATGAAAGTTTGGTAACACTTCCTATGTAGAGTCCTAAAGGGCATCATCACACTTTCAATAAGCAATGCATACTTTAATCATAAATGTCATATCAATATTCATCCTCAGGGTGATGATGTAACTCTCTAGAGTCACAAGAATCAGGGCAGACCAGTGATGAGCTACATCAACATTTATGAATATTTATATGCACAGCTTATGAAGGCATTGTGCATTGCTTATGAAGATATAATGTAGGACCTTCTATGAGAAGTCTTACCAATAAGGATGTTTGTTTGTTACAAAAAGCATGTATTGCTTTCTTTTGTTCTTCTTTTTTTTTAATTAATTAAACAGGAATATTTAGTTCAAAATTCACTCACGGTTCCTGAATTTAGATATTTCTTCTTTTTTTTCTTTTTCTTGGGGTTCAGCACCTGCAGAAATACAGCAATGTCAGACAAAGATCATCAGAAGCTCTTGGTAGAGATGAACGTTTGACTACATTGGGATAGACCTCTCGCTATTATCTAAGGTTCTTGTGCTGCGGTCAGTTTTGATAAGTGTTCTTGTCTCTTATGGGTTTGATTTATGCTTCAGTGATGTGGAAGTCATACAAAAGATGAGATTTCACAGGGATTGGGGACAAAATGTCACAGTAAGGCCAGAAATATACTTTACACAATAACGTAAATACAGACACAGTTCCCAAAAAGAGTTATATATATATGAATACTTTAATATCATATCAAATTAGATATGTAAATGTTCCTGTAACTAACTAAAACATTTAAAATTTAGTTTTAAACTACAGGTTTTACATAGGAAAACTAATTGACGAAAAATATTTTCCAATGCTACATATAAAATAATAAGTAGCTTCAATACTTCAAAAGTAGTTCCTTAGGCCTCAACTATACACTCATGAAGTAATGTCAATCTCTGCATTAAAAGCTAGGATATTTTTAAAAGACATTTATGATATTTTAGGCAGACGTGTGTGAAAAATACATGAGGAAAATGAGAGTGGCTCACCTCCCATACAGTAAACTGAGAGTGGCCTTTAGAGAGCTCCCTGTAGCTGGTGCTGAACTCGCCAATGTAGTCATGACTGAAAACACACACACACACACACACACAGACACACACACACACACACGTGTTATGGCTTATCTTGATGCATCTTATCTTCAGTATAACAAAATGATTATTTCTTTCTTACCCTCCATCTCTGTCCCAGTCATACACTTCGATTTTTATTGCTCTGCAAAAAAAGAAAAGAAAGTTAAGTTATTGAAAGCATATATTATATAGGTCACTCTATTTTGATGTTAAGTATTTTTTTTAAAAGATTAAGTAAATTTCTTTAATGATGTTAAACATTCTATCAGACAAATAATGTCTTTGTCACGTTTAGTTTTTGTTTCCGTATAGATTTCCCTGTTTCTGTTCACCTGCCTTGACCTAGTTTTCCAATAATAGTTTATTATTTTAATAAGAGTGTTGTAACAGGGTTGACACATAAATAGGGTGACCATAAGTCCTCTTTTTCCTTTTATGGGACTGGTCCCATAAACCCATCAGACTGCGATTATGTTGATTATGTACATATGTACTTTTCTATCATTTCCTTCAGCAAGTATGCAAACAGGAAAATAAAGTTTCTTTAAAAAACTAATTATGATAGTCATAGTCCACCTGTCATAGTCCCCGTTACACAGTGCTCTGACTGGGATCTTGAAGGCTTGCCATACAGGGTCCAGCGTGTTTTTAACCACCTCCGTCTTATGACAGATGGTAAACCTGAGAAACAGGACATGTCAAAGAGGAGGAACCACAGCATGGGAGGTGAGAATCAGTCAGTGTGAAATAGGGTCTTAAATAGGTCACATCACACATGCATCATTTACTGCAAGTCAAAATGTGTCATAGAATACCAAGACAAGGTTCGAAGACGAGACATTAAATGAGAAAACCCATTTCAATCTCAAAAATGGCCACAATATTAGACATCAAATGTAGCATTCAAATACATCTGATATAAGTACTGATAAAAAGAAAAATAAATTGCACATCTCTCATTCTATTGGAGGAAAAATAAAAACTTACGTTCCATCTTTATTGCTACGGTAAAAGACCAAGAAAGGGTCTGACTTTCCAAAGAAATCTTTCTTGTCCAGTTTGTTGCCACAAAACTGCATCAATACTGACTCCTGATTTAAAAAAGCACACAGACTGTATGATAATGTTCAGTAAAAGTTTACGAAGAGAAAAGAGGAGAACAGAAGAGACAAAAAAGAGATAAGAAGACAATGAGTGAATGTCACACATGAAAAGATGAGATGAGACAAGAAGAGAAGAAACTAGACAAGAATATATAAGGGAGAGAGACAAGAAATTAAAAAGGAAGAGACTACATGAAATAAGATATGAGACAAAGCAAGAAGAATAAACTAACAGAGAAGAATACACAGACAAAAATCGACTTCATGAGAAGAAATGACACAAGATGAGAGGACATGAGACAATGGTAGATGCGAAGAGAATAAATGAAGCCAGAAGAGACAAGACAAATAAAACAAGAAAAGAAGACAAGACAAAAACATTAGATGAGAAGAAATGACACAAGAAGAGAAGACATGAGACAATATGTGAAGACAATAAATGAGACAAGAAGATACAAAAAAAAAGACTAGATATGATAAGATTTGAGGCAGGAAAAGAAGACATGAGACCACGCAATACATGAAGAAAATAATTGAGACAAGGCAAATGAGACAAAAAAACCTAGATGAGAAGAAATGAGACAGGAAGACTACACATGAGACAACAGAAAATGTGAAAAGAATAAATGAGACAAGACGAGACAAGACAATGAGAAAAGAAAAAAATCATACAACAAGAGACAAAACAACATTACACATGGAGAGGAGAGAAGAGAGGAGAAGATAAAAGGGGACAAGAAAAGAGAAGGAGAAACTAGGAGAGAAGAGAAAAGATGAAAAGATAAGTCAAAGTCAGACGACCTACCCTGCAATTTCCAAGTTCTTCAGCTTTCACAATAATAATTCCACAGTTCTTGCCAGGAATGCCTCTAAAGTCAGAAGGAACATTGTGTAATAATGAAGAAGCCCAGACAATATTGTTCCTGACATCTACCACTTGAGGAACACACAACAGAACAATTCTACAAAAGGTTCAAATCCTACAAAGGGACGTCCTTAACCTTACCTTACTCCAGGAGGACTGATCCTGTTTTAAGTGTACTTTTAAGTGTAAGTTTTAAGAACTTTGCTTTGGAGGAATGTGCTTGTTAAAGGAGTAATTAATAAATATGCCGACTGTGTTAAGCAAATGCAAACATTATGTTCAGCCCATGCTGTGTGAATGAATGAAAATTGATAAGTGAGTGTCCCCTTTCAACTGTTATGAATGCATAAATAAATGAGTGTTTGTAGAAGCAGACAGGCGAATGCATGAGTGTTTGCTGTGCTCTTATATAAGACTACACTCAAGAAGCCCAAGCCGGAATTGAATTTAAACTGTATGGACCAAACACTTCAGCATCCTGCGCAAGTGCCTGACAAAAGTGAATGATGAAAGATTATGAAGATGATTTGATGAGAGAACAAACTTCTGCCTTACAGTACGTGCTGCCTTGAGTGCTTGTTTCAATTCCACTAAGTAGTTGTGGGTTATGTTATAGCGGTTAGAGAATCAGATCTCTGCTAACAGAAGACGTGTCTTTAATCTGCTCTGGATCTACACATGTCCTCTGAGGCCCTCTCCTAAATTAACCTGAAATGTGCAACCGACTACCAGGAATTACTTACAATGAAATATAAAGAGAGAGAGATCATCACCAGTATAGTTCAAAGCTACAAGCTAATCATATTTAAAAGCAGTTCAAACTTCAGTCAAGCTTCCTTTGTAATTTTAATTAATGTGTGGTATTGAGAAATTCCCAAATTTCACTCATATTTACGCATACTTACTGGCTGAATATGCTATATGCTACAAGCTAACATAATTAGTTTTAGTTTAAGTTTATAGCGCTTTTTACAATACAAATCGTTACAAAGCAACTTTACAGATAATTATGTTTCTACAATATGTAGTAGTAGCTTATAAGTGGTGACTGTCAGTTTGTGCGCGTATGGCAGGATTTTTAGAAAAATAAATACAAGACGTAGTCAGCCAGAAAATGAACATTATTAATATTATTAATAATTAATAATTATTATATGATGCAGTCACACTTGTAGTTATTCAATAGTAATTCATAGTAATTACATCGAATTCATTAAAACTACTTACGAGGGAATTTCTATATTTAAATTACATTAACACTACATACGGAGACAGATCTTTATTATTTAAAAATGGGCAATATTAATTTAGCTAATTTGAAAACATTATTATTGTTACAGTCCAACTGGGTCACGCTAAGTGGCACACAAATTTGGATGACGAGTAATTTCTTACTGCTAAATTCTGAAAAAACAGAGGTGTTAATCATAGGACCTAAAAACTCTGCTTGTAATAACCTAGAACACTGTCTAAGACTTGATGGTTGCTCTGGCAATTCTTCATCATCAGTTAGGAACCTAGGTGTGCTACTTGATCGCAATCTTTGATCGCCACGTTTCTAGCATTTGTAAAACTGCATTTTTCCATCTCAAAAATATTTCTAAATTACGGCCTATGCTCTCAATGTCAAATGCAGGAATGTTAATCCATGCATTTATGACCTCAAGGTTAGATTATTGTAATGCTTTATTGGGTGGTTGTTCTGCATGCTTAGTAAACAATCTACAGCTAGTCCAAAATGCAGCAGCAAGAGTTCTTACTAGAACCAGGAAGTATGACCATATTAGCCCGGTCCTGTCAACACTGCACTGGCTCCCTATCAAACATCGTACAGATTTTAAAATATTGCTTATTACTTATAAAGCCCTGAATGGTTTAGCACCTCAGTATTTGAATGAGCTCCTTTTACATTATAATCCTTTACGTCCGCTACGTTCTCAAAACTCAGGCAATTTGAAAATACCTAGAATATCAAAATCAACTGTGGGCGGCAGATCCTTTTCCTATTTGGCGCCTAAACTCTGGAATAACCTACCTAACATTGTTCGGGAGGCAGACACACTCTTGCAGTTTAAATCTAGATTAAAGACCAATCTCTTTAACCTGGCTTACACATAACATACTAATATGCTTTTAATATCCAAATCATTTATTAGGTAAACCGGAAACGGAAACACTTCCCATAACACCCTATGTACTTGCTACATCATTAGAAGAATGGCATCTACGCTAATATTTGTCTGTTTCTCTTTTGTTCCGAGGTCACCGTGGCCACCAGATCCAGTCTGTGTCCAGATCAGAGGGTCACTGCAGTCACCCGGATCCAGTACGTATCCAGACCAGATGGTGGATCAGCACCTAGAAAGGACCTCTACATCCCTGAAAGACAGCGGAGACCAGGACAACTAGAGCCCCAGATACAGATCCCCTGTAAAGACCTTGTCTCAGAGGAGCACCAGGACAAGACCACAGGAAACAGATGATTCTTCTGCACAATCTGACTTTGCTGCAGTCTGGAATTGAACTACTGGTTTCGTCTGGTCAGAGGAGAACTGGCCCCCCCAACTGAGCCTGGTTTCTCCCAAGGTTTTTTTCTCCATTCTGTCACCGATGGAGTTTCGGTTCCTTGCCGCTGTCGCCTCTGGCTTGCTTAGTTGGGGTCACTTTATCTACAGCGATATCGTTGACTTGATTGCAAATAAATGCACAGACACTATTTAACTGAACAGAGATGACATCACTGAATTCAATGATGAACTGCCTTTAACTGTCATTTTGCATTATTGACACACTGTTTTCCTAATGAATGTTGTTCAGTTGCTTTGACGCAATGTATTTTGTTTAAAGCGCTATATAAATAAAGGTGACTTGACTTCACTTGACAAATAACACACTTCACCTTTAAGTTAGTAGTGTTGTTATTTTACTCCCCAATAATGATTTTAAAGAGAACGTTCACCCAAAAATAAACGTTTTTGTCATCTTTGTTGCTCCAAATCCGTAAGATTTTGGTTAATCTTTGAAACACAAATGAGCTTCTGTTTAGCACATTTGAAGTGCTCTATGTATTTTGTTTGTGAATAAAGGCCTAAATTAAATCTGTTCATCATGTAAAGTGATTGTGTTTTTACATTTTACTGTCTTCTGGTGGAACGTTTTGGAATGGACTTTTACTGGATAAATAGAAATATCTTTCACTTGTGTATCGAATATTGATTTGAAATTGAGTAAATGAGTAAATGATTCAATTTTCGTTGAATTACCGTTTAACTGCTTACTCCTGCATTGGTTTATATCAAGAATGAATGTTCACAGAGGTCTGAGTGAATGAGCTCTGGTTATATAACACTCATCATGCCATATTACCACACACACAAACATACAACATCCATACACACATTATACACAAGCAAACATGACCGTTTGTACAAGATATGGGCAGCTGACATAAAGACACAGACATGAACATCAAGATTTTAAAATGATAAAATGTACATTCGCCTTCACTAGTTCATTTTAAATAGTCTTGCGATGTGACAAATTACTGTTAGTCAAATATTCCATTCAGTCTCTCACTAAATGGTTCATGAAAAAAGCATATTACATATATTATTTGAAATGTGCAGTTTTTATTTTGATACTATTCAGCTATTTTCACAGTCAGTGCCACTCAAGTAAGTCAAGCTTATTTAATGCTCATTAATGCTGAAAATCTCTATTTTGTGGGGGTGTCATACCGCAGGACTGATTAAATGAACGTGAAAGTATTTCAATGACACGTTACAAATTTAATTAATAGTAAGGGATAAAACTCTTCCTTATTCTGATTAAGATCCTGAAGAGATGGCTTCATTAGTTTACTGCACCATAAACGTTGTCATTTTTGAATTTTTTATTTTTTTTGTAAATTTGAATATATTTGAAACTTGGGTCAGGAATGGGGCTCAGTTCTATAAAAAAAAAAAAACCTTCCTTGCACAACTGAAAAGCAATTGGATATGAAGATTTCAGGGTATGCCAATTCACTGAAAGCCATTTTAAAAACAGACCCAGATTAGATAATTTTTTTCAAGTTTAGACAAATTACACAATTTATATATGCAGAAAAAAATATGTCCTTCTTTCATACAGTAAAATTGAACTGCATTATCTGACCATATAAACAGATAAACTCAAAATGATAACATTTTAGGTAAGAACTGAAATCTTTTTCAACACTGGGATTCAGAGAAGTGTGAAGTTCAATCGCAGGACTTACACAAGCGATCTTTCCATACGACTACCCTGAGAGCCCACCACCTCTCCGAGAGTACAGCACATCTGGCCCAGGAAGTCCTGTAAACACACACAGACCGCATTACTCACACTTTGTGATTTTAGGCTATCTGAGTTCAAGATAAGGTGCCTGATATCTCAGTACACGTTGAAAGTCAATATGAAATTAAACTGGCCACTTATTTATCATGAAATGTAAGCTAGTATATTAATATTTAACATTAGTTTCATAATATTATAAAGCCTTACATTAACACAGAAAACAGAACAGAAAAGTTGTTTTAGGGCTGATGGTTGATGAAACTCACTTAATGTTTATAACAATATGCACAAATTGATACGATCAGGACTGTGTATTAATTTCCAGTGGATAAAATCAAGACAAAATCAAGCTGTGCTCAGAAATGGGTTACATTTTAGAAGTTAAATGGTTTGTGAATTTTTCATGCCTTTAAGCTAGTATTTGTTCTCTAGTGTGAACAATATGTCACCAGCAATCTCTAGATAATAAATGAACATGTAAAACGAACATTTCCGTTTCAATGTAAAGTTCATGTTCATGCTGCAGTCTTTCATGTCAATTCATTTCTTAGAATTAACTTCAATTCATATTAGATTATCATGAGCCTGGGGCAAGAACACATTTTAAGAGTAATATAATGAGGGAATCGGTCAGTAAAAAAAAAAAAAAAAGAAGGCAGAAAGGTTTGCAGATGGAAAGGCAGGACTGGAAAAAGCAGACAATCTCCTGAGAGCGCTGGTCAGAATGACTGTGTCCAGCATCTCTGAACATCAATCCCACAGGGGCATTGTGGGATATAGAGTAACCCATGGTTCTGACCCCACAAAATGCATGGATAAATCAGAATAAAACCCCCATGATAAGGGTTAAACAAGGTGTCTGTAGGGCCACATACACAACACAAGAAAAAATGTACTCGGTTACTAATGTAACCTCGGTCCTCTCTAGAAGAGGGAACGAGTACTGCGTCTTAGCTAAGACGCTACGGGAAAAGTCTCTTTTCACGATACACTGAAGCAAAAAAATTATCCTTAATTTTGAATTATTGTAAAGCGCATTTGCAGCAGCACACAGCCATAGGCGAGACGGCTCGCTCGCTCATTGGCTGCTCTGCGGCAACTGCATAGGCCTATCGAGAGCAGGCTGATGCAACATCAGACCAATGAGGGCGCTTCGCACCCTCCATGCCACTTCCCTCCAAAACGGCTGTGGCCTAGCCCTATAAAGGGAGCTCGAAAAGGCTGACTCACCTGATTTATTTCATCGCCGAAGCGAACCAGAGTGAATCGTACGCACGGCAGAGAACGCAGTACTCGTTCCCTCTTCTAGAGAGAATCGAGGTTACATTAGTAACCGAGTACGTTCTCTTACGAGAGTTCTCTCGTACTGCGTCTTAGCTAAGACGCTACGGGAACCCAATGTAAAACGCCGTGCGTGCAGAGATCACACACCAATAAACCTGGAAGCGACGCCCAGGATTTACAGTGCACAATCACCAGAGGGACTCACAGAGAGTCCTACAACAGGAGGGGGAAACCCTCCGTCCCATATCTAGCAGCGTCCGTAGACGCGGCAATATGACATCACATATTCAAGGCAAGGCCTGACCAATGTAGGAATGTGGGTCTTACGCAATACTGCCCATATAACAGTTGGCAGCGCATCGCGCTTGCGATCTCAGAGTTTCAATCAGGGCACTGATTCAACTATACCGACAACAGCTTTGCTTGCAGAGCGGGAACCTCTAGGTTATAGAACCTGATAAATTTAGATGGCGAGGCCCATCCTGCCGCCATACATATATCCTGTAAGGAAATCCCACTAGACCACGCCCACGATGAGGTGACGCCTCTTGTGGAGTGTGCTCTGACACCCAGTGGGCACTGAAGGCCCCTGGAAGTGTAAGCTAACGCTATAGCGTCAACTATCCATCTGGATAGGCTCTGTTTCGAAACAGCCATTCCCTTGGAACGTCCACTGAACGAGACAAACAGCTGCTCAGTCTGTCTGAAGACAGCAGAGCGAGACACATACGTTCTTAAAACCCTAACGGGGCAAAGAAGACTTGAGTCTCCATCCTCTTCTGACACCGACAGGGCAGACAGGGAAATAACCTTAGCCCGAAACGGTGTGTTGAGGGATTTTGGCACATAACCGTGCCTAGGTTTGAGTATGACTCTTGAGTCATTAGGCCCAAACTCCAAGCACGTCGGGCTCACTGAGAGCGCGTGCAGGTCACCCACACGCTTTACTGAATGTGATGTTTGAGGCTAATCGGATAGGCTCGAAAGGGGAACCTTTCATGGCCTCCAAAACTGTCGAGAGGTCCCATACAGGGACTGATGGAGGTCTGGGAGGATTCAGCCTCCTAGCTCATTTAAGGAAGCGGATGACCAAATCGTTCCTTCCAATTGACTGACCGAGCGTTGTCTCAGAAAACGCTGCGATAGCCGCCACATAAACTTTGAGTGTGGAGGGGGCTCTGCCCTTATCCAACAGCTCCTGTAGGAAGGAGAGAACCTCCGTCACCTCACAATTAAGGGGTGAACGTCCCCGAGCTTTGCACCAGCTGGAGAATACTGACCACTTCGAGGCATATAGCCGTCGAGTCGACGAAGCTCTAGCCTGAGTGATAGTATTTAGCACTCCCACTGAGAGATCAGCGGGTAACAATTTAGCGCCCACACATGGAGGGACCACAACTCCGGTCGAGGGTGCCAAATCGAGCCCCTGGCCTGCGAGAGGAGGTCCCTCCTCAACGGCACTGGCCACGGGGCAGTGTCTGCTAACTGCATCAAATTTGGAAACCATGGTTGGTTCTTCCAAAGTGGTGCTACAAGCAGTACTGATCATCTTGTTTCCCTCACCTGTTCTATCACCTGCGGAAGGAGGGAGACGGGGGGAAAAGCATAGAGCGGGCAGCACGGCCACCTTTGTGACAGCGCGCTTTCGTTCTTGGAAAAGTGAGCATTTTCGTGGGACGTGAAGAGGTCCACTTCCGCCCTGCCAAATCTCTCCCACAGCAGCTGGACTGTCTGTGGGTGTAGAGACCATTCCCGTGGGAATGTTGCTTCTGGACAGTCTGTCTGGACCCAGATTCTGTAGCCCAGGCACATGAACTGCTCTCAGCGAGCACAAGTTGCGCTGAGCCCAAACCAGGAGGCGTTCCGACAACCTGTACAGGTTTCGGGACCTAAGACCGCCCTGGCGATTTATGTAGGACACCACAGACATATTGTCAGAACGGACTAAGACGTGGTGGCCCTTGATTCGTGGACAAAAGCGCGTCAGCGCGTTCTCCACTGCCAGCATTTCCAGACAGTTGATATGTTGGAGCTTTTCCCGTTCTGACCACAGGCCAAAGAACGGTCTGCCCTCGAGCAGCGCTCCCCATCCCAAAGTGGAGGCGTCCGTCGACACCACTTTCACTTTCGAGGAAGTCCCCAGGCTTACACCTGATTGGTACCAGTCGTTCCCTGTCCAGGGTTTCAAGGCTGTAACACAGCTCTGATTGACCTTGAGATGCAACTGACTGGATATCCACGCCCTGCGCGGTACTTGCGCTTTCAGCCAGAACTGCAAGGGGCGCATGCGGAGCAGGCCCCACTGAAGAACTGGTGATGCTGAGGCCATGAGACCTAGCATCTTCTGAAATTCTCTGAGCGAGAAGGTCGCGCCGCAGCGGAGAGAGCTCGCTGCACGCTGAATGCCCAACGCGCTGTGGCGACAGCCACGCCGTCATGGAGCGTGAGTCCAGAGCTATACCCAGAAACAGTATCGTCTGACTGGGGTTCAGCGAACTCTTCGTCCAGTTGACACTGAGACCGAGTTTCTCGAGGTAATCGAGTAAAATGGCCCTGTGTTCCACGAGATCTGATCGTGATTGAGCCAGAATCAGCCAGTCGTCCAAATAGTTCAGCACTCGCATGCCTCTGAGTCTGAGAGGAGCGAGCGCTGCGTCCATGCACCTCGTAAACGTACGAGGAGCCATGGACAAGCCGAACGGCAGGACTGTATACTGGTATGTCTGGCCCTCGAAGGCGAATCTCAAGTATCGCCTGTGACGTGATGCTATCTGTATTTGAAAATACGCGTCCTTCAGATCTATCGACATGAACCAGTCTCCTCTGCGAATATGCGCGAGGAGTTTCCTGGTTGTAAGCATTTTGAAACTGCGTTTCGCCAATGCTTTGTTCAGCTGTCTTAGATCCAGTATGGGTCTGAAACCCCCGTCTTTCTTGGGCACTAGAAAGTATCTGCTGTACAGCCCCCCTTCGCTTTGAGCTTGAGATACAGGCTCCACAGCCCCTTTGCTCAACAGTTTTGATATTTCAGCTCGAAGTAGGTGTGCTACTTCTGTTTTGACTGTAGTTTCGACGCGCGCTAAATAGCGCGGAGGGCGTCGAAAAAACTGTAGCGAGTAGCCTCTCTTTATAATGTCTAGCACCCAATCCGAAACCCCTGGAAGCGCTGACCATGCGTCTGCATGAATGGCTAAGGGTTGGATGCGAAGTGCGCTCTGTTGGCTGGGCAATGGCAGCGCTTCGATGTGCTGTAACATGGGCGTTATGCCTGTGACATTTGAGGCGGGGAGCGCGCTGATCACAGCGGGCAGATCGCTCGTGCTCGACCCCCCCACGGTGCTTAACCGAGTGAGGGAGGGCTGAGCGGGTCCCGTGGGACTCGTGCTGTCTGTGAGTAATTGTGGGCTGTAAGCGTGCACATTTACTGCTTTTGACTCGCTGTCTGCCTGGGCAGAACGAACGTGCACGGGTTTCGTTTTTACACAAACCACATGACGTGTGTGACATAGTGTTTGTGGGCACTGAGGAGTGGGCACGTTTACTGTGTAGTGCGCGCGATCGACCTGAGTCGCTTTTATGGGCGCGAGCCCTGTGTGAAGGGCTGTGCTTATATGTGGAGAAGGGCACTGAGCAGTGGGCATCGTCACTACACTTATAGCACCATCGGCCGTGGCCGGGACACCAGAAATTACACTCTTTTCGGGAAATATCTGGGTAGCCGTGATAGCAGCTTTTGTGTGCAGGCAAGCGGGCAACTGTACAGGCTTGCGCGTTGCAGAAGATGCTGAGACAGTCACAATTCCTGGAACTGAAACAGTGGCGCGCTTGGGTGAGAGTTCGGCCGCAGCGGGACTCGTACACCGGCACTTTCCTAGGAGTGCTAGGATGACTTCGGGGCTTCCGGCCTCACCGTAATCCTCTGCCGTGGTCCCCGGGGCGCGGGGCGACGGCCGGTAGAGCAAGAGCGGGGTCTCGAGCTGCGTTGCTGACGCTGTTGCGATGAAGCAGCAGGAGGCGGGGGGTGTGGCTGAGAGCTTTGCGGGGCCGGTCTAGCACGAGTCGCTGCAGAACCGGAGCGCTTCGGGAGGAAGTGCTTAAATGCTTGAGACGCTTTCTGGTCCTCGACGAATCTCTCAACGAACTCATTGACAGAAGATCCGAAGAGGCCAGCGGGAGTCAGTGGGGCGTCGAGGAACGCAGTGCATTCAGACTCTGCCATGTCTGAAAGCGTCAGCCAGAGATGCCTCTCAGCCACAGTAGCGGAAGCCATAACTCGTCCCATGGCCTGTGCAGCGGACTTAGTAGCGCGAAGACAGAGATCCGAAGCACTCCTCAAATCCGCGAGACAGATAGCCTCAGGTCCCATCTCGTCCAGCTTATGGAGGAGATCACCCTGGAATATCTGCAGCGTGGCCATGGTGTGTAGTGCAGACGCAGCCTGCCCAGCAGCAGAAAAGATCCGCGCAAGCAGAGATGACGTCATGCGGCAGGCTTTAAATGGCAACACCGCTTTCATCCGCCGTCCAGCAGAGGGCGGGCAAAGGTGCGTCGTTATCGCCTGTTCCAACGGCGGAAGTGACTGGTAGCCTCTGTTTTTAGCATCATCCAGTGTGGAGAATGCTGGTGAGACAGACGAACGAGTTCGTGCTGAATATGGAGCGTTCCAAGCCTTTGCCACCTCTTTGTGAAGCTCAGGAAGAAAAGGGGAGGGCTTTGAGTTCGGAGAAGTACGCTCACCTGGAAGAAAACTACCATCCAGCAGGGAACGAGAGGGGGGCGCTGGTGCAGACCACTCGAGGCCGAGGCTCGTCGCGGCCAGCGTGAGCACTCGCATCAGCTCCTTCTCGATGTCAGCTCGTCAGCTGGGCTTCTGAGCAAAGAGCACGTGTCCTCTTCCCCCGACGCGGCCCTGAGATCGACTTCCTCGGAAGACGCAGCGGCAGACAGCGGGCGCTGACCATCGGGAAGCGATGCAGGGGAGGCCGGTGAAGCAGGGCGAACCGGCGAGCTCGGTCGAGCTGGAGAAGGTTCCGGAATCCGCTGGGAGCGGCGCTTTTTACGGCGCTGCAGCGCAGCGGGGAATGCAGGCTCGGAGAAAAATGCCAAGCGAGTCCTCAGAGTAACCATTGGCAACAGCTCGCAGTGAGGGCAGCCGCCGTCAGCGAGCGCGAGCGCTGCATGATCCTCACCCAGGCAGGAGACACAGATGACGTGACGGTCTCCCTCGCTGAGTGGGGCTCTGCACGAGCCGCAAGAAGGCATCTTTAAAAAGACGCAGCTCTTTTACGAGTGTGTGTCGCAGGGCGAACACACACACGAGGATACGAATGAAAAGGATATAGGGGCCGGAAAGCGCAGCAGGAACGGCAGTGGAAGGCGGCAGTGGAAGGCGGCAGTGGAAGGCGGCGTTGGCCAGCGGCTTCAGGAATGGCTCGTCCTGCTGAGATGCTATCGGACGACGCTTGCTTCCTCTCTTGATCCAACGATGCGTGAGCTTCGCTGAAGAGATGAGAAATCAGGTGAGTCAGTCTTTTCGAGCTCCCTTTATAGGGCTAGGCCTCACCCGTTTCGGCGGTAGGTTTATGCAGTTGCCGCAGAGCAGCCAATGAGCGAGCGAGCCGTCTCGCCTATGGCTGTGTGCTGCTGCAAATGCGCTTTACAATAATTCAAAATTAAGGATAATTTTTTGCTTCAGTGTATCGTGAAAAGAGACTTTTCCCATAGCGTCTTAGCTAAGACGCAGTACGAGAGAACTCTCGTAAGAGAACTATAACAAGTCTTCTAGTTCAAACCACTCTCTCTCTCTCACTCTCTTTCTCTCTCTCTCCCTCTTTCTCACACACACACACACACACACACACACATACATACATACATACAGTATGGTGTCCATCAGTTTTACTTTTACAGGAAAACACTTACATGTTTGGACAGGTTTTCACTCTTTGAGTCGAGGTCATACCTAGAAATAAAAGGAAAATTCTGTAAAGGACGCTCATTGAAATGCTTGTAGAAATTTTATTTAATTTTTGCGGCTCAAAATAAAGTGCTGCAGAAAGGAGTCCTTAAATCTGGAAACATTCAAATATTTACACTTCTGGTATCAGTCAAAACTCAAAGTCAAGGTTTGGTTGTTTTTTTTTTCGTTTTTGTTTTTTTTCTATTACATCAAACAATACCCCACTTGTTTTAAAGTTTTACATGTTTTGAAAAAGGCAGAATAGTGGTCACAAACTTGAAATGTCATGCAACATTAGTGCAGTTCGTTTTTAGCCTTTAGCTTTTTACTTCTGCTGGTTGTTTGCAGGCTACTGTAAAGATTATGAAGATTATCTTGATGAAGAAAACATGTAAGAATCATAAAGTTGTTGGTCACAGATCTTATTTTCTGCAAAAATCCAAAAGTCAATCGAAAAATCCTATTGGTCTTTTGTCGAGGGAGCCAGGGTGATACTAACTTGAAAGCCAACAAAACTAAATCATCCACTGCAGCACTCTATTGCAAAAATAACTAATCACTTTTTCAGAATAAAATGTTGCTGATGCTTGCCCATACAAATGTTGCCACCATAACGTGGTGGCATTATATAATATAAATATCTCATGGCAGTTTGTAACTATTTTAACTGTATTTTAACTGTATTCATAACTTTTTTAGTTTCCATACAATCTCATCATACATTTTCATACAGTCTACTTACACATTATTAAACATTAGTTTTAGGGATGGTGTTATGGATGGACCTTCAGTTTTTTTCTATTTTCCTACAAATCATGCATTTTTGTATTAATCAAACTGTACTGAATCATAAAAAAAACACATTTTGCTTGGATTTTTGCACACACTTTATGTCCCTCAAAATTAAAAATTATATTTCAAAATTTTAACCCTGAACACGCTTATTCTAGAATAGGTGTATTCAAGACATTGCATGTAGAAACGTCATGTTAGATTTATGTTTAAATAAATATATAGGACAAATAACTTAGCAAGCAGTAATGACACTGCCACCGTCTTCCATTGTTATAGCTAGCTTTGCACAGTTCTACCCTAAAAAAAAGGTACACTTTACCTTCAAATCATGTTATCACTAGTTCTCTGTGCAGTTAACTGTAGGAGCTAAAATATGTCAGCACTTGTTTTTTTTTTTTTCATTCTGAATGAACACGAGTCTGTTGTTCACCGGCAGTTTAAATGAAACCTCAGTGACTGGCAACAACCTACATGTTTGAGGAAAAATCTGTCATGTTGGGATACATGTTATTTTCCTCTCAGCATGAAGCTACTCTCTCTCTCTCTCTCTCTCTCTCTCTCTCTCTCTCTCTGTTTGTCTCTTTCTTCCTCCTCCTGTGCAAAATGAGCAGCATCAGCACATGTGCACATATTTCCAGCCAGGAAGAAGAGATCGATCGCTAAAATCAAGACATGCTTTTACCTGACCAAACATTAATGTTCAAATCACCTAGGCAATACGAGCATGTCAGTATACTGCATGTTTCACTGTGGCTGAGTATAACTCTATGTCAAGAATCTAACACAGTCTGAGGGCTTTGGTTTAGGCTTGTGGGTGGATTATTTATGGTTATTCATGGGCGTCGGAACCAGTGGATGGGGGTGGGACAAGACCCACCCACTTTTGAAGAACAATGATATTGGACCCACTCACTTTTACCATCTCTAATTTAGCGCATGTCTATTAGCTTTTCAGAGCAGTCAGTCAACTCCATTGCACTTGAGGAATGCCCTAATAAATTAAACACCATTCTGCATTTTGGCCTTGAGTTCCACACTGCTGCTTCCTCAAATCCATTCCACTTGGCTTATTCAGTGTCCATATAAATTAAACTCCATTCCATATTTTTACTACTCACGTTTTCTGCATTTCCACGATACCGTATGTGTGTCTGTGCTGCTATTGTATGTGGTTGCTAAGGTGTTCTGAGGGGATTTGTGTTTTGCAGTGAGTTTGCTAGGCAGTTTAAGGTGGTTGCTACCTAAGTAACAAATTTAGGATATATAAACAATGTGAACGTTGTTTTGAAATTGTCCAGTTTTCGTGTTATGATTATAATATTATTTAATGGTTACAAAAAATGTCTTACTAACTTTATTTTTACCCAAAATATAACTTTATTTGAATGTTTATTTTAAACATTTCTGATGTCTGGTCTGTTGCTGATTTTGGAGTTTGGATTTTCCAGGGGGTTCTATTCGCCTTTTTGGTTTGGCCAGCTGTAACGATCTCATGCCTGTTTGAACTATGAGCTTTGGATTGCCTGAATTTTTCTGCCTGCACCTTGCCTGACCTTCTCACCTGCCTGACTCTGTCTTTCGTCTTATGGATTAGATTTGGTTATTGACTGACCCGGACTTTGACTTTACCTGCTTGACCATCCTCCTGTCTCCTCCTGGTCCAGAACTGGTCTGGAGTCATTTGGCTTGTACTGTGTTTATTATTGTGCTTCAATAAATTGGAGTTAGGCATTCTTCTGTTTTTGGGTCCTTTCTTCCAGAAATTGTCTCACTGGCCAGACATGGACCCAGCGGAAGGATCTCCTTCAAGGAAGGAACCTCTCGTCAATAATACACCTGCTTAGGCTGGGTAACCAACTAACTGTCGCTCCTTTATCATTTAGTGTGAGGTGTTGTTTTCTCTTCAGTGTGGACATATGCAACGGAGTCAAAGTTATATATCATCATGCTGATATCTGGTAGACCCCACAACTTGGGTTCTACTGTTTGGGGGTCCTAATACCAAAGCGGTTTTTATTTTCAGCTTTTTAAATCTGAAATGATTAAGGTTTTTGATCATTCTATGTTTGGAAAGGAGGCTTAAAGGCTTTTGGTGGACCTTCATGAGGGCAAGAGATCAGTGGATGATTATGCCATTGAGTTTAGGACTCTCACAGCTACAAGTCAGTGGAATCCTGAGGTGCTGGCTGTGCGGTTTTTGGACGGGCTTGTTGATGACATCAAATACAAGATTTACTGTATGCCTGTGATCCTCCAGAACATCTGGATGATCTTATAGATTTTGCCATCCATCTTGATTCTAGAATGGAGCTGCGTCATTCAGTTCAAGGTCAGTCTATCAGACATCGAGCAGAACTCCCTGATCAGAAGCACTTTTTGTAGCTGAGCCAATGCAGGTTAGCAGAATGATTCTTTCTGCCAAAGAAAGACGACAACACTTGTCTGAAGGCCTCAGTTTGAAGTGCGGTGGCCATGGCCATCTAGCTGCATCTTGTCCAGCAAAAGCCAGTGCTCATCAGTAGTTAGGGGAATTCAACTTCTATTTCCCCAGTTCAAGGATCTCATACTCTCTTGCCGGTGACTGTCATAAAGAATGGTACTTCCTGTTCAGCACACTGACTCGGGAGCTGAAGGGAATTTTTTTTTTAATAAAGCTTGGGCTCATTTACCATCTTCCCATTCACCCTTTTAATCCTCCCATCACCGCTCATTCACTGGTTGGCAGCCAGGTCATGATTATTTTGTCTAAAACTGGCCAGGTGAGTGAAATTACCTCTGGTAACTACTTAGCTGGAGCTCTATTTCTTTGCATGGTCCCCTCATTAACTGGGCAGACAATTCTATTTTTTTAATTGGAGTCCATTTTGTTATGCACACTGGCTTGTTTCTGCTCCTCCTTCTCTGTCTCATTCTTTGTTTCAGGAGGAAGAGATCGATTTGCCCTGGGTTCCTGACATGAACCATGATTTGCAGGCAGTCTTCAGAAGGTCCCAATCTGCCTCTCATTCACTAGATTGACCGTATAATTATACCATCGATCTCCTCCCAGGCACTTCCATGCCTCGTGGTCGTCTTTTACTCCTTGTCCGCACCTGAGCGGCTGGCAATGGAGAAAGATCTGTCACAACAGGCAGGTGTCCAGCAGCTACTTGAGAATCAGATATTTGTTAAGGTGGAGAAGTGGTTTTCGCTTTTGGGTTCAATCATTTTAGGGTAGGGGATTCGCATGAACCCTGCAAAGGTGAGAGCCATCTCTAACTGGCCGGTACCTGACTCAAAGAAGAGTTTACAAAAGTTCCTGGGTTTTGCCAATTTCAATCTGAGATTCATCAGGAACTTTAGCCAGGTAGCAGCCCCTTTGACAGCTTGTAGCAGCTCAGAGTGCTTTTGATGAACTTAAACGTAGATTTACTTCTGCTCCAATTCTCATTACACCTGACCTCGTTCGCAGTTTGTGGTGGAGGTTGAAGCATCGGAGGTAGGTCATGGGGTTCTCAAATATCCCCTCAAGGTAATAAGCTACATCCTCGTGTTTATTTTTTTCACCATATGTCTCCTACAGAACGAAACTATGACATCGGCTATCGAGAGTTGCTGGTACGATTTGCTCTGGGGAAATGGTGTCACTGGTTTGAGGGGACAGCTATTCCTTTCGTGGTGTGAACTGACCATAGGAGCTTGGGGTACATTTGGTCACTTAAATGATTGCCAGACAGGCTCATTGGGGATAATTTTTTAGGCACTTCGACTTTGTGTTATCTTACAGGCCATGCTCCAAAAATGGTAAACTTGCTGCGTTGTCACAGTGCATCACTCCCTTGGTTGACACACCTCCTCCTGGGACTATTTTGCCTCAGGGTTGTGTGATGGGTGAGGTCACCTAGGGAATTTAAGATTGTGTCTTCTAATTTACCATGCACTGGTTTGTTACATCCTTTTCTTATCCCTTCCTGCCCCTGGTCACATATTCCCCTGTATTTTGTTACTGGTCTCCCTCCATCCAGTTGCAATACTGTGATCCTCATCATGTTGGATCAATTTTCTAAAGTGTTCCACTTCATTGCCCTTTCCAAACCACCCTCTGTGAAGGAGAACGCCTGGGTGATTATTCACCACGTCTTCAGGATTCATAGTTTTCCGGAGGACGTGGTCTCTGAAAGGGGGCCCCAGTGTGTTTCCCATCTTTGGAGGGAGTTCTGTCGGCAGATTGGAGCCTCTGTCAGTCTATTGTTGGGGTTTCATCCACAGACCATTGGCCAGTCTGAGCGGGTAAACCAGGATTTCATTGATTTTCTGATTTTTAGCTTCCCACAACCCCTCTACCTAGAGTCAGCAGCTAACGTGTGCTGAGTATTCTCATAACTCATTGCCAGTGTCTTCAGCTGGGCTTTTCCCATTCATGAGTTGACTGGGTTGCCAACCTCTTTTGTTTTCTTCCCATGGTCCTGAAGCAGCCATTCCCTCGGTCCAGGCTTTTATTCAGAGCTGTTGTCATACCTGGAGGAGGGCCAGGGAGGAGCTTTTCCAGTACAGACATACTAAAATCACTGCAGACTGTTAATGGAGGATGACTTTTGGAGGATGTTTTTTAGCAACGGATTTGGCTTTCCACCAAAGAGTTGCAGCTTTGAGACCTGGCTCATAAGTTGGCACCTACTGTAGGTTCATCTGGCCTTATCCCATTGTTAAAGTCATCAGTCCAGTGGCAGTCTAGCTTAGGTTACCCTATCCTTTCCTTTGTGTGTACCCTTTTTTATGTTTCTAAAATTAAGCCAGTCTTGCATTCACCTCATATTTCTTCTGTATCTTCCTCTGTTCCTCCACCTCCCCTGATGACTGAGGGTGCTCCTGCCTTCATCGACAGGAAAAAAATTATTGATTCGAGGCACCTTGGATGAGGATTTCAGTACAGTGGGGAAAATATTTATTTGATCCCCTTCTGGTTTTTATAAGTTTGCCCACTTACAAAGAAATTAAGGTTCTGTAATTGTTATGGTTGGTTTATTTTAACTTATAGAGACAAAATATCATCCAAAAAAATCCATAAAAAATTATATAAAGATCAGAAATGTATTTGAATTTCAGTGAGTTCAATATGTATTTGATCCCCAAGCACAACATAACTTAGTACTTGGTGCAGAAATCCTTGTTGGCAAGCACAGAGGTAAGACATTTTTGTAGTTGGTCACCAGGTTTGCACACATCTCAGGAGAAATTTGAAGTTTCAACTCCCTCCACAGATTTATTTATAGGATTAAGGTCTGGAGACTGGCTAGGCCACTCCATGACCTTAATGTGCTTCTTCTTGAGCCACTTCTTTGTTACCTTGGGGGTATGATTTAGGTCATTGTAATCCTTGAAGACTTATCCATGACCCATCTTCAGTGTTCTGGCTGAGGGAAAGAGGTTCTCATCCAAGATTTTACAGTACATGGGCCCGTCCATTTGCCCCTCAGTGCAATATGTCCAGTACTCTTAGCAGAAAAAAAAGCCCAAAGCATAATCTTTCCACCTCCATACTTGACTGTAGGGATGGTGTTCTTGGGGTCATAGTCAGAATTTCTCTCCCTCCAAACACAGCGAGTCAAGCGAATGCCATAGAGTTCAATTTTGGTCTTATCTGACCATATCACTTTCTCCCAAGCCCTCTCTGAATCATTAAGATGTTCTTTTGCAAAGTTTAAACAGGCCTGTAGATGTGCCTTTTTAAGCAGGGGGATCTTGCGATTGCTGCAGGATTTCAGTCCTTTGTGGCATAGTGTGTAACCAATGTTTTGCTTTGTGACTATGGTCCCGACTGCCTTAAGGTCATCAACAAGCTCCTCCCGTGTAGTTTGGGGCTGATCCCTCACCTTTCTCATGATCATCCTTAACCCATGAGTCAAGATCTTGCCAAGAGCTCCAGACCAAGGCTGATGGTCTTGTAGCCCATTCAAGCCTTGTGCAGATCTACAATCTTGTCTCTTAACTTATCCTGGATTGTTACATGCTGCTGATCCAACACACTGTTACTGACTTTGGAGTTTGGATTTTCCCAGGGGTTCTATTCACCTTTTTGGATTACCCAGCTGTTACGATCTTCTGTCTGTGAGCTGTGAGCTTTGGATTGCCTTAATTGTTCTGCCTGCTCCTTGCCTGACCTTCTCACCGGCCTGACTCTGTCTTTCATCTTATGGATTAGATTTGGTTACTGATGGACTGCCCCGAACATTGACTTTACCTGCTTAACTATTCTCCTGTCTCATCCTGGTCCAGAACTTGTCTGTAACCATTTGGCTCATACTGTGTTTATTATTGCTCTTCAATAAACTGGAGTTAAGCATTGTTCTGCTTTTGGGTCCTTCCTTCCATAGATCGTTACAGCGAGCTGTAGTTCCAATCACACGTTTGTTTTTGTTTTTTTGTCTTCTGTTAACAAATTTTCTTTGGAACTCTTGTTGCACTATGCTGGTTATGACAGAACTTCTGATCAGAGTTGGCACATGACGCTTTGGGAAATAGACTCAATATTGGTGGTTAACATGTTCTGATTGGTTGCTAGGGTTTTGCAAAGGTATTCTGAATGGTTGCCGTGGTGTTCTGGGTCGTTCCTGGTTGCTTACACCACCCAGGTCTCAATGATATGGCTTGATCTGACAACTTCTTATTGAAATCTCCATGGTTACTAAACAGATGATTCTAAAGTTAGAATATATATATATATATATATATATATATATATATATATATATATATATATATATATATATATATATATATATATATGTGAGATCTGGAGCTGTTCAGTGTATATATATATATATATATATATATATATATATATCAATCTGGGTGAGAAGGGACCAGGTGTAAAGCTGTCAGGTGTACACACACACACACACACACACACTCACACACAGATGGATGTGACATATCCATCAAAATGTCACATCCTGAATATGATAATATCAGGACAGGGAGCTGATGACATGACCGACCAACCATACACACACACACACACACACACACACACACACACACACGTCACTTATGTTCTATGTTAATAAAGCCTATGTTAATAAAAGCTCATGTATAATGTGCATCATGTGCCTCTAGACAATTTGTAGTGGTAAGTATGGAGCAGGCCGCTCTAATGGATGATCTGCAGTGTGTGTTTGACCACTTGTGTGTGTGTGCGTGTTTGTGTGATAGAGGTGAATAATGCATAAATGTAATTTCTGGGGTACAGCTGTATAAAATGTGCTTCAATGAGCAGCAGCAAGCCAAAACCCTGCAGGCAGTGTGTGTGTGTGTGTATGTGTGTTTGTGAGAGAGAGAGAGAGAAAGAGAGTATGTGTGAAATCATACAAAACTGCATTAAAAGGTCTCCTATGTTCCTTATGAAAACAGCCCTGTTGTAAATGTTGTCTCTGTATGTCACGTTCTGGGCGCACGGAGAGATGGCGGTACGCTTAAGAGTTATATTTGGAAGTGGCGGTACTGAGTACCGGTGCGTACCGGCCCACCTAAAACACTGGTAACCACATGCAACCATAGAAGCTTTTGGGAAATGCACCCCATGTTGTTAAATGTTTGTTATTATACAAAAAAAACTTGATTATTATTATTATTTTTTTTATAATTAAGAAGTGTACTTTCACATGTATTCAAAACGAAAAAAAAAAAAATTCCAAATACCATTTGTTTCACCATTTCTCTGTAATTATTTGTGAAATTTATTAGAAATGTATGGGTGAAAACTGTAAAGTAAATCATACACTTTTTTCAGTGAAGAAAAAAAAATAAAAAAAAATAAATAAATAAAATATATATATATATATATATATATATATATATATATATATATATAATTATTATTATTATTATTTTATTTTTATTTTTTTAATGAATGAGCCCAATATGAGTTCTAAAATCAAATGTTTATGAATAAAACACACAGTTTTTAAACCCAAACATAAAACACTCAACGACAGACAAACATTTTCATATGCTGATTATACTTACAGGTCAAAACGTAAATTTTGTCTCTCTTCAAAGAAGTAATCGAGGATGAATTTGTGCACAAAGTCTGGATTCAGCGTGTTATCAATGACTTCTGTCCTGCCAAACTAAACAATAAAGGGCATCACATTACCAGTATGAACAAAAGCAATGTCAATTAAAAAATACAGGTCTGAAAACACAAATTCAGAAAATACAATACCTCCCTCCACTCCCTGTTTGCCACAGTCTGAGTGTACAGCACACAAACTACATAGAAACAAATATAAAGATGCATGAAAACTGCCTTGAGACATTAAAACGCCACCTTGCTGAAAAGAAAAATGAAAATACAGCAGCCCTGGTTTGTTAATTCAGCAAATTAAGAAATCAAGTATGCACAAAAAGCAAAGAAAGATGTGTGGAGCTCTTAAGAATACAATTATTGGCTCATTTGTCTCACATGCAGTGAGAGAAGTTTGTTATTAACACACACACACACACATGCTCAGATGTCTCGCCAATTCAAATCACAAGCAACGGCAGGTGGCTGAAATAATTCCTTTTCTTAACATCTGTTCAACTGCTTTGGGGCCTTCCTCTAAACATGAGCCAATACCTGCCATCAGACTGTGTCTAAAAATATGCCTAATTAAAAAAAGGCCATCACTGTCCTCACAGCATGCATAATCTCCACCTTTATATCCAGTTTGGACCCCATAGCCTCGTAGAGTTTACAGTGTGTGACTTTATGACCACCTGTACTGATATCTGTCCTGGGAGAGGAATGTGTGTGTGTGTGTGTGTGTGTGTGTGTGTGTGTGTGTGTGACAGAGAGCTATAGATAGAGATAGAGAGAGAGAGAGAGAGAGAGAGAGAGAGAGAGAGAGAGAGAGAAATATGAGTATGGATGTGTAGTAGACGTATATGGCCACCAGGACACTTTCGAAAAATACACCTACACAATAACATGCAGTGAAATTTACCTACAAGAATATATACTGCCATAGAACATCTATTGTTTGTTGTCATAAAAATGTCCTTTAAATAGTTTCCGTCACCGAATAAATAAGAGAAAAGTTAATTCCAACTTTTTATCCCTCAGTCTACTTTCTATCATGACATTCGGATTTTGAAACTTTCAACTTTGAGTTTGCATCACACAATTCTAAAGATCTAAAACTATTTTATATTACATAATCAAAATGGGGGCAAATATACTTTCACAGCACTCTGCATTCTTCTGAAACAACATTCTTTTTTTTCACAATTCTGACTTTATGTGTGACACATAAACTTACCTTTTTTCAATCAGTGGAGGAAATGGTCTTCAATATTTAACACCTATGATCGATTGCCCCCTTTAAACTTAAAGGTGATCTACTATGCAAAACATTTTTTTATAAGGATACATTACATTTTTTTTTAAGAAATTTTATTTCTATTATTTTATTTATTTATTTTTATTTTAGAATACTACATTTTAGAACAATATTTCATGAGTTTGCACTTATCAGATACAGAAAAGAGTATGCATACTCGGCATGCTGTCCGAGATAAGGGCTCTGAGTTTGTGATTTATCCCAAACTCGTAAAAAAAAAAAAAAGAGTAGAGACCGAAAGACAGCAGGATTCATGTTTCCCACAATTATTGCAAGTTGCCCAGACCCTGAAATAGAAAAGCATCCCCACACCACCATGCTTGACAGCAGGTATGATGTTCTTTAAGTAGAACTAGCACCAGATATAATGGGAACACTGTCTTCCAAACTGTTCCACTTTCAACTCAGTTGACAAAAATATATCATCAGTGTTTGTTTTGGCATAATTCAGACAAGTCTTTTGGGTTTTCTATGGCAGCCATTTTTCCCAGTGTCTTTCCAATAATGGAGTCATGAACAGTGACCTGCATGGATCCATCAATATTATCCTTGGGTCTTGTGTGACTTCCTGGATGAGTTGGCATTGTGCTCTTGGAGGAATTTTGGAAGGACAGCCACTTCTGGGAAGGTTCACTGCTGTACAGGTTTTTATTTTTTCTGGAGAAAATGGCTCTCACCATGGTTCATTGGAGTCCAAGATTTTCTTTCAGTTTTGGAATAGTGTGTTACTGGGTGTGACCTTTTAACCAGCTTCATGCTGGTTCTGTTTAAGCTCTGATGTCTTGAACAGGGCTGACAGTAATCAGTTATCATCTGAACCCCATTATGAATGCAGTTCCATAGATCTGAGAATAAATAACTACAGGTTCAAAAAACATTTACACATAGGCCTAGTTGGTATTAGATAACCACTGAACGTAGGGTACATAAAGTGAAAATGTCATTGTTCATTTTAATTTCACGGGTTTGTAGAAAATGTAGAATGTGTGCAGAGTTTTTCTAGATTTTAGTTATTTATTTTTGAATAATTTATTTTTAGTTGAGGTACAATTACACACAAACAATCCCCAGCCCTTCATAAGATTCCAGGAACTTCATCATCATCATCAGTGCTGCAGGAGAGTCGTCTTATATGGAGCGGCACATGTGCTGAGTCTAAGCTGTGCTGACGTGATGGGGCCAGTCATGCAGCACTACAACTCCTCCCTACATTCACCGGCCAAAAGATGCTGGAATCAGGGACTCCAGACGGCTAAATATAGACTCATCGCTCACTGCCTGTGTGTGTGGCATCCACAGCGCTTGATGTCATATTACAGGCTATGTATTTGGTGTGTTTAGGGGAAGGATCATTTCTTGTTGCATTGATGTACTATTTCAAGCCTACATGTATCATATGCATTTACAGTAAGAGTTCAAATGAGATCTACATGATTGCTAAACGTGCATGTCGAAAGGAAAGTATACCTTGGGTTCAGGATTCAAAATGCTTGCAAAACTTAATGCTCTATTGCGTTTGAAAAAAAAAAAACACCTACTAAACCCGATCCTAAACCTAGCCAATAGTGTTAACAAAAGTAAACGTAAAATAAAAAAATTTGCTGGCGAAACCATGCCATTTATAGATTTATTGGGGACATTGGATGAAATTGTCACTTTTATTTATTTATTTATTTTTTGCATTTAGTTTAGGTTTCTGGCATGTCTGCCAGCTTAGAAAAGCTGAAAAGAATACATGCAGTCAATTCATCTGTCTGAGTCTGTAACTGTGTCATCCAGCAATATGTTTAAATTTGTAGCCAGATAGCTAGGATAGATACATAGATAGCTAGCTATTTGAAGAAGAGCACCTCCAAGCCATATATGGAGAGAGGGAAGAGACCCCCCACGGAAGAAGGGGGGGGAGGTGAGCAGTAGCTCATTATCATTTAAAGATACATGCTCTGAAACTGGTATCTTCACAGAGCTCTTTTTGACAAGGTAAAAAAGAAGTTGTTTTACATGACCATTGAGGAATTTTAATCGAAGTATGTTACAGATATTTCATTGAAGACCCTAAAGAATCATACCAACTAGGAAAATGGACATCTGATTAGTGATGCGCGGGTTGTATCATAACCCGCCGGTCGGGTTGGTGCGGGTTATGAAATTGGCACTTTATTGCGGGGCGGGTCACTTAAAACAAAATTTTTAAAAATCCATTTATGCTGCATGGAATTTAGTGGTGGAAATTTTGATTCTTTCAAGAGATTCGTTGATTTTCAGTTCGTTCACCAAAATGATTCATTCACTGATTCGTTCAGTGACCATTTCTTCATATTACACAAATACGCCAGCAGCGAAAAAGAGTGTCTTATGTGTTATGTCTTAAATCAACGAATGCATTCACTTGTGACAAAAACTGATTTGTCTATGGTCAGTGGATTACATAAACGAGAATGATTCGTTCACCTAAAAAATTTGTTCACGAACGAACCATCATAGTGCAATTACCTATACCCTATATTAAATATCTGGAATATTTATATTTTCATATTTGATTAGGTTCTTTGATAAGGGTACGATACGAAGGTCTAAGTAGCAATGTAACTTCAGTGATGTCCCCGATGCACGGGGCGGGTCGGGGCGTGTCAAGAAATTTTACTTTATTTGCGGGGCGGGCTGGGGCGGGCCAAATAATTTCATAAAAGCGGGACCCGTGGGCTGGAAAAAACCCCGACCCGCGCATCACTACATCTGATGTCCCCTTTAAGCTCTTTCATTGTGACTGATGTTTCACAGACTTGTGCTGTACTGAGCAAGTTTACTAGATATGTTCTGCAAGCCTGTGAATGCTTTGGAGTTGATAGTTTTGTCATATGCATAATTCATGACATTTACTTTTACATGATATTTACTTTTACATAGCAATACCTACTCAGTATTTAGAAACCTATGCTGATGAAAATTGAACAAAAATTTTAAATTGACTTCCGGGGGGGGGGGGGGGGGGGGGTGTAATATTGTTGTGTAGAATATGACCCCTTTAAAAGAAAGCTGAAACGTTATGTACTTTCCAAACAATATAACTGGCCCAATTTTAAGATGAAAATATAATTTAGAATCTTAGCAGAGAAATAATCAAAACAAAATATTTTAGAGCACATAATGTGTGTTTGTGTGTCAGAAAAGTCAGTGTAATCAGCCATACAGCAGAATGAACAATGCAGGGCCTGCAGTCAAACTTATCTGTATGTTCATTAAAGCTGTGAATGTTAACCGACCACAACATCTTGATTACACAATGCAATCACAACACACATGAACACAAAAATACAATAATATACTTTCCTGCATATGAAAGAATATGCATATGCAGCAGGGTTTCATGCAATCAAGATTTCTTATAAAACAACATCATAATTAAGGCAGGCAGTTAAGATATTGCACACTAATGATGCTCCCTACGGTGATCAGTGCTCTGTTGATGAGCAGTAACTTTATCACAATTTTGGCCTAGACCGCTTTAAAGGGGTCATTGGATGCCCTTTTTTTTTGCAAGTTGATATGATTCTTTAGGGTCTTAATGAAAAGTCTGTAACATAGTTTGGTTAAAATTTCTCAATAGTTGTGTAAAAAAACACCTTTTTTTACCCTGTCAAAAACAGCTCTTTTCAGAGTAAGCTGTTCTGTAGCATTTTCCTTTAAATGTTAATGAGCTCTGCTGACCCCGCCCCCTCTTCCTAGCCGCTCTCTGAGGGCATGTTTACTTTAGCTGCATTCATCATGAAACTTGCTAATTAGCACATTATTAGGAAAGATGATTTCCAAAGATTCATTAAAAAACTTTATACTCACTTCTGGATGTGAAGCTGAATCACGAATGATTCGCGCGAACATAGACACATTTACGTACCTCAGGGGCACATTCCCTTCAAAAACAAACGTAATCCACTGCGTCTTCAGCGACTCAGATGTCAGGAGTAAATGAAGACTGCTATGTTCATTATTACAATTATTACATTATTACCTCAATCACTTAGAAGACATTCTTTGAACACATCTGGTCCGGCGGCGAAACAATGGTGGACTAATGACAGTCACTCAGGGCGGGTCTAAGGTAAGATGCCAGTCCAGTCTGTGCTGAAATGCCACTGTCAATCAAACTATAGTGGGAGGGGCCTGTCTGTGTGACATCACACAGACATCTCAGATCGCCTCGATTTGAGAAAGGGGTAAAGATTTGAGCAGATAAAAAAAAAATAAACACTGGGTGGATTTTTATCATTATAGGGTGCCAACACATGTTTCAGTTTAAACAACTTGGAAAAGTGCATGTAGCATCCTATGACCCCTTTAAAGGCACAATATGTAATTTTTCTGCTTTAAAAATAGCAGATATCACTATATCTATGTTATATATATTTTTTTGTTGTGTACTTACATTATCCCGACAGTTTCCACGAACTTTAAAATCCGGAGAAAATTATAGTTTAATTAGAAGACACGGCACGTTTCTTTATTTCCGTTTTGTCGCCCGTCTATGGCGTCATATAAACTTTGACCCCTCTAGTTTATCTAACTTCCTGCGGAACCGCAAAATACAAAGGTGAACAGAAGCAAAGACGAGACAAAGAAGAAAAAGTAGTAGCTAGCCTTGATCGAGACTATTATATTTTATATTTATATTGTTTATATTCATATTTATACCTCAATCAATAACTTAGTTATGGATCATGATTATGCTTTGCCTGCACGTTCTGTGAAGCGCAAACGTACGGGTGAAATAAATGACCTGAGAAGGTTTTGGGACGAAGAAGAAACGAGACATGGGTAAATATTGGAGTTGCATTTCCAAGATAGAGAGAGCTTCGTGACAAGCTGAAACTACAGAGAGATGCTTGCATTCTAATAAACAGGTATGCATCCATTCAGCTAACTATATCTATCTGTATATTTTGTGAAACGATGATGTCTTGTGTAAAACGCAGACGGACTAGCTCTCATGTAGAGTATAATGTAAATCTACATGTGTTCTATATCTAGCTGGATAAAGTAGCTTCAAATGCAGTTCACTATCTTGTTCGATATCATAGTATAAACGTAGCCTAATTATAATTATTAACGAAAGGCAACCGTGTTTTTTTTAACATATATTACTACTAGCTAGATGGAATATTGATTTGATAGGGGTCTGATAATTCATATATCTCTCCGTTCGAAAATACGTGATTGTCAAAATACTAAGGCCGGTGACACACTGGCTGCGTGGCGTCTCTGCTGCGTGTCAGAAGCGCGGCGTGCTGCTGCTGCTGATGCAGGTGACATAGAGGGAGACCGCCGACAGACCAGGCTCTTGTCTTCATGACAACAATATCTATACTTCATGTTGAACATAAATATAAAGCCTACTGATAAAGGACACCGTCAACAGTATTGACGGCAAAATAGACTTATGTTTGACAGGTGCAATATTTGAAAATCGATAATTATTTATTTATTTTTAAAATTACATTTGTATCTGAATTTATGTCAACCTATAGACTTTCAAACATCAAAATGTCATGAATTAATATGTATTTGTGTACAAAATTACATATAAACATATTTTCCTATTATATTTTGCCTGGAAACGCTTCCAACATGCGTGCGTGTCGCGTGAAAAATAGGCGTCCGTTCTATTTCTAGCATGCACACGTTTTCCGTGCGGCTCGAGCCGCGCCTGAGACACGCGTCTCACACAGGCAGTCTGCAAACTCTAACCTATTAACATGGGAGCCAAATTAAAAACTGACACGCCACGCAGCTGAGACGCTTGCGCCACGCATCCAGTGTGTCGCCGGCCTCAGTTAAAATGAGTGAGGAATGTGGCGAGCGAAAGAGCGCGTGTTCCAATGAACAACAACTCCCATGAGCCTACGCTCTTTCCCGACGTCATCAAAGTACGTCTCATGTTATAGTTTTGATTGAGTGACCCCTGGTGGCCAAAAATTCCATACTGCACGTTTAAGTAATGTTATTTTAGATGAGCTAGTGTTTTCAGATAAACCGATCTCTGTACCAATATTTCAGTGCATGATAGACTAAATTAATAAGATTCTATAATGTAATGTGTACCAAAAAGCTTACTTGGATCAGATTTTGAGAAGGTGTCTCTGTCCAAGAGGTTTCTGTAGTAGAAAGAAAGAAAGAAAGAAAGAAAGAAAGAAAGAAAGAAAGAAAGAAAGAAAGAAATATGAGTTAATAAAGACCCATTCAAAAAGGTTGTCTGAATCAGGAGAGAAATATGCCCAAATCAAACACAGTTTACAAGCCAAAACAAATATGTGGGTGGATTTTGATGTAATGGAAAAGCAGGGGATGGACTTTTTGCACTAGATGAATTGTTATTATGGACTCATATTTTGGAAGCAATGATTTAAAATTTGTATTTGTTTCTTACAAACACGCATCTTTTCTTTTTTCAATTCATTGATGGGCCTGAGTGGTGTGGATTATTCATGGATTATTGTGATGTTTTTATCTGCTGTTTGGACTCTCATTCTGACGGCACCCATTCACCGTAGAATTGGTAAGCAACTGATGCAATGCTACATTTGTTCAAATCTGTTCAGATAAAGAAACAAACTGATCTATGTCTTGGATGGCCTGAGAGTGAGTACGTTTTTAATACATTTTCCTGAAAACCGCTCCTTTAATGTCCTCAGCTTCATGTCTAATATGTTGGTGGAAACATTTAATTGGTTTTAAATCTACATCTGTTAACTTATTCATTTCATTCATTTTTAACATTCAAGCAGGGTATTGCCAAGTATCCCAAGATGCAGTATACATCATTGTGATTCAATGCATTGCGAAGCATCACAGTATCATAATTGATTCGTGATTGAAAAGCGCATGAGAGAGACTAAGCGTCTCAGGAGAGAGAGTGAATCTGTGATATAACTTTCGACCTCTCTTGCAGGGATCACTTTGTACTGTGTGTCACAGAAGAACTGAGAAATTTCATTTTCAGAGATTAGTCTTATTTAGATGAGTTCTTTATTAATTCAACTGTAGGAAATTATATGAATGTACAAAACTGAATAGATTTAATGCAATAAATAAATACAAATAGCAGTGCCTGAAGTATCAATGTAACTGTGAGAAAAAGAAATGTAATATTGCTCTATCAGTCCAGTATCAAGGCAGTGGATCTCTGAAGGAAATCTCACTGAGCTCTTATGATTGTGCAAAGAAAAGTGGATCATTGCATCAATAACAGTAAAACCTCAATAAACCGAACCTCAATTCAGCTCGTCTGCTGTTTCTGTTTCATGCTGATATTTTTTATGTATAATTTCACAAAACTGAAAACTGTCAAACCATTCTTTTTTTGCTTCAAACTTCGAAATAATACAATCTAATTTAGATTAAAAACTGCTCATGTTGCATGTATGCAGCATCTTTGTTTGGATCAGGATTGGAAAGAGCACAACAAAAATGCCAGTGCTATATTAGTATATTATTATAGTGTTATATTTCAGTTTCACAAAGAAACGTGCAGCAATAATAAAAGGACACATTTAATTTATAATTTCTCTTAAATCTAATTTTGTAAAAAAAAAAAAAATCCTGATTCGAATCGCATAGTGAATCGAATGGAATCGTGAGTTGAGTGAATCATTACATCAAATGAATATAAATATTGTAAAAAACTTAATTTTCACCTCATAAACTGTAAACAGGATGTAACAATGAACACTAGGGCTTGCATAGACTAGTAGTCGCGTGATCGACTACTGCAACCACTAGTCGGCGCTGTCGGAACAATCGACTACTCGAGCATGCATTAACCATAATGCGTACAAAGAGTTTGCAGGTACGACGTGAATTTTAGGATTACAATATTGCAAGGAGCTGTTACTTTCTATGACCTTATCTATGTTGCATGTAAAATTAAAAGATGTAATTAGGGGTGTGCCTGAAGTCGAATACCTTATTCTGAATGGCACGGATAATGGCTTCAAAAATGAATAAGAGACAAGGAATAATTCTGCCTGAATACTCGGCTGAAGCTGGCACAGTCCGGAGTTTGCTAGATAACAGGTGAACCAGGGGATCAGCGCAATATTATACACAGACCTCTAAAGTCACGAGTGTGAAGTGAATGAATGTAAACTTTATGAATGAAAAGAGCGCAAATCAAACACAGCATCGCTGTTGTCTCTCCGTGCATCTCTCAGAAATCAGAGCTTGGCAAGAATAATATTACCTATAATAATACATCATACTCGTTCTATTGTATATATTTAAAAGGCAATGCTTTAAAACCTTAGGCTACGATATGATACGAATGAATGGATAAAGCACAGCGCGCTCACCAATCAAACAGCAATCAAAAAACAAATCAGTTAGAGTAGGCTAATAATCAGCTTAGATAGGGATACATTGTCTATTTGGCCTACATGTTTGCATCTTTATCTTTTGCTGGTTTGCACGACGCACGCACATTTGTTTAGTGAAGTTCACTAAACATTAAGACTTGCTTAAAGAGTTAATGTAATGAAAATGTGCGCATTGAATGGATTCAGTCGTGTTCAAATGATCACTAAACGTTTGTCATGTCATCTCTCTGCTTGCATGATAAATATTATTTTAGAAATAAATAATTATTTTAGTTTAACACGGCATACCGATAACTATGAAAAAAAAGATAAAAAGTCATAACGGTCTTATCAAGTACTGTACGACGTTGTATCCGAATGCAGATACAAAATTTTTTGTGATTGTTACAGACACAAATACAGATACTGTTACATGAAAATTTAAATATGTAATGTCATAATAGTTTTGACAATTTATATATGTAATTGTTGCATAAGGCTATAAATTAATAAGCGTTTATTGAAAAAAAAAGTCTTTTCATTTACAGTAGCATGAACCACGAGTAGTCGAGTAACTTGAGTATTTTTAAAATAAAAAATCGACTAGTAGAAATCAGTAGTCGTGTAACCCCTAATGAACACATATGAATGTATAACCAATTAGCCATAGGCTCTAATTAATATGTAATTGTTAGCATATAACCCAAACTCAATATATCACCCAAAACACCAACTGCATATATAACCGATAAGTTAAAACTTCAAACAAATATATAATCATACACATAAGCATACCCACAACATATAAGCCCAAATACATTTATATTATAACCAAGAACTCATAGACCCAACTGAATATATGACCAATTAAGCATAAACCTACCTTAATATATACTCCATAAACATAACTACAAATAGCCACAGAATATAACCAATAACCCAAAAGTGAAAATTAATATAACCAATGAGCCACAGACTCATCTAAATATTAAAATCAATAGCATACAAGTAAACAGTGTATGACCAATAACCAAGAGCCCAGTTTAATATATAATTCACAATACATGTATTAAAAGTAAAAATATGTAACCAATAACACATAACCCCAACTGAAACTGCATCATAACACATTAATTTATTGGTCCTCCCTATTTATTTTTTTTTTTATCTTTTAAATGTTCCTTTCTATAATAAACACCCAGAAAGTCTTCCAGTTTTGTTGACATTTACACAATGACCAGTCCCTCAAATGTCTATAATAACACAGAGAATTGAGAGACCACACGGCATTTGACCACTGGATTCACAAAATCAATTTGCAGTGCTTTCTCAACATTTCAGCATCGCATCAACTACTAATGAACACATTAATTAAATGAACTATCCCTCAGTGGGTTATTTGTATATTTGTATACGTATCACTCTGTCTTTTGAAGGCTTTCGTAAATCAAACACATTCAAACAAACAAATTCACGTTATTTCGTATTAAAATGTCATACAGGGATTTTTTTGTCAGCCGAACCTCTTTCACCTATTACATTTACTCTAATATATAAAAAAGTACTATGTGTTCCAGTGTGCTCTATGCATCTTACAGGTTAAAGTCAAGGACTGAACATGTGTTTCCCCTCCCTGCGCTGTAGATCCATGTGCCACTTGAAAAAGTCAGATCCAGCCATTAAAGTGCATGGCCGAAACCTCACGGTAGCTAGAGTACAGAAATGCTCCAGAACGAGAATCCTCATGAAACATTTACACGGCTGTTCCCCTGTGAAACAGCACATTCCCATTTAAAATCCCAGCACAGCGGAAGCCTCCGCCCACATCAGCCGCTCTCCATCATAAACAAGCCCAGCAGCCAATCATATCCACCGACACTCCCTGTCCTCTTACTAATTTAATTAATGCTTATCCCTGTTCCTCTTCTGGACTCGTTCCGCATTCATATTTGCTGGTAAAACACAGAGGAATAATTCATGAGGAATGTAATTAAAGCATGAAGTGTGATAAAGTTTAGTGGCACTAATGAGGACGTCCCCCCTGAGGGGCTTAAATATGGAAAGCCCGAGTCAAAACTCTCGCTCTGTAAAGATCACCACATTGACGAGCAAATAGTGTCATCAAGACTGACATTATGACAGTATTGAAAGCAGATTAAATCAATATTGATTCTAAATCACAGACTTCTGTACATCACATCCGCTAAGGAGGGTTTTTTAAAATATGTTTAATAAAGTAAACACTCAATTATATAATATCATTCTGTGTTTGCAGGGTAAAAGAGTTTTCTTAATGGCCACTTTCAGAAAAATAAGAGGATTGCAGAAAAATAGTAAGAGATATGTTGTGTTAGGGCCAAAAAAACCCACAAATAAAACCTGAAAAATACTATATTCTATTATATTACGAAAAAGGTTAACAGGTTTTAACAGTAGCATTTAAAAATGTTCATGTTTATTTATTGGGTTTGAATTAGACAGAAAATATACCATACTCGCATCCTGCCTAATTCATTGTTAATAAATAAACATGAGGTTTTTGTTTATGCAATGTTATGTAATGTTCTGTTTTGTAATGTTTATAACTCTTGAATGGCTTACAGCTGACTGATTTATGATTCTGACTGACAGATGAAATCAATCAATCACTCCTGTCATTGTTTTTCAAGCCCAGAGCAAGGATTCTTCTCCTGTTTGTTGTCCTCTGCCTCTTTCTCTTGTGGTGTGTATTGACACGACCTCCAGCACGGAGGGTCCCGCTTCAGTGTGCTCAGACGAAACAAGTCAATCAGTCGATTCAAGCACTCTCTCAAAGGCTTCACTGCAGAATCCAGGAATAGCTTTTGTTTTCACCTTCACAACTACCAATGACTTACTTAGGTAATTTATTAAGGCCTAACTTTGGTGTTAGTATTTTACACACATCTGAATGCTGAAACTGCATGGTATTTTCCAATTTAAAAAGGAATGAATTTTTACCTGTACTGTACTGAAATTAATTATTGTTTAAATTATGTTCTTGATAAGAATTTATGAAGAATAATAAAAACAAGTGCTGTACAAAACTGGTGTCCCCATAACATTCATTTTTTTATCAACTGTTGATTTTCCGTTTATTGTTAAACAAATATAATTTCAGTGTAATAATGTGATTTTTATCCAGCATACAAACCTCTCCTCCCTGAAAATAACACTCGTGATCAGCTCACATATTCACAGCAGATCGCCGCTCTCTCAGCACTCACCTCAGGTGTGAACAGAGATGCATTTTAATAATGAACAATGACTGAATTACTCAGTTATTCAGCAGTTTTACATATCAATGCAAGTCCATTTTGAGCTTTGGACAAAGCACATGTTTTAAATTCTGAAGTCAGAAGGAAGTTAAAGAGATAAACTCACTGCTTCTCAGAACATCAACGCATCATGGATGCAAATATTATGAAATATTGAAGAACTGTCTGATGGAATGCATCATAAATCCACAGCATATGCATTATAACATAAAAAAATTAATTATCTATGTATGCATTCATAATCCGTATAATACACCATACAGTCAGTTGCATGTTATTGTAAATAATAACAACCATGTTAAAATACAGTCAAGCAAAAAAAGATTATTAATAATAATAATAACGCATGAATAACACCCGATTTCAAGTGATATCCTGTTATCATGTATTTTGTTGCATCATACACTTGAAATAAAACTGTATTATAATCATAATGAAAAATCATAATTTATCATCTTTATGATGTATTATATATAGACTTTGTGGAACGTGTTAACATTTTTGAACGATTGATTTAAATCACTGAAATGTCCCTTTATAGCTGACGCATATATTATTTGTTTTAATTTAAGCACAAGATCATTGTTTTGCAATCAAATGATGCACGCAAATTATAAATACAACACCAATAATGCACTTTATAAATGCAGAGCCTTGCAAAAACATAAGCAAGCACGGACATTAAAAAAGTAATTCAAATTGCAATGCATTATGGAAAATGCTGATGCTGCCTTCAGATTATCATTTCATTTGAAACTGCACGCATGAGTGTTCGGAAACACAGAAGCATTCAGATTCACCAGTGACAGAGCCACGCGCGGCACTCACCTGCACGACACAGTGATCTCAACTTTCGTGGCGGGAATCACCGCTGCGAGCGGCTCGAAATCCGCGAGACTCGCCATATTCAATAAGCCACTCATTACTGTGGACATGCTGCTGCTGCTGCCGGGGGAGCGCGGACACGCTCCGCGAGCATCATTCAGTCCGTGGATTCGGAGCGGGCGGGTGCGCGCGCGTGAGGGAGTCACGCGACACAGGCGCGAGAGCGTGAGAATTCCTGCCCGTCACGCGCGTCATTGAGGGCAGAAGTGCGCTACAGCAAGACGCGTGGACCGCTCAGATACAAACATCCATCAGGCGTGTAGATAGGCTACTGTACGTAATGTAGATATCTCAGTTTCTGTTATCTGTCTCTGTTAAATATAGCGGTTTATGAAATATTGTGCAAGTAGCCTGCAGTAGCCTACGTTGGCCGTCTACTTTAAGAATGTTAAATAGGCTATACACATTTAATTTGTCCACAATTTGCATATTCATGCATACCAGTAGGATTCGGTTCAGGTCAGTTCTGTGATAAAATTCCCATAAGTGTAATTTCCACCAAATGTTTGATTGTGTTTGATATAATTTTGTGATGGAAATGAAGGTGATGGAAATGGCATTTTAAAACAGTGGACTGGTTTGTTTTAGGAAGGCTAATTTAAGTGTTATAATGTTATTGTGATTAACGTTTAAAAACACTGATATGAATCACATTAAATCGCATTATGTTTGACACAATACTGAAACTGTTCGTGTTCTTTGTTTATAATCATTTAAAAAAAAATTCTCCTTCAAAAAAAAAATGTAAACCGCCTTTTCAGTGCCAGTCCATTCAAGTGACAGTTTTGTCCAGTTATGCAAAGGGCTTATCCACTTTTATTATGGAAAAGAGCAGTCTGGACATTCTGCAAAACATCTTTTTTTTTTTTTTTTTGTATTTCACATTAATAGTGAGAAACCATTGTAAAAAAAAAACAAAAAACAAAACAAAAAAAAAAATGCACTTTTAGTGCATTTTACATCTTTTTGAAGATGACATTGTACTCGGTTATATGGGAATGAGTAGGCCTACTTCGTTTTGCTTAACACGATGCGAAAAAGCCTTTTTCCTCCTGAACTGAAGCCTGTTTTTAGTCACACATTGTAAATGCATGGCCATTAGTTCGTGCAGTATATTAAAAACAAACCAATGACTTGGTATCGGAGCTTTATGAGCATATGTCGATGAAGCCAGCTAAATAGGGTGACCAGATGAGATTGGCAAAAATTCTGGACGGGGACGGGGACGGGGACGGTGGGGTGGGGTGGGGTGGGGGTTCTGGTGTGACGGGATGAGGGGGTTCTATGATATTAGACTATGTAGCCTATAATAAAAGATAATGAATTTCAAACCTGAACCAAACATAGTTTTATTCAAAGATCAACAGTCTGTCATTAGTCTTTAGTCAGCCACAAAAAAAACAACAACATTAAAATCATGAACTCAAATGTGACTGTGAAAAGAAAACAAACAAACAATGAATGTTGTAAGTTACAGTGCGTAAATCAGACCTTTCTGTATAGCCTAACGCTATTAAGCTTAAACGGAAATAACGAAATAATTGTGTAGTGAAGCATTTTTTTGTACACAGTGCCGCGAACAATCAATCACTCCTTTACGCATACACCACTTTCCTCCTCGCGGCTGCAGCAGCTTGCGCCCTCTTCATCAAGGCTTAAAACAAAAAGGAGACAAAAAGGTTGTATTGTCTTTGTGCATATAGATTAATTAGATAAATGAATAGAAACAATAAAACTTTAAATTCACACAGCTATAGCCTGCCTAGGTTGTGGAGGCCTGATGTCAGCATATTTTGCGGAGGTTTCACACCCGTTCTGAGTATGCATTGCTCACGGGGATGCTCAAAATGAAAGACAGTAGCTTGGCATACTGTGGGAATGCAGACCTGCTCCTGAGTGCTTGGGCCCAAAGCTCACCTACAGGGTGACTGTGTATCTCCAGATGAGGCAATATCTCTTTCAGAACACAGCTCTCGTTGTAGAGCTCATCCAGGTCAAGCTCATCCTCCATCTGAAGGGCAGATACAGCTGCGGTTAATTTCTGGTAGCTGATTTCTTGCTTTTCCTTTAGATTGAAACACTGGATGTTGAATAGGTGCCCAGTTTCTGAGAAATTGAACCATTTCTCAAGGTATTGCTCCACGGTATCATAGAAACTCGTAAATTCTCTCTTGAGCCTGTCAACCCTAAGATTAACAGAGGAGAGGAGGACACGGTCAACTTTTGCTCCAAAAAAAGCATATTTTTTCGCTGCTGCAGTTTTGAGCCCGTTCATTAGTGCATACACTTCAACTAAGGTGAGACTGTCATTCTCAAGACTCAGCACAGCACCAGTCAACATCTTTAAAGTATTTTGCAAGAAGAAGAGAGTAACCTCCAACTCACTGCATTCATCTTCCTCTCCATGCTCATTACCCCGGAGTGCATCCCAGAGGACACGGGGGCACTCCTCCTCTCCCAGCGACAAGAAGTAGCTCCACACAGCTTGCCAGATGTTGATAAGTCTGTCAATTGCAGGGAGCAGGCTCAACCATTGTGACGGGACGTGGCGCAACAGTGTATGGTACTCCATGTCAGCAAATTCAAACATTACTTTGAGGATGGAAACTCTCTTGGCAGAACAGCTGAAATGGTTGAATGATTTTATCACAATAGTCTCCACAGCTGTTTGCAGTGCATTGCAGGCACGTTCAACGGCATTGTGTATAATGTGAGCTGGGCAGTTTGCAGGCAGGATCTTGCTGTTGATTTTTTTTTTACTTTGGTAAATGGAGTGTTTTCTGCTGTAATTCTGCTGTCGCATTGTCAGCTGAGAATGCCGAGATGTTATGGATGCTGAGTTTGTGTTCAGCAGACAGGTCCAGTAAGATGAGTACTGAGGACTTTGAAGCTGCTCTTGCAAGTTGCAGGGCTTCAATAACTGAGAGCAGGGTAGTCTCAGTTGAATGGTCACTTTTGAAGCTAGATTGGTTGCCGTCCAGGAGGTTGTTCTGTACAAGGAACATAGAGAGCTGGTTGAACACAGCTCGCTCAAGTGTCTTTGCAATGAATGGAAAAAGGGATACCGGTCTGTAGTTTTCTAGAAGCGCTGGATTTAGAGATGGTTTCTTGAGCAGTGGGCTTACCCGAGCCTGCTTGAATGCTGAGGGAAATGTTCCGGAGTGAAGAGAGGAGTTGATAATGTGAGTAAGTGAAGGTATGACTGAAGAAGAGATCACTTGAAGTAGGTGAGTGGGGATCGGATCAAGTGGACAAGTAGTAGGATGATTGGACAGGATAAGTTTGGAAACGTCCATCTCTGAAAACTGAGATAGTGAAGGAAATGAGGATGAAACCACAGAAGATGGAGAGAGTGAGTGTAGGTTCTCTCAAAAGGTGACCTGCGTAGGAGTGTGTGCCGCTTCAGGAGTAAGTGCTAGGTTAGCAGTAATGAGGAAGTGGTCTGAGGTGTGCAGTGGAGCAACTGAAGAGTTGTCCACGGAGCAACAGCGTGTGTAGATGAGATCCAGTTGGTTGCCTGATTTGTGAGTCGCTGTAGTAGACACTCGCTTGAGATCAAATGAGGCGAGCAGAGTGTTGAAGTCAGCAGCCTGAGGTTTATCTAGGTGGATGTTGAAGTCACCAAGCAGTACCAGAGGAGTACCATCTTCAAAGAAACCCACGAGACTGCGCTCTTCTCAGCCCCCCCTCCCTCCAGGGGGACTGCTCACGGTGACCTGCGGGAACCTGGGGGTAGGACAGACGAGGCGAGAGAAAAGGAGATGGAAGGATGAGGAGCGACAGAGACGAGAGAGGGGAGAGAGGAGAAAGAAAAAAATAATAAAAATTCCGGTTCCCAGACGCACTGCCGCTCGGCCCTCCACCAGTTGGGTGAACTCCTCCGCGGTGCCTGGCGGTGGCACTGGATGGCCCTAGCTGGACGGCATGACAGTTTTGGGCAGCCGGCAGGAGTCCCCTTTTCCCTGCTCCTCCTCATTCTTTCGGATGGCAGCAGGCTCCGGCCCCCTGGCAAATGGCGGCAACTCCTCCGCTTCCTCACGGATGGCAGCCACCCCTCCACATCGCGGGCGGCCGGCAGCGAGTTCGTCCATCCTCGGCAACTCACTCCAGCCCAGCGCCTCCATGGCGGCACACTTCAGCAGCGCGTCCCTCCTTCCTCCCGGGTTTCGGCACCAGTGTAACAGTTTAAAAATTTCACAATCGCGGGAAGAAGGAGGCAGGAACCGGCGGACATTTAAATTAAACCTTTAATCCCAGATAAACACAAAACAGCACAAATAAAAACCAAAACACAAAATAAAATCCAGACCTGGTCCTCTCTCGTCCTTCACTGTCGTCGCTCCTCTTTTGTATCCTTCTGATCTCCTCCGTGGGACGCGAGACTGGTGAGCGGAGCAGGTGTCGCTCAATTACCAATCACTCCACCGGCCTCGCTCTGTTCCCACGGCTCTCGGCCCCACCCCACTCGTCACAGACCACAAAGTGGATTTTAACAGGATGGGTTACAGTAATGGCATGTGATTCAAATTTCCATTCTTTTGATATAAGGAGATGCCAGATGGCGGCAGGGGAAAAGGACTGGAACTGCTGCATCGCGAAGCAGCAGAGAAGCAGGTAAGATGTGCTGTGAGGTCTCGATTCCATGATTCTATCTGAGTGATGATTATAGGGGCCCATGGCTGAGGGGGGGCCCCAGTGATCTCAACCATCTATGACAGTTGACAGGATACTGCTGCGCATCGTCACAAAAGCTTATCATTTTCACCTGTTTTTAAACCTTGCCAATTTAAACATTCAAAAGAGTCTAGAGCATTCAAACACAAGATGTGGGAAAACTCAACTGAGCTGGTTACTTGCGCGCTGTGTTCGATGCGCAAGCGGAGAGCCATGTATCACGGACAGCTACACCGAACCGAGCTCTTTTCAAGAAGTTCACGTCCTCCTGCACCTGAACTAACAAATACAAATCACAATTTAAACAAAAAGAAAAACATGTGAAAGAGCCCAATTCAGCACCTGGTGTTCTGGTGTTCAAGGCTCATGCAGAGACGAGTCTCAAAATGCTTAAACACCGAATCTGCCCTCTCCTTGCTCTTGTTCCGACAAATACATTAAAAATATGTCAAAATACCTGTCTTGGAAAGTGTGTTCGATGTCGTTTGGTTATGTCTTAAGGGAAATTAAAGAGTTGAGAAACAAATCGGATGTGTATCATTATACAACTGCGGGCGGTTTAACTGTGCGCGGCAGTTCCTTTTCCTATTTGGCGCCTTAACTCTGGAATAACCTACCTAACATTGCTTGGGAGGCAGACACACTCTTGCAGTTTAAATCTAGATTAAAGACCCATCTCTTTAACCTGGCTTACACATAACAAACTAATATACTTCTTATATCCAAATCCGTTAAAGGATTTTTAGGCAGTCACCCGGATCCAGTATGTATCCAGAACAGATGGTGGATCGGCACCTAGAAAGTACCTCTACAGCTCTGAAAGACAGCGGAGACCAGGACAACTAGAGCCCCAGATACAGATCCCCTGTAAAGACCCTCTCTCAGATGACCACTGGGACAAGACCACAGGAAACAGATGATTCTTCTGACTTCTGACTGATCTGACTTTGCTGCAGCCTGGAATTGAACTACTGGTTTCGTCTGGTCAGAGGAGAACTGGCTCCCCAACTTAGCCTGGTTTCTCCCAAGGTTTTTTTCTCCATTCTGTCACCGATGGAGTTTTGGGTCCTTGCCGCTGTCGCCTCTTGCTTGCTTAGTTGTGGTCACTTCATCTACAGCGATATCGTTGACTTGATTGCAAATGAATGCACAGACACTATTTAAACTGAACAGAGATGACATCACTGAATTCAGTGATGAACTGCCTTTAACTGTCATTTTGAATTATTGACACACTGTTTTCCTAATGTATGTTATTCAGTTGCTTTGATGCAATGTATTTTGTATAAAGCGCTATATAAATAAAAGTGACTTGACTTGACTATACTGGAAGCATTGTCTCTTAAAGTGACCGCGCCTAATTTTCTAGCTCTGCTGTCTGTGTATTTAATGTTAATTCAAGAAGATGAAAGACAGAAAGTCACTCACTGCTCTTGACTGGATTATTTTTAATAATTTTTGGTTTGACTGTGGATTAATTCTTGTTAAAACTACAGAGACCAGATTTTTACTATTGGGTGCAGGACACTATAGTTCATTTATGTAAGCGAGGATAGCTAAATATTCTTCATACTGTACTACCAGTGAAATTGATAAAAAAAATTTAATTTGGGACCAAAAATTATTCAGACACTTTGACCTCACCATGTTTTGCTTAAGTGTTTTTTTCTTTAATTGCTAATGCAACCTTTTCACACCACAGACTGAACAAAACAAAATTAAGCATTGCTTGGTAATTGTTCAACAAAGTATTGATTGTTCTGTAAATATTGTCATACTAACAGCTGCCTGAAGTTTTGTTTGATTGTAATCCATTACATACTGTAGCACTTATGAGCGGATGGTATTTCAGTCATCTGTTCCATATAAATGAATCGCGACTCTCTAACACATTCTGCACTCAAAGACCAGAATGTGAGTAAAACAAGGACCTTCGTTTTACAAAATCTTCCAACATAATTCACCATTTGGGGTGTCGCGATGTCTGCAATATCCGATGACGGGGTGACATTTATTGCACCTTCGATACAGTCCAGAGATACGCGCCGAGCCTCAAAGGAGAAACGAAACACATTCCACAACACACACACATAAGCACACACACACACAAACCTTTCTTAACGTTCTTTACCTTCGTCATTGTATTTTTAAGATGTATTGAGTATTGCCTTTTGGTGCATTAGATGTTTTCCATAATCAAAAATTGGAATATCTACAATTTTATCGTGTGTTAATCAAACTTTAAATGTGTGTAATTCTGCATATGAATGTAACGTCGTGTTTCTATCAGTTATATATGTCATTTTTGGTATCTGTGGAATCGCCATGCTTTGACGGACTCACTTATATAAAGGAAATTAATGTAAAATGTATTAATCTTGAATTACGAACTTGCTAGAATATCACTGCTGAAATCAGATAAGCCATAACTTATTAGAGTGGGTGTTTCCCCAGAGACAAAGGAACTTTTATTTCTCGCTTCAGATCGCGGACGTTCATTGGTTGTTCGTGCAAACAGAGGCGTGAACCAGCCACCCCATAATTACAACTGACCCAGGAAGTTCCTCCCTCTCTTGTCCCTCTTGCTCTTGGTCCTCTTCTATCTGAGTTGATCTCAGCACTGCGGCTGAGAGAACAGCCATTTTCATGGCTCCTTCGGGAGCTTTCATCTCCGTTGTTTTCGTTTCTTTTACTTACTAAGTTTATTCTCCTATTCGCCTCTCCACACTAGGAAGACGAACTCTGGATCATTGCGTTTGTTGGACCTTTCAAATATCGTGCGATTCTGCAGCAACCCCGGAAGACACGAGAGAACACGCCCAATCACAAAGAGACCACATGCAAGTATTATTTTCTAGAGAGATTTAAATGCTGCTTAAAGTTTGTCTATTACCTTTTCAAGGTGATTTGATTCGTTGTTGTCTTTCAAGGGTTACTGTCTCTGATTTTGCCATAACTGAGCGATTATTCTGTGATCGCGCCTATTCTCTCACCTCTCTCTCTCATTCTCTCTCTCGCTCTCTCTCCCTCATTTGGATTCCGTTATGTCTTGTACAAAGTTTACTGTCTGTATTGTCGTACGCGTATTTACTCTGTGTGAATCGTAGTTTGATGTATTATTAGTTCAATTATTAAAAACCAATATATATTCATGATTGCTTCTGTCTAAAATGCTCACATCACGAGTCAATGAAATGTCTGATCTTAGCTACAAGCTCGTTACTTTTCAGTAACCGAAATTACATAAGGATAGGAGAATATTTTCATTGCCAGAAACTATTTTTCCTTGAATTATAAGAAGTGATAAATTTATTGAAAGTTGATAAGTTAATCTTACTGTAATATAGAAAGATGAGGACCCAAAAGCGATTTTGCAAGTGAAGCTCCTTTAATAGAGTAGCGATGCAACAAAACTAGTCTTCAGAACAAATAACAAAAAGCAGCCGATGAGCCGGTACCCAAACAGTGAACGAAGACTTTCAAATAAAACAGCAAACAGAAAGTTCTTGTCGGTAAACGGATCAGCGCTCGGGCAGCGTGCGGGGATAGGCGTTCACTGACCTCCTCTCTCCCTTACGAGATAACGTCAGATGGCAGGAATGGTGACTGCCCAGAATTCCTCGTCAGCACCAGCAGGACTGGACAGAGAGCAGAGCAACAGGTTAATCCAGAGCACCGTTTGATCTGACCTGAGACTGGAGAACAAGAGGCAGGATAGGACCCGATACGACAGGACAGGACTGGAACAAGATGATAGTGTAGCTTCTGCTTCTGCATCAACAGCAAACGAAATAATCTAGCAGAGAACACAGAAAATGGGGAACTAGAAATAGCAAGGATGATTAGGGAAAAGAGAGAACAGGTGTGAATCTATTAGCGTGACAGAGGAGAGATAATGAGAAACAGCTGAAAAGGTGTGTGAGTGTAACAAAATAACCAGCAGAGGGGGGGGAGGGAGGAACCTGGCGAGTGCGGAGGAATTCATCGATAGAGAGCAGTCCAGAACGTCCCGGGAGGGGATCCAACTTCTCTCCTCAGGACCGTAACCCTCCCAGTCAACGAGAAACTGGTTGCCCGACCTCGACGACGCATATCCAGGAGTTTACGCACTGTGTAAACGGGGGCATCCTCGACACGAACAGCGACAGATGTATGACTGGTTTAATGCATGAAACATGAAAAACGGGATGGATGCGACGAAGATTGGGAGGGAGTTTCAATTTGATCGCGACAGGACTAATGACCTTAGAAATTTGAAACGGCCTGATAAAGCGAGGGGCCAGTTTGCGGGAAGTAGCCAGGAGAGGTAAATTTTGGGTGGAAAGCCACACTCTCTGACCACAAAGATACTTAGGACCTCTGACATGACGCTTATTGGCGTACTTTCGAGTACGGGTCTTGGTACGACAAAGCGCGGATCTAACTCTTCTCCAGGTGCGCTTACAGCGACTGATGAACGCCGTCACTGAAGGGACATTGGAATCAGCATCCTGTGAGGAGAATAAAGGAGGCTGATAGCCAAGGCAAGAGTTAAATGGGGAAAAACCGGTTGCGGACGTAGGTAATGAATTATGGGCATATTCTGCCCAAGGGAATTGCTCTGACCAAGAAGAGGGGTTACGAAAGGCTAAGCTGCGTAGAAGGCGGCCAACGATCTGATTGGTGCGTTCAGCCTGGCCATTAGTCTGGGGATGAAACCCAGAGGAAAGGCTGACAGACGCGCCAATGAGGCGACAAAATTCTTTCCAGAATTGGGATGTGAATTGAGGTCCCCTGTCCGAGACGACGTCAGAAGGAAGGCCGTGTATCTTAAAGATGTGATTGACCAAAACCTGAACCATCTCCTTGGCCGAAGGAAGTTTAGGGAGAGGTATGAAATGCGCGGCTTTAGAAAATCGATCCACTATAGTCAGAATGACAGTATTACTTGCTGATGGGGGTAAGCCAGTAATAAAATCAAGGGCTATGTGAGACCAAGGACGAGACGGAGTAGGTAACGGTCTTAAGAGACCCGCCGGCGGAGAACTGCTAGATTTAGTCTGCTCGCAGACCGTATATGAAGCAATGAAACGCCGCGAGTCATGGTCAAGAGTGGGCCACCAGAAGCGCTTGCGAATTGTGGAAAGTGTGCCCCGAACGCCGGCATGGGCGGCCAATTTGGAGGAATGAGCCCACTGAAGAACTGCTAAGTGTGCCGTAACGGGAACAAAAAGGAGGTTCCTGGGAACGTTGCGCGGAGCGACGGAGTGAGACAGGGCAAGTTTAACCACCCTCTCTATTCCCCAAACAACCACACCAACAACTCGAGAGGAAGAGATTATTCCCTCGGTGGTGGAGGGTGAGTCTGAGGAATCAAAGAGGTGAGAGAGTGCATCGGCTTTCACGTTCTTAGATCCAGGGCGATAAGAGATCAAGAAATTGATACGGGCAAGAAATAGAGCCCAGCGAGCCTGACGTGCGTTAAGCCGCTTAGTGGAGCGAATGTACTCTAGGTTACGGTAATCCGTCATTAAGCCCACGATAATCGATACAGGGACGTAAAGACCCGTCTTTCTGCAGAATGACTTTGAAGGAGAGATAGAAGTAGCGCTCGCCAGTAATCCCTCACCTACTGACGAGCGCTTGCTTTTATTGGACAAGTTGATACGAAGTGGTTGGCTGCGCCACAATACATGCAGAGATGGAGACTGATGCGACATTCCCTTTCCTTGCGCAGTCCACCTAACTGCATGGTCTCTGGTTCAGGCTGAGTTGGTTGGGGGGGATGCGGAGGCTGAACGAGCGGGGAAATCCATGACCCTGGATCATCGGCGGAGATCAAACCTTTTCTCTATTCGTATGGCCAGTTCAATGAGGAGGTCGAGACGAGTCGGCAGATCATGGGCAAGAACCTCGTCCTTGATGCTGGAGTCCCTCAAGGAAACGTGCCACGAGCGCCGGCTCATTCCACCCACAAGTGGTCGAGAGGGTGCGAAACTCAATGGAATAATCAACGACTGAGCGTCTACCCTGGTGGAGAGTGTACAAGATGCGAGACGCCTCTTCTTCACGGGCCGAACGGTCAAATACCCGAATCATCTCCTCCTTGAAGTAGTCAAAGCTAGTGATGTACTCGACCTCAGCCTCCCATGCAGCGGTTCCCCACTCGCGGGCACGTCCAGTCAGGAGCGAGATGACGTAAGTGACCCGTGCTCGCTTTCTAGCGTAGGCCACTGGTTGGAGAGAGAAGACAAGTTCACATTGGGTGAGAAACGACCGACACTGTGAAGGCTCACCGGCATAACAAGGAGGGTTGTTGACTCTGGGCTCTGGGGATTCCAACCCCCTGGTAGCAGGAGAACCAGTCTTGAGTTGGTGAATCTGCGTGGACAAATCTGAGAGCTGGGCGGCCAGGGAATCAACCACGTGCCGAGCAGTGGCTAGCTCCGTGTCATGTCTTCCGAGCATGGCTCCTTGCAGCTCAACAGCAGTCTGAATCGGGCTTGCACTCGCTGGGTCCATTGTTGGCTAGATTATTCTGTAATATGGAAAGATGAGGACCCAAAAGCGATTATGCAAGTGAAGCTCGTTTAATAGAGTAGCGATGCAACAAAACTAGTCTTCAGAACAAATAACAAAAAGCAGCCGATGACCCGGTACCCAAACAGTGAACAAAGTCTTTCAAATAAAACAGCAAACAGAAAGTTCTTGTCGGTAAACGGATCCGCGCTCGGGCAACGTGCGGGGATAGGCGTTCGCTGACCTCCTCTCTCCCTTACGAGATAACGTCAGATGGCAGGAATGGTGACTGCCCAGAATTCCTCGTCAGCACCAGCAGGACTGGACAGAGAGCAGAGCAACAGGTTAATCCAGAGCACCGTTTGATCTGACCTGAGACCGGAGTACAAGAGGCAGGATAGGACCCGATACGACAGGACAGGACTGGAACAAGATGATAGTGTAGCTTCTGCTTCTGCATCAACAGCAAACGAAATAATCTAGCAGAGAACACAGAAAATGGGGAACTAGAAATAGCAAGGATGATTAGGGAAAAGAGAACAGGTGTGAATCTATTAGCGTGACAGAGGAGAGTTAATGAGAAACAGCTGAAGAGGTGTGTGAGTGTAACAAAATAACCAGCGAGGGGGGGGGGGGGGGGGTTGGGTGGCTGGGGCGTCGGAGGAGAGAAGGGAAACCGAATCCATGACACTTACGGCCGTTTGCTGGACAAACCACTGTTTGATTTGCCGTAATTCACAGTAAGAGATATCACTATAATTGATATGAAGAATGGAATATTGACATATTAATGAGTAAATTACAGTGCCTTGTAATGAGTTATTGATATATACAATTGACCTATTTTTAATCTTCAATAATCTTAATGTAACTGTCATATGAGATATATATATTAATCATATTCCTGATTAATTATTAAAATTCCCTATATATCATTTGAGTTGATTATAATGTACAACCCAGTGCAGCTACAATACCTTTCTATCAAAGTTATCTGACATTGTCAAGATGAATTTGTTCTGACAGTTTAACTGAGTTATTGTCGTATTTGATTACCATTTTCTAAACTATAGCAAATAACTGTGATAATGTGAGAAATGTTGAAGGTGTCTGAATAAATTTTGGTTTGACTGTATATTTTATTTTACTCTGAAGACTATGCAGTGCTATTTTACCTTTGATTATTCAGTTTCTGTACCTGGACACTTACAAACTTAAACATTGTGTAAATAGCACAAATAAATAAATAGAAAGAATATGCAAATAAAATTTCAAACAGGGCCCTGCACCAGGGCCCAGCTAATCCCAGCTACAGCCCTGGTTCTCATACAACATCAGAAAAGTGAGGCTAATGTTCAGGCACTCCTGCTCTCACTGTGACGTCAGCACAGGAGTCATACAGATGCTCTGCACTAGAACTGTTTACCCACCGACATCAAACAACATTCATACTTACTATTTGTCAATTTACAGTATATCATTTACTTTGAATAAAGATGTGCAAAACATTTCACAGAAGTTAATTGATACATATACTGCTGGATAATGTACAATCTCACTTATTTAGTACATCAAATAAGTACATTAAATATTTAATTAATATCATTGGGCACACTGAAATAGTCCAGAGAGATTATAATAGTAGTTTATAAATCGCTAACAATGTTATTTTAACATAAACTGCTGGTCTGTGGATTGTGCCTGGCAGCAGAAGCTGGAATATCATGCATATTTAATGCTGAACTGCTGTTAGGAAACACCCAGAATTATTTGTGTTTGTTCAAAATGATGATGTAAGTTGAAGGGTGTTTGACCAGAAAGGCTTGAATGATTTTTTTATGAACCTAGAGAAGATTGAAAATAGCATGGATATAAATTTTCATTCAGCATCAAGAAAAATGGGTGTTTATACTGTATATGATTCATAAAAAAATTAAAGGAATAGTTTATCATATATATATATATATATATATATATATATATATATATATTATTTTTTTTTATTTTTTTTTTAAGAGCATTTTACAAAACTTACACAATTAGCAGAATGTAATAAATGTAATTCGGTCTGTCTGTCATGGTTTACAAAAAAAATATGAAGCATAAATATTTTCATCACTGATAATGATAAATGTTTCATCACAAAAATATATGTAACAATGTTCCTATCTAATCTGAAAACCTAATCTGTCTCTCAGTCTGTCTATCTATCTATCTATCTATCTATCTATCTATCTATCTATCTATCTATCTATCTATCTATCTATCTATCTATCTATCTGTCTTTCTGTCTTTCTGTCATCTACAGTATCTATCTATCACGGTTTACAAAAATATGAAGCATACAGTATATATTTTCATCATTGATAATGATAAATGATGAAACAGAAAACTTATTCAAAATCGTAAAAATATGTAACAATATTACTTTTTTACTGTATTTTTCATAAAAGAAATGCAGTCTTGCTGAGCAGAAGAGACTTCATTCAAAAACATCCGACCTCAAACCTTCGAATGGTAGTGTATACTTCAAACAATAGAATTATTACAGTTTTTCTCGATTGGTTTGGCTCATTTCTTGAAACCGAGATGACATTCTCAAAATAACATGGACAAATCTCCAAACCACTTTGCAATTGTTCACAACAGAATGTCATTTTTCATTGGTTTTATCAAATTGCAAATGCTTTAGTACATGTCTCAAGTGACTCTGTGCTTTTTTTCAAATGATTATGTACAAGTAGCTACAGTTAGCACAATGAGCCCACATTTAGCACATTTTCCAAATAAATAGATCTTGCTGATCTAAACTGATTAGTTGATTTTTCAGTGAAATGGTTACTCTCTCCAAAACATATCAGCATGGTTTCATTGTGTAAGTCATCATATGCACAATTGTCTGTTCAACTGTCAAAATTAGTCAAAGATATAATACCATGAAAGAATTTCTTGGAACATTTGATAAATTTATGACAGTACTTGACAATCAATCAGCTTGGAGGTGGAGGGTGTATGAGCATCAGGCTCAAGACCAGAGGGCCCTGCTGCATGCAATGGATGCTGCATGTGAGGACATCACAGGGGATCAATGTAGGGGATGGTTGAGACATTCACGCCGTTTCTTCCCTCGCTGCATCGCAAGAGAAAATATCCGTTGCGATGTGGATGAGAATTTATGGCCTAACAGAGAGCAGCGCGTCGATGGCCAGGAGGATGAGGATGGTGGCCAGGAAAGAGAGGGTGACAATGGCGACCACTGAAAATATTACTGTACTATAGTTCTGAAACTTTATTTACAGTATGGTAGGCTAGAGTTTTTTTTGTTTTTTGTTTGTGTTTATAACTGTTCACATTTACAGAATCCTGTATATGTTTTCTTTTCACAGTATGTTCTCTAATGTTAACATTTCTTTGTACGAATAAAAATGTTTACAGTTTCCTTGAGTATGAGTGGTTTATTGGAGGCTGATTTTACTGTAAAATCTTTTAGTTTTATTCATAGTGGTATTCTGTTGCTAGACCTGTGCCTCAGTGACAAAACGTCTAAGCATTTTGACTTGCAGTGCTTAAACAATGCCAAAGGTATAATGCATTTTGGGGGCATTGACTATTTATATGAGAAGGATATTTAGTTTTGACACATGGATAAACTGTTTTGGGAGAGATATGAGCTTTTGCAGGGGATCCATGGTGTTGTGCTAAACCATCCAGGTTATTTTGACAAAAGCACTAAATGAATGCACATGTGCCAAGGCAATTGAGAAGGATCTGTGCTATTTTGACTATACTGACCTTTTATATGGGAAAGGAATCTGCTTTTGAAGCATGGAAGAAGAGTTTGGGGAAAGATATTTGATTTTGCTAGTGAGCTATAATGTTGAGCAGAACTGTAAGACTGTTTGGCCAAATGACCTTATGGTTTTGAGAATGTCATCTCGGTTTCAAGAAATGAGCCAAACCAATCGAGAAAAACTGTAATACATTCCTTTGCACTATAACCCTGTGTTGGAAATACAAAGGCACAATTGCTAAGCAGTCTCTTAAATAATATGAGATTCTAAAAACTTCACGTAATTCTATTGAAATAATATAATTCTGATGGATATTAATATATATTGTGATGAAAATGGTTTTGGGGGAATCATGTCCCACTGCAGGACTCCACTGTCACACTGTGCAATTTAATGTCACTGCTTTATACTTTTATCCATCAATAATTGATGCATTCAGCCGAGTAACAACAATGGGAAAAGAATGTTTCTTCTTAAAAGAGAATGTTTGTCAGAGACTGGCAGGGATGATAAATATTTCACCATGATTTCATGCGTCTATTAAGAGTCCCGTGTCACAGAGCAGGAAGCCTCATCAATTATGATGCTGCTATTCTGGTCGGTGGTGCCGGCATTGAGAGGCCAGGTGTAGAAATTTCGGGAGGATATGCAGTGATGTGTAGGACAGGTGCACACAGCCACACTGATGGATTCCACACATTAAAACATCCCACATAACAAAAGAACTTGTCAACCTAAAGAATAGAGAGGGTTGAGCACACAGAAACACACAAACCATGGAGCCACAGTTAACTTCACCTGATGATTAAACAGGCCCTGCTAAACACATACATGAGAGTATTACAGTGCTATATATGATGCAGACTGAGCTCAGTTATCATGCTGCACTCTAGTGGCCTGTAGTAGTGGTGCTGCTGAGTGGTTTGCGATTGTAGCTCTATGTAGCATTGCTTTTCTGTTGAATCTCTATCTTACTATTACTCTCTGTTGTTATCTGATTAAGGAAAACAGTATGACACTGTGGTATAATGAGCACATTCACACCCTAAAGAGAGCAGTCCGGAAAATGGAGCAGAGCTGGAGGAAAAACTAGAGATATTTCATATTGCTTTAGGGGAAAGTACCCTATCCTACAGAAAAGCATTAAAAACTGCTAGATCTGATTACTTTTCATCTCTTTTAGAAGAAAACAAACACACCCAGGTATTTATTCAATACAGTGGCTAAATTAACAACAACAACAAAAAAAGCATCAACAGGCATTGATGTTTCCACACAGCACAGCAGTAATGACTTTATGAACTACTTTACTTCCAAGATTTATACAATTATATATAAAATTTTAACCGTGCAGACATCAGCTAAAGTATCACATCAGATAGTGTGCTATAGATCCCCCAAGGAACCATTCCATTCATTCTCTACTATAGAAGAGGAAGAATTCTATAAATTTATTAAATCATCTAAACCAACATCATGTATGTTAGACCCTATTTCATCTAAGCTCCTAAAAGAGGTGCTTCCAGAAGTCACAGATCCTCTTCTGATTATTTTGTAATTGTTATTAGGATATTTCCCCAAAACCATCAAGCTGGCTGTTTCTCATCAAAAAACCACAACTTGACCCCAAAGAACTAACTACAGACCAGTCTCGAATCTCCCTTTTCTGTCCGAGATACTAGAAAAGGTAGTATCCTGACAATTATATACCTTCTTAGAGAAAAATGGTATCTGTGAGAATTTCCAGACAGGATTTATACCATATTGTAGTACTCTTATTATCTGATCATGGTTGTATCTCTCTATTAGGGATATTGGATCTTAGCGCTGCATTCGGCACTACTGACCACAACATTCTTTTGAATAAACTTTGTTTGCATTAGTGGAAGTGCATTAGCATTGTTCAAATCAAACTTCAAATCTGACCGCCATCAATTTGTAACAGTGAATAAAGGGGTATCATATCGTCCACAAGTGCAGTATGGAGTACCTCAAGGCTCAGTACAAGGGCCATTACTTTTCAGGCTTTACATGTTACACTTGGGAGATATCATCAGGAAACACTGTGTTAGCTTTCACTGTTATGCTGATGATACTCAGCTCTATATTCCTTCTGGGCTCGACAAAACATACCAATCTGAAAAACCAAATGAATGCATAATTGATACAAAAAAATGGATGACGAGTAATTTCTTACTGCTAAATTCAGAAAAAAAACTCTGTTTCATTCTAACCTAAAATCTCTGAATGTAATAACATACAACACTGTCTAACACTGGCTGCTCTTTCAATTCTTCATCATCAGTTAGGAAGCTAGGCATGCTATTTGGTAGTAATCTTTCCTTTGAAAGCCATGTTTCTAGCATTTGTCAAACTACATTTTTTCATCTCAAAAATATATCTAAATTACAACCTATGCTCTCGATGTCAAATGCATAAATGTTAATTTATTGGTTCATGACCTAGAGGTTAGATTATTGTAATTCTTTATTGGGTGGTTGTTCTGCACGCTTAATAAACAAACTCCAGGTGGTACAAAATGCAGCAGCTAGAGTTCTTATAGAACCAGGAAGTATGACCATATTAGCCTGGTTCTGTCAACACTGCACTGGCTTTTCATTAAACATAGTACATATTTAAAAAATCTTGCTAAGTACTTTTGAAGCCCTGAGTGGTTTAGCAGCTGAGTATTTGAACAAGCTCTTATTGCATAATAGTTCTCCACATCCGCTGCAATCTCAAAGCTCTGGCAATCTGATAATATCAGTCTGCCGGCAGCCATATCACCCTGGAGCCCAAGACCGGTCAGCAGGGGTGCTCACCCTGTGGTCTGTGTGGGTCCTAGCACCCCAGTGTAGTGATGGGGACACTATACTGTCAACAAGCACAGTCCTTCGTATGAGACGTTAAACTGAGGTCCTGACTCTCTGTGGTCATTAAAAATCCCAGGATGTCTTTCGAAAAGAGTAGAGGTGTGACCTCGGCATCCTGGCTAAATTCGCCCATTGGCCCTGACCATCATGGCCTCCTACTCTCCCCATATCTGCTGATTGGCTTCATCACTCTGTCTCCTCTCCACCAGTAAGCTGGTGTGTGGTGGGCGTTCTGGCGCACTATGGCTGCCGTCGCATCATCCAGGTGGATGCTGCACACTGGTGGTGGATGAGGAAATACCCCCAGACTATGTAAAGCGCTTTGAGTGCCTAGAAAAGCGCTGTATAAATGTAATGAATTATTATTATTATTATTATTAATATATAGAATATCAAAATCAACTGTGGGTGGCAGATTCTTTTCCTATATATAGAACCCAAACTCTGGAATAACCTACCTAACATTGTTCGGGAGGCAGAGACATTCTGTCAGTTTAAATATAGATGAAAGACCTAGACTTCTTTAATCTGGTTTACACATAACACACTAACACATTTCAAATTTTCAAATCCAATGAAGGATATTTATTAAAAACGACTGGAACTTGGAACACTTCCCATAACACCTGAGGTACTTGCTACATCGCTAGAAGAATGGCATCTACACTAATATCAGTCTGTTTAATTCTTATTCTGACGTCACCGTAGCCACCAGATTTAGTCTGTATCCAGATCTGATGGTCACTCCTGTCACCCGGATCCAGTACGTATCTAGCTAGCCCAGAAAGTGGATCAGCACCTAGAGATGACCTTGATAGCCCTGGATTCCAACAGCGATCAGGGCAACAAGAAAATCCCCAGTGACAGATCCCCAGAAAAGACCTTGTCTCCTAGACGGCCACTGGAACAAGTTCACAGGAACCAGATGAGTCCTCTGCACAATGAGACTTTGGCACAGCCTGGAATTGAACTTATGGTTCCCTTTCAAGGGAACTTCGAACTGCGTCCTCTATGGGTCGCTATGGGTAACACCTCGTCGTGACCCATGTCTGAAGCATACATTGAAAAAACACTATTTAGTTGGCCGGTGACAGCCCCGACGTCACTACCGGCACAACAGTGGATAAATAGGTGCCGGGAGAACATGTCATTCTCTTCTTCGTCTTCACTGACTGTTTTGTTTGAAGCGTGCATTTGAATGAACTGATAAGAGCGATCTTTCTTTGTTTTTCATGGCAACCACTAGCAAGGCATTTAGACAGTGTGTGCATCCGTGTCTGCATTATTTGACAACCGATGACATACACAGTCTTTGTTTCTTCTTTAGGAAAGTGGGGCTGCCATCTGCTTCCCGCGGTTCAGGACCCGCCGCTGCTGAGGCACGTAGGAGAGTGAGCTCATGGGGATCAGAGGTGGATCTAGCTGAGGAGTTTAGAGAGGGACTTTCCCTTTCTAGCTTGTCGGTGGCTTTAACTTTATATCTTTAACACTTTCTGATACTGAGGTTAGTGCTCTGCTGGGTTCTACCCAGGAAGAGCAGGAAATGTCAGAGGGTGGCGAAGAGCCTGAGGCTGAGCCTTCTCAATCCTCTTGCCCTGCGTATGTAGAGCTGTTGGAGGTTATGGATCACGCCACGGCAAAGTTGGATTTGCCATGGAAGCAAATTAAGCAAGGTGACACCGCGAGGTCGGCTCGACGAGCGTTATCTTTCTGACCATAGCCCTCCAGCTCAGGTGAGGCTTCCATTTTTGCCTGTTCTCCATGCAGAGGTTGAAAAGGGTTGGAAGAGGCTGTTTTCTTCTTGCATCCATAGGTTTCAGCATACGAGTTATGCCAACATCGAGGTGATGCGTGAAAGCGGCTATGAGAGGATGCCCCCTGTAGAAGAGACGCTAGCTATCTTTCTGTGTGGGAGACATCCTCTCTTAAATCTCTATCCTTGCCATCTAAGCCCCTTCAGGATACATCTCGCTTAAATGGCAAGGCAAATTCAGCAGTGGGTGGTAACGTGGTAACGGAGAGACATCTGTGGGTGAACCTGGCAGACATCGGTAAGAAAGAAAGGGGCTTTCTTCTCGATGCTCCGGTTTCTCCATCTAAGTTTTCCGGTACCTCCTTTGAGACAATAGTCGAGAAGTTCAGGGAGGCGAAGGCCTTCAAATCCTTCATTCCATGAAGGTCCAGGTCTGAGCCCGAACAACATAGGCGTTCTGATCCATCTCGATCTGAAGAGCACCTTACTGATGGTCCGGACTAAAAGGAGGAGCCCCTTGAGCAGGGCTCCATGGCAGGAATAATAGTGGGTGAGTATGAAACCCATTTTATATATATACTTATATATGTTTCAAATTGCTGGTGGTTATGTGTGTACTAATCCTCTGTGAGTTTTCTTTGCTGTGCTCAATTACAGTGTTTACTAAACACTCGTCGACATTATGTCCAGCTGGTATGATAGCCCTGATTCCAGCTTCATGTTTCCGGAATCAGGTGGCCAAGATCACAGGTTTCTGCGGGAGCCTTCTTGATCATCAGGCCTGGCACGGCACTGCAAGGAATTTCATGGATGTCACCCTGAGGGGCTTCTTGGTCACTTGGATATCCCTGATGCATTAAGCGGGAAGTGGAGGTGGCAGTTATGGAAATCTTCTTGTATTTGCTTCCTCAGGTGATGCTCCCCTCGCCAGAGGTTTACAAATTCGATGCTTAGGAATTTTTAAGTACACACGCTAAGCTCTTTGTACTTTCTGAAAACCACATGGTGGTGAGTGTGCACATTGAACACTTTGCGCACTTTCTAAAATCCACATAAGTGGTAAGTGTGCACCAAAGACTGCGCACTTTCTGAAATCCTGTACGGTAAAGGTTATGTGCTCAGCTTCGTTCCCTTTCTTTGAGATGGTTAGACCTTGGTTCCTGGGCTCCACTCAGCCAGTGTATCTTTATGTATACTCTTCAAGCATCACTTCCCTCAACATGAGGGGCTCATTGGGTGGTTCTTGTGGCAGTTTAGCAGCATTCCCTTTTACCAAAAAGGGTCACCTTGAGTGCGCTACTCTCTTTCTGAATTCGGAGTTCTTCTCTCACGTGATATTGTATTCTCTGTTTTGTTTTGTTTTCCCCAGAGCACTCCAGCATTATTACCAAAGATCAAGTTGATGAATCTCAAACATATTGTTTTGGGATGCACCATTCCATCTATGAGCTGCTCTATCAGAATGCCACGAGAGCCCCCTCCTTAGAACAGTATTTAAAATTCATGTTTAGAGCCCTGCACGGGCCTCAAATCTAGGCCCGAGCCCGGCCCTGGCCCGAGACGCTCAGGCCCTAGCCCGACCCGTGTCCGACAGCTTGCAGTGCCGTGGCGACAGCTTTTTTAAATGAATATTTACGTTAATCAGCCGAGCCGACAGCGAGTAGCCTAAAACATATTTAATCAATTAAGCCTCTCAAATTAACGCTAATACTTTACTTGGCTACAATAAAATCCATAGATATAAAACACTTCAAGCATATCACACAGACAGTTAGTTTAATATATGTTTATTTATTAAACCACAGTGAGTAAAATAAAAAAAAATTGAAATACTGAGGCAGACTCGCAACAGCACTCGCAAACGAAATGAGAAATAGCCTACAATCTAAACAAATTAAATTAATTAAAAACAAACTTGCAGGTTATCTTACCTCAAAAATGCACCACTTAACATGTCCATTCTTTTTTCCATTAGTTTCCAACAGTTAAACGAAAATAAAGTCCAGTCAAATGAAAAGTTAGAACAGTCTCTTACAGCGCATCGTGGAGAAAAAGAATAGCATCCAGAGTGGAAGGTTTTAACCCAGTCCTCCTCTCTTCTATCACTCTTCCCGCTGCGCTGAAGACACGTTCGCTGCTGCCGACGGGACACTAAACACAGAGCGAGCCAGTCTTGACAGTTGCGGCAGCAGGGTCTCGTGCTGTTTCCACCATAGCAGCACATCTCGTCCATCACCTTCCATGTTGTTATTGAGGCGCATGTATTGCTGTACTTCATCGTCGTCATCCTCGTCCTGCTCCACAATGTTTTCAAACTCGGCCAGCGCTCTCTTCTTTCCTGCGTGGCCCGCAACAACAGGTGCAGACACAGAAATGCTCGCCGCTGCATGAATCATCATTTTATAATTATTAGTTGGACAACTAGGCTATGATTAATACATTAATTTAGAGGCCTATAATAGCTACTACAATAAGTGGGTATAAGTGAAGTATAATCGTGGGTCGCGCTGACGGAAAAGCGTGCGTGAGACTGTCATGTCAGTAGGCTATGTCAGTATAATTATAACGGGTTGAATTATCAGATTATGAAAGTTATGAGGTTATGAAATGTCTATGTTTGTTTTTCTATCGTCGACGTGAACTTCTCTTTTTTTTATTTTTATTAATGTCTAAAAATATAAATAGAAGGATAACCCATAAAAGGCCCGAGGCCCGGCCCGCATGTGAGCTATAACGTGAAAATTGGCCCGAAGCCAGGCCCTAGGGGCATAAATAAGTCGGGGCCCGTCGGGCTCGGGCTGAAATGCAGGGCTCTATTCATGTTATGGTAAGTGTGCACGTGAAGTCTTGGCGTACTTTCTGATAAGTTCGCACACTAGTGCTCTGCATTCTTTCTAAAATCCTATATGGTGAGGGCTTCGCGTGGTTGCTGGTAAAAGCCCTGTTCATCTTGGGCACCACTCCACCTATGTATCCTCGGATACATATCTAAACAGGGTGTTGTTACTTGCGATCTGTTGAAACATCTCCTTCAGCAAGCTTATGCAAGAGTAAGCGGTAGCCCCTGTGTGACAGGCAAGACTTACTATAAAATGCTAGGCTCTTTGCCGTATTCTTGATTCCAAGCCTTCAGCTCTACCCCGGGCTGAGGCCCTAACAAGTAGGTTGGGTATGTAGCCTAGGCCTTTAGCCGTAAGGAGTACTGTCACGGACAGCCGTCTAACATTCCAGGGGCAACTCCCATGGAAATGGTAGAGTTGGTACTTAGTGTTCGACATGATTCTGGCCTGCACTCCCCTCAGCATGACGGCGTGGGTATACTGTTCCCCTTAGCTACCCCTAAAGGATGCAGTTCGAAAATCCCTTGAAAGGGAGCATCTCAGGTTACGAATGTAACCATGGTTCCCTGAACGAGACACTGCGTCCTCTAGCTCCCTGCCATGATTCAGACGAAGAAGTGAATGACGTGTTTTCCCAGCGCCTATTTATCCATAGTTGTGCCGGTAGTGATGTCAGGGGCTGTCACCGGCCAACTTGTTGATGTTCTTTCAATGTATGCTTCGGACACGGGTCACGACGAGGTGTTCCCCATAGCGACTCCAAGAGGACACAGTGTCTCGTTCCCTACTCAGGAAACCATGGTTACATTCATAACCTGAGATGTTTCGCCTGGCCAGAGAAGAACTGGCCCCCCGACTGAGCCTGGTTTCTCCCAAGGTTTTTCTCCATTCTATCACAGATGGAGTTTTGGTTCCTTGCAGAGGTGTCATGCCCATTCAAAGTTAGGGCATGTGCCCCCTCAGATTTTTGAGCCAAGTGGATTTTAAATGCAGCTTCCAAAAGACAAAAAATAGCAGAATAATATTTTTTTATATTTGATACGATCACAAGGGTGTGATTAGACCGTTCAGTGCGGCACAGCATCAACTGCTTAAATTCAAATCTTCATTCGTGCTATAGCTGACGCTGAGCCAGAGATAGACACGTTTGCACAGTGCTGCATTATAACCAATCAGCCATTTCAATTAGAGACGTTCAGATGAGTCATCGCTACATGGATTGTTTTAATCACTTGCTGCAGACTGTGCAGATGTGCGAAGTGCCTGAACTCTGTCTAGCCTGAATTTAAAATGTTCTTTGGGATGCACCATTCCATTGTTCTTTGCTCTCTGTAAAATGGAATGTTCTTTGCTCTCTGTAAAATGGAATGTTCTTTGCTCTCTGTAAAATGGAATTGCTATAATATGTTATAGTAATTTAATTTTGTTATTAAATTTGCATTAAATACAAAGTCAGTTGAATTAAAAATATTGGTAACACTTTCTATGAAGCCCGTATTTATAAAACATTATAATGGTATTCTTAAGGCATTATAATGAATGCATAATGCTTTATAAAAAATCGTATACGTTATATCAACTCATGATACATCATGATACTTACGTATTTGTGTTTATAAATTTAAGAGTATGATTATTTATAACACACAATGAACACATATTAAATCTACTTCATTTACAGTATAATAGACTATCATATCTTGACATTGTTTATTTAAGATCTGCACAGTATTTTACCACAGCTTGTGAGTGGTTAGCTGTTGAGTGTTATTTGAGTGTTTGTGGAGCTAATGTTAATTAATTGATGTGAGTTTAATACTCAACAGAAAAAAAAAATTAAATGTTTTATACCGTTACATTTTATTTTCATGGTCCCCTTAATCAAATATAAGCAACTTTGCAACTGCATGCCAACTAACTCTCATTAGAGTATTAGTATGCTCAAGAATGGCAGAATCTACCCAGCGAGCAAGAAGTAGTCTAGTAGACGTCTAAAAGACGTCATTCTTAGACATCCAGAAAACGTCCTCACAGGAGCCAGAATGAAAGTTTTTTTGACGTCTTTTCTGGATATTGTATAGACGTCAATTAAAGACGTGATAATGACGTCATTTTTAGATATCCACTAGACGTCTTTTCTGGACATTGTATAGACGTCAATTAAAGACGTGCTAACGACGTCATTCTTAGACATCCAGAAGACGTCCTCACAGGAGCCAGAATGAAAGGTTTTTTGACGTCTTTTCTGGACGTTGTTTAGACGTAAATTAAAGACGTTGTACAGACGAAGTTGTTAGACATCCAGAAGACGTCCTTACATGAGCCAGAATGAAAGTTTTTTTGACGTCTTTTCTGGACGTTGTTTAGACGTAAATTAAAGACGTTCCACGGACGTAGTTTTTCGACATCCATAAGACGTCCTCACAAGAGCCAGAAAGATAGTTTTTTTGATGTCTTTTTAGGACATTATTTAGATGTCAAAAACGTGCTAAATATGTAATCTTTAGACAGCCAGAATAAAAGTTGTATTAGATGCGTTTTCTGTAGAAATGTCAAAGATGACTGTTAAAGACTCGTATTAACATGGAAATCCTATCTGGACATATTTGCAAGGATCAAAATTCAAAAAAATGTTTGCTTCAAACAGTGGCATTGAGTGAGTTAGTTCTCACTGAGAAAAACCCAGTTACTCATTGTTAATGGTTGTCGTGTCATGAAACTGCAGACAGACCATAGACCTAAATTATTTGAAAGAATATGGATTAAATTGAATATTCAATTGAATAATTGTTTAGTTTATATACTAGTCTTGCATTTTTGTATCTTATCAATATAATTGTAATAAACTGCTTACCATTTTCCTGTAAACCAAACTGATCACTCCAAGAAATCATCTAAATTTCAAAATATATTTTTATTACTAATATTTAGTAAAACTTAAAACCAGAACAGCAGTATAAATTAAAACAATAACACACTAATACTTAAAACGAGAACAGAAAGTATAAATTAACACAATAACATAATAAAACTTAAAAGTCAGAACAGTAAAGTAATAAATAAAAGTGCTATAAAATTTTGTACTATTAGCACAGTGTATTTATTTATTTATAAGCACCACCCCCGACTCTCCCAGGGGCATGTTTAAGGTGGTCCGATGCAGCCGACTTTATCTGGGCCTCTGTGGCAGCTGCATCCCATTTCATGACAGCATCTACAATCAAAGCAAAGAAATCCTGTGTAAAATAAATCAATTCAAACGCCACTGTTGTGGTTTAGCTTGCAGCAGAGATACATATTATGCTTAGATGAAAATTTGAGTAACAAATCAATTAAATGAAATAGAGAACAAATTAAGTAAAATTACATCAAGCCTGATATTAAGCATTCCACACAAATTTTTTTAAAATTACCATAATATAAATTCTTACCTTTTATTGCTGAAAACAATTTCTTGTCTTCGAGACCAATTTTCTCTTTTTTGCCCTTCCCCTTCAAATTAAATAGTGTCATTAGGTGGTTGGTGAAGAGCCTAATCCAATCCAAGACAAAAATAATATGCAATTATTCCACCACACGCAGAATTGTCTTCAAATTAAATTGATTTTGATAGAGCATTGGCATTATACACAGCCACACTATTTTTACCTTCATCAAATCGCCTGAAAAGACACTATACAATATAACCATACAGATCTTTACATACATTAGACCTCTTAGCTGAGAAGCACATAGGGATTCATAAATTAGCCAGTGTCAGCCTTAGGCTGGCTACACAAATTGGCTGCGTCGCATGAGCCTGGCGTTTCTGTTGTGTGGCGGCTGCGTTGCATTTTCTATGTCTTTGCACACCAGAAACATGTCTGACGCTGCGCTGCTAGCCTTGTCTGTACACACGCATGTTTCCAATTGATTTACTGCAGTAGCACACTTCATGTTAAACATAAAAATATACTGATTTGATTTGAAGACAACTTTGGAAGTACTGACTTTTATTCAAGTATTTAATAAAAGTATTGCATTTTTATGTCAAAACCTAGACACTTTCAAACAACATGTAATCGCGTGAAAAATAAGCGTCGGTTCTATTTCTAGTATGCATGCGTTTTCGGTGCGGCATTCTGGGATTGGAGCCAGGCAAAGCCACGGTGCCACTGCAAATTAGCCTTAGGAAGAAATTTCTTTTGGTGTAACATACATGTTCAAAAGTTGTTTTAGTCGTACAACAGAAAACTCAGATTGGACAGATAGTCTAGCTAGCTGTATGGATTTACCCTGCAGAGATCTGAGGAGCAATTTACATAAATCGACAGAGCTTAAATTTATTTTAAAGGGGCATTCCACCCATTTGAACATTGTTTTTTATTTAAAGTGGGTCATATATGTAGTCTAAATGTAAAATAAATTTTTAATTTGGTGCCTTCGTGATCGAGGAAAGACAAAAAATAACTTCAGGACGCATTTGTATGAAAGACAACAACTCCCACAATGCACCACATTGCACAGCTCCGCAAGCCACTCCCACTAATCCAGAAAGCGCATATCTGCCTATAAGAGAAATCACTCTTCCGTCTACAAGGCTAGCTACCACCAGAGCTTGAAATTAGGGGAGAAATCCGTTATTTACCTCTTACACTTCCTCCTACAATGACGCAAAATGACGATTTTTGCGTCATTTTTAGGAGGAAGTGTAAGAGGTAAATAACGGATTTCTCCCGTTTCAGGGGAAAAAGAAAGAGTGTTGCACGACCATTCAATAGTATGACTGGGTTTCTAACAATGCAAAGCTTAATGCAAATGGGTGGAGTGTCCCTTTAAAGAAAGATAACAGACATCTGGCCGAAAAGAGTGAAATCTGGTGGAATTTCCTCTCATGCCCTCTTTTGTCCGTGAGCCCCTGTCTGTCTCTCCTTCTCCCTCTCTTAATCCTCCTGTTATTGTTGTTGGAAACCAGAAATAATGCTTTTTTATTCAACGTAGGGAATAAAACAGGGAAGTAAACCACTGCATTTTATTTTAATGACCATCCGTTTAAATAAAAGTGCATATGTCATCTCTAAGGTGGATTTGACTTACAAATTTAGCCATTTTCATAAAATATATGATATACAGTTTATCTTTTAGCACCATTTAGCCAAAAAACACCAAGATATAAAACTATCCATATTGCCAAGCCCTAGTGCACAGTCCTGCTCTTTACTTAAACCAACAACTAAACCAAACTACCAAATGAAAACAGATTGGGGATCTGTGTCTGTTAAGTTAATATGTAAATAAATACCTGTCCATCACTTTGTGCGTGCAGTCCTTCACATCTTTCCCACCCACTCTTGCCAGCTGACAAACCTATAATTAAAAAAACACATGAAAATATATTAATGGTAAAAAATTGAGAACAGGGTCCAGTTGTTTGCTGCCCTAAAAAACATCACATGTAAACCATACAAAAATCATATGTATAATCATGAAATAATTGAAAGATTTTAACTCAAATATAAAAAAAATCCCAAAACATTTTATCAGCAGGTAAATACAAAAAGCTGAAAGAATTTGCTGGATCGATATTGAAATGTATCAATATATAAGATCTCTGCTGTATTACTCTGTTGCATATATTTTCTGGCATAAAATGCGACTCAGGGTGTGTCTCCTTACAACAAAATTAGCACGCATAATCTTTCGGAAGCATATCACCCTGACTGACTTGCAGCTTGGCAAAACAAAAACTTCCAACATTTTAATTAAAAGAAATACACTACAGTTTATACAAATTTTATTATAATAAGCAAAACTTCAGTTACCTAAGACATCACCTACCACTGCAGATGTGTTCTGTACTGAAGTGAAAAGTGGAAATAAGACCTGTTTTCCGGTTAGAACGTTCGGTGTTCCGCATAGCCCCCTATTGGCATTAGTCAAGTCCTAATTAGTCAAGTTAGTGCTGGGCGGTTTGACCAAAAATTTATATCACGTTTTTTTTTTATTTTTTTTTTTATGATGACGGTTTTCCGGTTTATGACGTTTTTTTATTTTATTTTCATGCATAGTCAGGTGTTCAATGCATTTTCTACTCATTGAGAGAGGAATTACTGCAGTAAATTGATTTAGGATGGTCTATTTTACTGTCATTAGTGAATATTGTAGAATATTTCCACACTAGTAAAACAGGTTTGCATGGCCCCAGAAAATTATGCTGTTGCTTACAAATAAGAGCCAGTCATGCTTCTAATGAAGTGAGGAATCAGAATGCAAAGACAATTGTAGTCAAAATTCAGAACTTTAACTTTTCAAATTTCACTTCTTTTTTATTTTTTATAAAAAACCAATACAAAAAAATAGAACAACTTGCAATACAGGTACATTACACAGTATTCAAGTAAATCTAAAAAGGAAATATAAAACAAGTGACTTAGTGAAGTTACAATTTGCATTAATATTACATACACTATCACACATACAATCTCGCTCTTTTAATAAGTGTTTATGTTGAGAGGAATGGATTCCGAATGGCTACTGTTCTCTGTCATTTTACATTGTTTCTGTGTTTAGCGTGAAAGCTCACGTGATTGCCACCAACTCGGGATAAAATTTGTGCAGGACAGTCGTGCCGTGTACCGGCTGCATTGATGCGAATGTGTGCAATATCTCACGACCTCCCAAGTGTCCGAACTTGCAGCGTGTACATCCGTAACACCAGAACACTGCCGTTTGTTTACCCTCACCACTGCTTGCAATCGCTGAAGTGCAACATTTTAAAGGGTCCGTCTGAAACAGTGTCGTGTGGCGCAGTGCAACGTTCCGACTTCCGAACGTTGTGTACTTGAATACATCAGTTTGGCGGTTTATTAAAAATTAACATCGTAACGAAAATATACAGCGGCTTTCGGTATGAACTGGTTTACCGCCCAGCACTAAGTCAAGTCAAGTCAGGTTTATTTATATAGCGCTTTTCACAATACGTATTGCCCCAAAGCAGCTTCACAGTACCAAATTAAAGGTAATAATGTAACAAGGTTTATTTCTAGTGGAAAAACACAATGTGATAATGTCTATGTTTATTAAGGATAATCAATAGGATTGTAAGCTCATTAGAGGTTGAAAACTTCTTACCAAGGTTTCAAATTTGTTTTTATCCAGAAGAGAAGCCTCCTCCCTCTCGAACTCTTCCAAGGTGTTAATCTTTCTGATCTCAATGCTAGATTTAGGCATGCTCCTCTGGAGTTTTTTGACCTCATCAGTGAGAGTCACCAGCTTTGTCAGCACTATTTTTTGGAATTCTGGCAATAATGAGAAATTAAGAAAAATAATAATAATTACTCACTATAATCATGGTTCTCTGGTAACAGCAAGGCATTTCAGTAAAAGTGTGCTCTCTAGCAATCCTAGAAAAATGAATAACTATTCAATTTGTTACATAACACTATTTAACAGGTAAACTTTAACCCTGTATTTGACAAATCAGTTGTATTAAATAACAATTTTATTAAGAGATGGTTCTAGACTAAATGTCATAAATGCCAAAGCAATAAGATGAAAACCTGAAGTCTGATTCACCAGTTACAAAGAGAATGTAATGTTAATACATAAGTAATTAGTCTGGGTGTTACATGAAAATATTCTTGTACTTACTCGCTTCTGACAGGGGGAATGTGGTTGGCACATCCCTATTATAACTGGACTTTTCATGTGAAAGACCTAAGCAGGAAAGAAAAAAGTGTGTGAAGCGATCAATATATTTAGAACACTTGTACAATGTGCCTCATTAAGTGATACAACCAATGACATTCACCATCTATGGACCTACTTTCCACAGCCTGGGACCTGGGTACACCTGAGAAACCCAAACCACCAACATTAGTTATTCAGTATGAATAGTATTATTCATGCTAATTTGATATTCAATAAGACAAGCCAAATGTAACTGGCAATACTCACGACTGCTTGAATTGTCCCGGCCCACAGACCTGGATGAACCTGTGCAACCCAAATGTAGCCATTATCAATAGTGCAAATTACCCATGCTAATTTAATATTCAATAAAACACAACTGTGCCTGGCTATACTTACAACTAATTAAACTGTCCCGGCCCACAGACCTGGACCTGGATCTGGACGAATCTGTGGAACCCATAACTGAAACATCATTTTGTCATGACCAATTAGTAACCTGCATGCTGATTTGAAAATTTAAAAATGAAAAGTTTAACTCACCACTAGTTGACCTGTCGAAGTCCAAAGACCTGGGTGTGCCTAAGCAATGCAGAGCAGAAACATCAGTGATTCATTATCATTAGTCCTAGTGACCAGCCTGCAATATTCAGCAATGAAAGGCTATACTCACGACTAGTTGTCCTGTCACGGCCCGCAGACCTGGGTGAACCTAAGCAATGCAGAACAGAAACATCAGTCAGTCATGATCAACATTGTTAGTAACCTGCATGCTGATTTGAAAATTTAAAAATGAAAAGTTTAACTCACCACTAGTTGACCTGTCGAAGTCCAAAGACCTGGGTGTGCCTAAGCAATGCAGAGCAGAAACATCAGTGATTCATTATCATTAGTCCTAGTGACCAGCCTGCAATATTCAGCAATGAAAGGCTATACTCACGACTAGTTGTCCTGTCACGGCCCACAGACCTGGGTGAACCTAAGCAATGCAGAACAGAAACATCAGTCAGTCATGATCAACATTGTTAGTTACCTGCATGCTGCTTCGATAATTTAAAAATGAAAAGTTATACTCACGACTAGTTGACCTGTCACGGCCTGTAGACCTGGCTGTACCTAAGCAATGCAGAGCAGAAACAAACATTAGTGATTCTTTATCAACAGTCCAAGTGACCAGCCTGCAATATTCAGCAATGAAAGGCTATACTCACGACTAGTTGTCCTGTCACGGCCCGCAGACCTGGCTGTACCTAAGCAATGCAGAACAGAAACATCAGTCAGTCATGATCAACATTGTTAGTAACCTGCATGCTGATTTGAAAATTTAAAAATGAAAAGTTTAACTCACCACTAGTTGACCTGTCGCAGTCCAAAGACCTGGGTGTGCCTAAGCAATGCAGAGCAGAAACATCAGTGATTCATTATCATTAGTCCTAGTGACCAGCCTGCAATATTCAGCAATGAAAGGCTATACTCACGACTAGTTGACCTGTCACGGCCCACAGACCTGGGTGAACCTAAGCAATGCAGAACAGAAACATCAGTCAGTCAATATCAAGTGTTAGTAACCTGCATGCTGATTCAATAATTTAAAAATGAAAAGTTATACTCACGACTAGTTGACCTGTCACGGCCTGTAGACCTGGCTGTACCTAAGCAATGCAGAGCAGAAACAAACATCAGTGATTCTTTATCAACAGTCCAAGTGACCAGCCTGCAATATTCAGCAATAAAAAAAGGCTATACTCACGACTAGTTGTCCTGTCACGGCCCACAGACCTGGGTGAACCTAAGCAATGCAGAACAGAAACATCAGTCAGTCATGATCAACATTGTTAGTTACCTGCATGCTGCTTCGATAATTTAAAAATGAAAAGTTATACTCACGACTAGTTGACCTGTCACGGCCTGTAGACCTGGCTGTACCTAAGCAATGCAGAGCAGAAACATCAGTGATTCATTATCATTAGTCCTAGTGACCAGCCTGCAATATTCAGCAATGAAAGGCTATACTCACGACTAGTTGACCTGTCACGGCCCGCAGACCTGGGTGAACCTAAGCAATGCAGAACAGAAACATCAGTCAGTCAATATCAAGTGTTAGTAACCTGCATGCTGATTCAATAATTTAAAAATGAAAAGTTATACTCACGACTAGTTGACCTGTCACGGCCTGTAGACCTGGCTGTACCTAAGCAATGCAGAGCAGAAACATCAGTGATTCATTATCATTAGTCCTAGTGACCAGCCTGCAATATTCAGCAATGAAAGGCTATACTCACGACTAGTTGACCTGTCACGGCCCGCAGACCTGGGTGAACCTAAGCAATGCAGAACAGAAACATCAGTCAGTCATTATCAAGTGTTAGTAACCTGCATGCTGATTCAATAATTTAAAAATGAAAAGTTATACTCACGACCAGTTGACCTGTCACGGTACGCAGAACTGGGTGAACCTAAACAAACCAAATCGAAAATGTCAGTCAGTCATGATAAGTAGTAGGGCTGCACATTAATAATCAGGGATGCGCGCTGTTTGCATCCCTGAATAATGTCAGACAGGAAACAAAAGAGCAGGCTGAAGCTCAGGAAGTCGTTCAACTGTGCATAAAGCCAATTCAAGTAAATTCAAGTTAGCGAGAGTGCGAAACACAAGGCAATGTGAGGTTTTTAGATTACTGAGCTAATGTTATGTATCATGTAATGTTAGTGACAGGCTGCAGCTGGGATTCGGAAGGATGGGTAATAGATTTAACATTAAGTTTAAAATTGTCATCCACCAAGCCAAAATGCTTATGTTATCATTATCATTAGACGGCTAATTATGTTTGTTTCAAATTATTCTAATGTTTCATTACAGTGTTGATAATGCATAATAGTGAAGTACAGGCTTCATTTGAGCATTCAATATTTGAATATTAAAAGAAAAATGAAATTTGAATAGTATTAAATGGGAAGATTGACAGCTCTACTCACCACTATTTGATCTGTCGAGGCCCACTGACAACAAAGATAGACATGGTTTAATACAAATACTTAACTTAAAATTTGAATCTGGTTAAAATGCACATGGTCATCTTAGTAACAACTCACCATTCTTTAACTTGATTGGTGGGGTGGGAAATACTGGAATTATTGGACTGGAATCTTAACAGCAAATAAGGGGTATAGCAAAATTAACATACAGTTTACTTGATTTTGTACTGAGAACAGGCAACGTTTCAATACACATTAAATGAATGCCACAATAAACATTTCGGTACCTCCTTTCCTCTTTTCTTTATCATCCTCCTCAGCAGTCGCCTCAGACAGGTCAGATCCTTTTAATATTAAAACACGTTCAATTGTAACATGAGTTAGCATGTTTTCACTATTTAACAAATGATGGGGACATACCTTCAACAAAATCGTCAAAATTTTTTGTTTTTTTTATCCTCTTTTTAACAACAACCTCTTCGTCTTCATCTTCTTCACATAGTTCAGCATGGCTGGTTTGATCGTAGTCTTCACACTCATGGAAACTTTCTGCAAAGACAGCATGCATGTCATCAAAGCTTATATCAATGTATAGTCCACATAACTTCTCCAATTTTTTTTACCATTGTATCAAAATATAAGAGGTTACCTGAGGTAAATTTAACTTTCAGCAATGGGAAAGTTTCCCAGTCCTCCTTAGGAGCCACATGATTGTCGAAACAATATTTTGCCCTTGTTTTTGGCCATCGAAGGGTTTTCTCGGCAACATTAACCCAGGCATCAGGGATGGTCCCCTCCATTTCCTTCCCATTCTCGTTCCAGACGGCTCTGACGAAAAGCATAACCTGCAACAAAAATGAATATAATAAATAAATGAACTATTAAATATATGTATATTTACTCACTGCTCTTGACTAAAGAACTTTTGAAGCTTTAATAAGGATAAGTCTATATTTTTTATTCATATTTTACGCAGTGCAGGTTGTTTGATAATTAAATTTCGGTATATGTCCAAGGCCTACCAGTTAGACAGTAAGGGCATAGGTAAATATGACATCTTTACTGTTGTACTATTGAGACAAACAACAAGTTTGCAGTATTGCTAATATGTCAATATTTAGTTTAATTATATTTTATTTTAGAAAGCACAGTGCATTTAGTTTTTGCTTGTTTCGAGATTTGAGTTGAGCAATACACATTTCATGCAAATCATGCACCCATATACATAGTATACCCAACGTACTTTATGTCTTGCCAATCTTCATCATGAATGTTCAATGCCATGCAGCAGAGGAATCATGACAGAGCCATTGTTGAAAGGAAGGCAGGCTACTTTTCGACCAAGGTCTTTTTCCTTGACTTCTTTTCTTCTAAGTCTTCGGCCATTCCCTATGTAGGCAATGTTCAAGAGGTTTGACGGACATGGTTTGTCAAACAGGTCGACAGTGTGTCTCTGTTTTACCACATCGCAAACAACTGTACCATCTCCCCTCCTCTCTTGAACAAAAGCAAAGCTCTCATCTTCCAGAAGGAAACAGCTGTCTCTCCTTTTTGATGAAATGTACATTTGGGGCTTTGCTTTAGGCTGTGCAGTGGAATTCCCCTGGGCATGTTCAATTTCGACCAGGCGTTTGGACACCTGCGTTAAGGGATTTTGGCCAGTCCTGACCAATCTTTTAATCTGCTGCAAATAGTTCTCATATGGAAAACAACATATGTCATTTAAAGAGCACCTGAAACGAGAGACATCTTCATGGATGTGTAACAGGGCATGCACATTGTACACCGTAAATGTTTTTCCATAGAGTGCAGGGCAGCTAGACACAAAGTGCCTCATCAGTTCAGCAGAAAAATCCAAATAGGCAGCTCTTTTCCTCTCATCTGAGTCCAGCATGATGGATACTGCCACGGTCAATGTCACAAAATGAGCATACAGCTGTGAGGAGACTGTATTTTTGAGTACTATGGGTCCCGTGTACAGAAGAAACTGACGGAACTCTGTGGCTTTCCACCTGTCCAACTCCTGAAGGCCACGGGGCTGTCGCGCAAACTCACTGGGCATCTGGCCTCGTAGCAGGTTTAGTTTTTGTGAGATTTCATTTTTCTGTCTCACAGAAAGCCTACACAGTTTTGGGCCTCTAGTCAGATACACCAACAGCCGCCTAACAACACCCAAGCAAACCGTATGCATATAATCCAACACAAAGGCACTGACACAGGGAATCCCAGCAGCTATTAAAGGGCTAGACCCATTTTGATGACGGGAATACTCTAACTGACTAAATCCTTCATCTGTGCGCAAGGTGGATGTCAGCTGATTGAAGACAACTCTTCTTTCAACATACTGACCTTTCACTTGGCACCTCTCACAGCTGTCATATGCAGTATGACCTTTAATGCATTTTAAATATGCTCTTGCCGGTGCATCACAGATAAAGGTACGAACATTTACGGCATACTTTTTCTCACGAAACACCAGGCCATTCTGTTGGAGATTATTGAACTCCTCCAAAAAGTCATGGAGATACGCATCAAGGGGCTCAGGCTTGCTTTCCCCACAGTATAATGCCACAATAAATGGACTGAAATTGCTAAATGTAACCAGTATTGGCCAGAACTGGACTTTACTACTTTTGAAGATTGGTAGTCCATCAATGTTCACATCCAAACTGACTGTACTGTGTTGTTGTCTAAAAGCATCATTTTGAGACAGTACACGGGAAATGCCCCCCTCCAAGCCATAGTAAATATACTGTCCATTGCATTTAGAATGGCTGTCAATGACTTGAGGAGTGGCTAGTAATGTGCGTGCATCTTTGGGGAGTACATGTCCATGATCCCTTAGAATCTGCAACAATTCATTTAGGGACCTATTAGTAATTTGATGTCTTGTACTCCACTCTCGCAAGTCATCGCCGATGTTTCTAACTTGGACCTCTGGTTCGGGGTTCAAAATCTCCACATCTGAGTCACACATTCCGATGTCAGTGTCAAAGTCTGAACCATCAGTGGTCACACTGATGCTGTGGTCATCAGTATTGCTTCCACCATCATCATTGGTTGTTTCCTCTCTGTCATTTGTGGTTACTGCGTCATCAATTGTCACCGCAGTGTCATCGTCAGATTGGAGAAGTTCATTGATGTCTGCTCTACGTTTCCTCCACATTCTTAAATAAGCCATCTTTAACCCTTAAGTTGAAAGTGTCAAAACAAAATTCAGTAAAATTAAATATTTTGCGTGTGCATACACACACACACTGGAGATGATGCCTTGTCCGGTTTTTATATATAAATACGGATCACGTGTTCAGTTACAAATAAGTTAGATAGTATTGGATTGCGGGCTCTCTTTGGCGTTTTTTTTTTTTTTTTCAACAGACAAAAAAAAAATAACTTTTGGGTTTAAAACAACGTGAGAGAGTAAATTATGACAATTAAAATTTTTGGGGGAACTATCCCTTTAATGTTAATAAAACAACAAAACACAAGAGAAAATCTCACTAACAAAGATTTTTATCTTTGCCACTTTGGCCTAAATGTCTGCTATTCTATTTTATTCTTCTACAGGGGTGTATGTCTACCATATGCATACACATTAAGGGTGTCACGATTTTGATTTTTAATCGAAATTGATCGAAATTAAATCACAATCTCGATCATCGAATTAAAAAACGTCCGGTCTACTACAGCTTACTAATACTCTGAGAGTTAAAGGAGAACTCCGGTCAATTTTAACATTGAGCTAATTTTTTTGTACATTTGGAGTGCTGTCAGTACAGAGAACAACGACAAAAATCGGTGTTGCCTACACCGAGTTATTCTATTTTTAAAATTTGCACCCTGTTGACTTCAATGGGGCAAGTACTAAACCTGCTTTTAGCCTCTTAACATCCTTGATGTGTCATTACAAGTGCACAGAAAATGTGAGTGATTCCTTCTGAGTGAACACGAGTGAATCTGACTGCAGTAGATGTGAAAGATATGTATAAAAATTATGTTAAGCCAGCGCAAATACCTGTGTTTACATCCTGTTTTTCGGTTGAAGTCCAAAGTAGTCGATTGCCGAGTTCACGCGCATAGTTTTAGTTACCTATGATCACGCGTGTGAACTCGGCAATCGACAAATGAATTAAATAAAAAATAAGGAACATCCTGGATCTGTTTTTTCGCTCTTCTTTATTCTTTTTTTATGTAATAAGTATCGGATCGGGACTCGGTATCGGCAGATACTCAAAATCAAATGACTCGGACTCGGACTCGAGGGCAAAAAAACCTGATCGGGACATCCCTACTTGTAATGACACATCAAGGATGTTAAGAGGCTAAAAGCAGGTTTAGTACTTGCCCCATTGAAGTCAACAGGGTGCAAATTTTAAAAATAGAATAACTTGGTGTAGGCAGCACCGATTTTTGTCATTGTTCTCTGTATTGACAGCACTCCAAATGTACAAAAAAATGAGCTCAATGTTAGAATTGACCGGAGTTCTCCTTTAACTTAGTTGACATGTAGCTGCTAGTTGAAAAGTTACTAGTTAGTAGACTGTCTAAAGTGGACTATCAAAATAAAGTGTAACCAAAAAAACTTTATGATATTTTGAAAAACACTCACTATTGGTATTACCCTATTATAACAATGTTATACTTACAAAGTCCTTGATGGGACGTTGACTCAAGTGCAACACCGTCAAACAGCGACACGAGGAGCCTTCCTTGGCAACTAAGCTAGCTTAAGTAGCTAGCACGTCCTTTTAGAGGGAAAAAAACATTTGAATTACTTAGCTGAACCAACTTGGACTAACGAAAAAAACTTTATGATATCATTTCTGGAATCACTCACTATTAGTATAACCAATATTTTAACATACTTACAAAGTCCTTGATGGGGACGTAGACTCAAGTGCAACACTGTGAGACAGCGACACGAGGAGCTAGCTTAAGTAGCTAGCGCGTCCATTTATAGGGAAAACAAATTGAATTACTTAACGTTAGCTGAACCGGGACTAACGAAAAAAAACTTTGATAACATTTCGAAAAACACTCACTATTAGTATTACCATATTATAACATAATGTTACTTACAAATTCCTTGATGGGGACGTCGACTCAAGTGCAACACAGTGAGACAGCGGCACGGAGACTAACGTTAAGCGCTCTTAAACGTTCGTCCATTTAGAGGGAAAAAAAACACTTGAATTACTTAGCTGAACCAACTGGGACTAACGAAATAAAAACATTATAATAACATTTCGGGAATCGCTCACTATTAGTATTATCAATAGTATAACATACTTACAAAGTTCTTGATGGGGACGTCAAGTGTAACACGATACAGCTAAAAGCCTTGGTGCAGAATGCGGCGGAGCATGCTGCGCGGACTGCAGTCACATATATCCGTCCGCCACAGAACTGATAAACTTGTATTCCGAGCATGTTTGATCATTATATAAATCATGTTATAAAAGTAAAAAAAAAAAATCAAAGTAATTGACACAGTTTGTATTTTTTATTATCACTATAAAGGTAGAACTATTTTTCACATGGGATCTAGGGAATCTTCTTGAAACCGGAAGGTGTACCCAATAAAACCGCCTTTTCCACCACACTTTTAAGAACAAAAACGAAAGGAAAAAAAAAACACTCTTACCCGAAAAACATCTATGCTTATCACTTTTAAAAATATATAATTTTACTAATTAGCATACACGTCATAAAAAAACACCAAAACAATAAACTATAAAATAAATTGACATTTGTAGGAGTATGGGTGAAATTTATTTTATATTTGGGCTTGCCCATGTTGCTGAAGGGGTCAAGGTGGTCAGAACAGCGCTCTTTTGGAACCCCAGGCCTTTAAAAATAACTTAAGGCCAAATATGTGGAAATTTACCCATCACCCTCAAACAAAGACAATGACAAATGGAAAAAATACAATAAATAAATAACTTTTTCTAGAATAAATAATTTAAAAACTTTAGAATAATAGTCGGACTGGAAGTATTTGTGTCAACGTCTACCATTCCCACTTCCCAAAAATCATGTGGTTATAACTCACATTATCAGTTATTGTTTGGTTTATTCCTCGCCTTGAATTTGAGGGACCAGATCTGTCAATTTGTGCCAACCTGCCTGTATCCTATAGGCCTACCTCTCAGAGATGATCAGATCATAAAAAATCATTAGTCATCCTGCCACTGCTTTCCCCATTGTGACTGACCTGCCTAAGTTTAAAAGAGCAAGGTGACCAAAATAATAAAATTATGTAGAGGGTTGAATGCAATACAATTGTGATATTGACAAGGAACTAGCGTCAACTATGGCGTCGCTCCTACAGTGTTGTGACCGTTTCGGAGTGATATATGATAAGTCTGATTTTGAAGATCTAATTTCAAAATGTTACTGCATATTGTAGTGTTTTTTTGCAAATTCAGTGACTACTCCACACAGCTGATCAACACAGGACCAGTTGACCATGTTCTTGGCCTCCGTCACCTTGACACGAATTAGGGTTACTCATTTTTGGAGGTGCACACCAAAGGAGAAGCTTGTTTATTTTGGAACTGTCTTTCACGTGGATATTTTGGTGGTACATTTTGTAAATTTTTATAAAATATTATGTGAATCCTAACTTTGAATTTAAATGTTTTCATGAATGTAAAAAGAAAATTGATAATTTTTAAATCTGAAAAAATTCTGTTAGCTAAATGTATTCACAAATGTAAATTTTATGCAGCCCTTTTTTTAAAGATTTAAACATGAAATGAAAATATATTTTGAGTATTGAGTTCTATAAGAAAAACTTAAAAGCCATACAGGCTGCGCAGTGTTTAAGGACCTTAATCTGGAATGAAAGACTTTAGGAAATTGGACTGAGGGACTCTGGAAATGTTATAACAATGATGATGGTTGTTTTTTTTAACAGCCTTTTGATTATAGTGGGCAGGCCACAGTGGCCGGCCTTTAACATATTTTCAATCATTAAATCTGGATGTTTACGAATGTTTAGATTGTGGCAAAATTGGATATCTTTATTCACATAATTTGTCGAATAATTCTGGATGTCAACGTACAGATTATAACCATATGAACGTATTTCCTCAACTAGTTCTGGCTGTCAGTGGACGTTTAGATTATGGCCAGATTGAACATCTTTATTCACATTTATGGACCGTTTCTGGATTTTGTTGTAGTTTCAGTCTTTCAATCAATCTTTCAGGCAAAATGACTTCAGAGATCTTTGATGCCAGAAACAATTAGACTTTATTTGAACAAACAAAGCCGAGCGCCTCCTGCAGAAAGGACACTCCAGTTCTGTGGGGTTTCACAGATAATATACCCACATCCCTTCCAAATATGGTCACCTCCTTTAGATTATTTTTGGGTGAGACTTTGTACCAGGTGTCTTTACTGAAATAACATTCTCAGGCCTTGGTTTTCAGGCCTTTGCTACCAAAGTCAACCAAAGTCATACACACAAAGGGAATAAATAATAGTGTACAAATGTAGGCCTATAAGTAAATTGCTTATTTTCTAAATAATAAAATCTTCAACATTGTCAACGGACGTCCAGATTATAGCCTATGAACGTCTGTTCAGTGGACGTTTAGATTATGGCCGGATTGGACATCTTTATTCACGTCATTTATGGACTGTTTCTGGATGTCAACGGACGTCCAGATTATAGCCAGTATGAACGTCTTTTCTGAACTAGTTCTGGCTGTCAGTGGACGTTTAGATTATGGCCAGATTGGACATCTTTATTTGCGTCATTTATGGACTGTTTCTGGATGTCAACGGACGTCCAGATTATAGTCAGAATGAACGTCTTTTCTGAACTAGTTCTGGCTGTCAGTGGACGTTTAGATTATGGCCGGATTGGACATCTTTATTTGCGTCATTTATGGACTGTTTCTGGATGTCAACGGACGTCCAGATTATAGTCAGAATGAACGTCTTTTCTGAACTAGTTCTGGCTGTCAGTGGACGTTTAGATTATGGCCGGATTGGACATCTTTATTTGCGTCATTTATGGACTGTTTCTGGATGTCAACGGACGTCCAGATTATAGTCAGAATGAACGTCTTTTCTGAACTAGTTCTGGCTGTCAGTGGACGTTTAGATTATGGCCGGATTGGACATCTTTATTTGCGTCATTTATGGACTGTTTCTGGATGTCAACGGACGTCCAGATTATAGTCAGAATGAACGTCTTTTCTGAACTAGTTCTGGCTGTCTGTGGACGTTTAGATTATGGCCGGATTGGACATCTTTATTTGCGTCATTTATGGACTGTTTCTGGATGTCAACGGACGTCCAGATTATAGTCAGTATGAACGTCTTTTCTGAACTACTTCTGGCTGTCAGTGGACGTTTAAATTATGGCCAGATTGGACATAAATTCACAGTGTCATGAATCGACTAATTCTGGCTGTCAATGGACGTTCAAATCATGGCCTGGACGGACGGACGTGATATCAACCTGTTTTGTACGTCCACAGACGTCGCTTGCTCAGTGGGTAGTATGGTAGAATAAGCTGATGTACTTGAAAAGACACTTATAGTCAGTTTATCTCTTTGTTGACCATCAAAATAAAGTGTTAGAATATATTTACAGTATCAGGCATACTAATACTCCACTGACCACTAACTGATATGTAGTTGCAGAGTTACTTATCAACAGCTGTCTAAAGGGTACCACCAAAATAATCAAACTGATATTACAATAAAAATATTTAAAAGCAAATGTGTCATATTACACATTCATCTGATCTGATATCTGATCTTATGGCTGCTTGAGATAATTTATTATTATTATTATTAATATTACTTATAAGTGGTCTTTGACCGCTTTAAGTAAAGTGGCATCCAAAAAGTGGCAAGATATGAGACTTATAATACATTATAACTATGAGAAATATAATCCATTGTAAAAGTGGATGCAATGTGTTCATTGTTATAAATCATCATACTCTTAAAAGCTATAACCACAAATAAGTAAATATTATAATATATTTAAACTGTTATTATGAATATTCATGAGATGATACAACATACGTTTTTTTATAATGCATTATGCATTCATTATAATGCCTTAAGAATACCTTATAATGTATTATAAATACGGGCTTAATAGAAAGTGTTACCAAAATATTTTACGGCATTACACCCATATCTGGGATTTTTAAAGTCGCTTTGCCACAATCCGTTTTGTTAAAAACGCCATATAAATAAAGGTGACTTGACTTTTATTAAAGATACAGTTCACCTTAAAAAAAAATATCACGTTACTAATATACTGATATATATCCATTGGCTCCGGGCATTTACAGTTTACTGCATCCTCTAGGCTAAATTAAATAATTTCACCGATTTAATTCTTGCGTGTTTTTTTCATTTTGCATGATCACAGTTCATATGTGTGGGGAAAGATAAGCTATTAGAGTAAAAATATTGCATTAGGCTGCTTCATGAGTTAAATAAGAAAAAGATTTTACAATTCCTGCAAATGCAGTGATGAAGTTCATGTTCTCATGATTATATATACTGTATATATTAGGGCTGTGCAAGTTAACGCATTATCACATTAACACATTAATTGATTAATGCTGATATTTATTTCATCGCGTTAACAAAGTTTTTTCTTTATTATTATGAAAGTCTGTTGCTCACTGGCTCTGAATTAGGGCTGGGCGATATATCTAACGATATGATTATGCACATCTAGTCAGTAAATCTGGTTCCCTGATTACCGCTCAATCGCCATCACTTGCTTTCAAATGGAGCGGCATTTAATAGACAGAGTCGGATATCACTGACAAGCTACGCAATATTGCGTTCATTAGCGAAGGCGATTCATCAAGTTAAAGAAGTAGTTACCATGAACATCTAGCGTTTATTTCTTTCAGTGTGCACACTTTTATAGCATTAAAATGTTTATTGTTTCATTTGGTTAACTGCATGTGTATTAACAGTGTTTGTTTAAAATCTCTTAACTTTTGGGAGGACGCCAGCTCACAGAAGCGTTCTTTGCTTACATTAGTTCAGAGTTACTGCTAGTTACTGCTAGTTCTCTTACGAGAGCTCTCTCGTACTGCGTCTTAGCTAAGACGCTATGGGAAAAGTCTCTTTTCACGAAATACTGAAGCAAAAAATTATCCTTAATTTTGTATTTTTGTAAAGCGCATTTGCAGCAGTACACAGCCATAGGCGAGACGGCTCGCTCGCTCATTGGCTTGTTCTGCGGCAACTGCACAGCGTATCGAGCGCAGGCTGATGCAACATCAGACCAATAAGGGCTTCGCGCCCTTCTTGCCACTTCCCGCCGAAACGGGTGTGGCCCAACCTATAAAAGGAGCTCGAAAAGGCTGACTCACCTGATTTTTCATCTCTTCAGCGAAGCTCACGCATCGCTGGATCACGAGGAAGCAAGCGCCGTCTGGAAGAGCATATCAGCAGGACGAGCCATCCTGAAGCCGCTGGCACCGCCGCCTTCCACTGCCGTTCCTGCTGCGCTATCCGGCGCCCCTATCCTTTATAATCCTTGTTCTGTGATATTCTGTGTGTGTGTTCGCCCTGCGACGCACATTCACAAAAGAGCTGCGTCTTTTTAAAGATGCCTTCGTGCGGCTCGTGCAGAACCCCGCTCAGCGAAGGAGATCGTCATGTCATCTGCGTCTCCTGTCTGGGTGAAGACCATGCAGCGCTCACGCCGTAAGAAGCGCCGCTCGCAGCGCCTACCAGAACCGCCTCCAGCTCGGCCGAGCTCGCCGGTTCCCTCCGCTTCGCCGGTCTCCCCTGCATCGCTTCCCGATGCTCAGCGTCCGCTGCTTGCCGACGCGTCATCGGAGGAAGTGGATCTCAGGCCCGCGTCGGAGGAAGAAGACACGTGCTCTCTGCTTGCTTCGGGCAGTGAGGGTTGGGCGAGCTCCGTGGATCTCGCGCCCGCTGCTCAGAGGCCCAGCAGACGGGGGGATATCGATAAGGAGCTGATGCGTGTACTCTCGTTGGCCGCGGCGAGCCTCGGCCTCGAGTGGTCTGCACCAGCGCCCCCTTCACGTTCCCGGCTGGATGGTAGCTATCTTCCGGATGAGCGCTCTTCCTCAAGCTCAAAACACGCCCCTTTTCTTCCTGAGCTTCACAAAGAAGTGGCGAAGGCTTGGGACGCTCCATTCTCGGCGAGAATCCGCTCATCTGTTTCGTCAGCATTCTCCACACTGGACGGTGCTAAGAACAGAGGCTACCTGTCACTTCCGCCGGTGGAACAGGCTATAGCAGCGCACCTTTGCCCGCCCTCTGCTGGACGGCGGACTAAGGCGGCGTTGCCATCCAAAGCCTTCCGCATGACTTCATCGCTGCTCGCACGGATATTCTCTGCTGCTGGGCAGGCTGCGTCTGCGTTACACACCATGGCGACGCTACAGTTTTTCCAGGGCGATCTTCTCCACAAGCTGGATGAGATGGGACCTGAAGCGATCTGTCTCGCGGATCTGAGGAGTGCTTCGGATCTCTCCCTCCGCGCTACTAAGTCCGCTGCACAGGCCATGGGACGGGTTATGGCTTCCGCTACGGTGGCTGAGAGGCATTTGTGGCTGACGCTTTCTGACATCAAGGAGTCTGAGCGCGCTGCGTTTCTTGACGCTCCGCTAACTCCTGCCGGCCTCTTTGGATCTTCCGTCAACGAGTTTGTGGAGAGATTCGCCGAGGACCAGAAAGCTTCACAGGCGTTCAAGCACTTCTTGCCGAAGCGCTCCAGTTCTGCAGCTAGCCGCTCTAGACCGGCCCTACAGAGCTCTCAGTCACGCCCACCGCCTCCTGCTGCGCCATCACGACAGCGTCAGCAACGCAGCTCGGGACCCCGTTCTCGCTCTTCGAGCCGTCGCCCCGCGCCGCGGGAGCCGCGGCAGAGGATTGCGGTGAAGCCAGAAGCCCCGAAAGCATCCTAGCACTGCTGGGAAAGCGCCGGTGTTCGAGTTCCGCTGCGGCCGAGCTCTCACCCAAGCGCGCCGCTGTTGCAGTTCCAAGAGTTGCGACTGCCTCAGTGTCTTCTGCAATGCGCAAGCCTGCACGAGTGCCCGCTTGCCTGCACACAAAAGCCGTTATCACGGCTACCCAGATGTTTCACAAAAACAGTGTTTTTTTCTGGTGTTCCGGCCACGGCCGATGGTGCTATAAATGTTGTGACGATGCCCACTCCTCAGTGCCCATCTCCACATGTAAGCACAGCCCTACACACAGGGCCTGCGCTCATAATGTCGACTCAAGTCGGTCGCGCACACTACATAGTAAACGTGCCCACCCCTCAGTGCCCACAATTACTATGTCACACGCGTCATGTGGTTTCTGTAAAAACGAAACCCGTGCACGCTCGTCCGGCCACGGCCGATGGTGCTTTAAATGCAGTGCCGATGCCCACTACCCACCTACCTGCACACAGGGCTGGCGCACATAAGATCGACACAGATCGGTCGAGCGCGCCGCATAGTAAACGTGCCCACTTCCCAGTGCCCACATACACTATGTCACTTACGGCGCGGGGCTTCTGTAAAAACGAGGCCCGTGCACGTACATTCTGCAAAGGCAGACGGCGAGTTGGAAGTGGTAAAAGTGCACACATGCAGCCCACGGTTACTCGCAGATATATTGAGTCCCACGGGACCCGCTCAGCCTCCCTCCAGTCGGTTAAGTGCCAGAACGGGGTCGAGGATGAGCGATCTGCCCGCTGTGATCAGCGCGCTCCCCGCCTCAGATGCGCAGCACACTCGAGCGCCGCCGTTGCCCAGTCAACAGAGCGCGTGTCACATCCAGCCCTTAGCCATTCATGCAGATGCATGGTCAGCGCTTCCAGGGGTTTCGGATTGGGTGCTAGGCATTATAAAGAGAGGCTACTCGCTACAGTTTTCTCGGCGCCCACCGCGCTTCTCAGCGTGCGTCGAAACTACGGTCAAAACAGAAGTAGCACACATACTTCGGGCCGAAATATCAAAACTGTTGAGCAAAGGGGCTGTAGATCCTGTGTCTCAAGCTCAAAGCGAGGGGGGGCTGTACAGCAGATACTTTCTGGTGCCCAAGAGAGACGGGGGTCTCAGGCCCATACTGGATCTAAGACAGCTGAACAAGGCATTGATGAAACGCAGTTTCAAAATGCTCACGACCAGGAAGCTCCTCGCGCAGATTCGCGGAGGGGACTGGTTCATGTCAATAGATCTGAAGGACGCGTATTTTCAAATACAGATAGCGTCAAACCACAGGCGGTTTTTGAGATTCGCCTTCGAGGGCCAGGCATACCAGTTTGCAGTCCTGCCATTCGGCTTGTCCGTAGCTCCTCGTACGTTTACGAGGTGCATGGATGCAGCGCTCGCTCCTCTCAGACTCAGAGGCATACGAGTGCTGAATTATTTGGACGACTGGCTGGTTCTGGCCCAATCACGAGCGGAGCTCGTGGACCACAGGGCCGTTTTACTCGATCACCTCGAGAAGCTCGGCCTCAGTGTCAATTGGGCGAAGAGTTCGCTGAACCCCAGTCAGACGATCCTGTTTCTGGGTATAGTTCTGAACTCGTGTTCCATGACGGCGCGACTGTCACCACAGCGCACGATGGGCATTCAGCGCGCAGCGAGTTCTTTCCGCTGCGGCGCGACTGTGTCGCTCAAACACTGTCAAAAGATGCTGGGTCTCATGGCCTCAGCATCTCCGGTTCTGCGGCTGGGCCTGCTCCGCATGCGCCCCCTGCAGTTCTGGCTGAAGGCTCGGGTGCCGCGCAGAGCGTGGGCGTCTGGCCGGCTGCATTTCAAGGTCGATCAGAGCTGTGTTGCGGCTCTAGCACCTTGGACAGCGAACGGCTGGTACCGATCAGGTGTAAGCCTGGGGACTTCCCCGAGTGTGAAAATGGTGTCGACAGATGCCTCCACTTCGGGATGGGGAGCGCTGCTCGAAGGCAGACCGTCCTTTGGCCTATGGTCAGAACGGGAAAAGCTCCATCATATCAACTGCCTGGAAATGCTGGCAGTGGAGAACGCGCTGACGCGCTTTTGTCCCCATATCAAGGATCACCACGTCGTAGTCCGTTCGGACAACATGTCCGTGGTGTCCTACATAAATCGCCAGGGCGGTCTCGGGTCCCGAAACCTGTACAGGCTGACGGAACGCCTCCTGATTTGGGCTCAACGCAACGTGCGCTCGCTGAGAGCAGTGCATGTGCCTGGACTGCAGAATCTGGGTCCAGACAGGCTGTCCAGAGGCAATGTCCCTACGGGCGAATGGTCTCTACACCCGCAAACAGTTCGGCTGTTGTGGGAGAGATTTGGCATGGTGGAGGTGGACCTCTTTGTGTCCCACGAAAACGCTCACTGCCCCGCATTCTTTTCCAAGAACGAAAGCGCGCTGTCACGGAAATGGCCGTGCTGCCCGCTTTATGCGTTCCCTCCCGTCTCCCTCCTTCCGCAGGTGATAGAACGGGTGAGAGAAACGAGATGTTCAATACTGCTTGTGGCACCTCTTTGGAAGAACCAACCATGGTTCCCAGATTTGATGCAATTAGCAGATGTCGCCCCATGGCCGGTACCGTTGAGGAGAGATTTCCTCTCGCAGGCCAGGGGCTCGATTTGGCACCCTCAACCGGAGTTGTGGTCCCTCCATGTATGGGCACTCAACGGTTACCCGCTGATCTCGCAGTGGGAGTGCTAAATACCATCACTCAGGCTAGAGCTCCGTCGACACGACGTCTGTATGCCTCGAAGTGGTCGGTGTTCTCCAGCTGGTGCACAGCTCGAGGTTATTCACCCCTTAGTTGTGAGGTGACGGAGGTCCTCTCCTTCCTACAGGAGCTGTTGGATAAGGGCAGAGCCCCATCCACGCTCAAAGTTTATGTGGCGGCCATCGCAGCGTTTTCTGAAACGGCGTCCGGTCAGTCAATAGGAGGGAACGATTTAGTCATCCGGTTCCTCAGAGGAGCTAGGAGGCTGAATCCTCCCAGACCTCCGTCAGTCCCTATGTGGGACCTCGCGGCGGTTTTGGAGGCCTTGAAGGGTCCCCCTTTTGAGCCTATCCAATCGGTTAGCCTTCAGCATCTGTCGTTCAAGACAGTATTCTTGTTGGCTCTCGCTTCTGTGAAGCGTGTGGGTGATTTGCACGCGCTCTCGGTGAGCCAGTCGTGCTTGGAGTTTGGGCCCAATGACTCAAGGGTCATACTCAAACCTAGGCACGGTTATGTGCCGAAATCCCTCAACACACCGTTTCGGGCTCAGGTTATTGCCCTGTCTGCCCTGCCGGTGTCAGGGGAGGATGGAGACTCGAGTCTTCTTTGCCCTGTCAGGGTTTTAAGAGCTTATGTGTCTCGCTCTGCTGCCTTTCGGCAGACGGAGCAGCTATTTGTCTCGTTCGGTGGACGTTCCAAAGGAATGGCTGTTTCGAGACAGACTCTATCCAGATGGATAGTTGACGCCATAGCGTTAGCTTACGCTTCCAGGGGCCTTCAGTGCCCGTTGGGCGTCAGAGCACACTCCACAAGAGGCGTCGCCTCGTCGAGGGCGTGGTCTACTGGGATCTCCTTGCAGGATATATGTATGGCGGCGGGTTGGGCCTCGCCGTCTACATTTATCAGGTTCTATAACCTGGAGGTTCCCGCCTTGCAAGCAAGGCTGCTGTCGGTATAGAAGAATCAGGGCCCTGAGGGGAATTCTGAATTCATGAGCGCTATGCGCTGCCGACTGTTATATGGGCAGTATTGCGTAAGACCCGCATTGCCACATTGGTCAGGCCTTGCCTCGGCTGTGTGATGTCATATTGCCGCATCTACGGATGCTGCTAGATATGGGACGGAGGGCTTTCCCCCTTTTCTGTCCCGGACTCTCTGTGAGTCCCTCAGGTGACTGTGCACTGTAAATCCTGGGCGTTGCTTCAGGTTTATCGGTGTGTGATCCCTGCGCGCACGGCGTTTTACATCGGGTTCCCGTAGCGTCTTAGCTAAGACGCAGTACGAGAGAACTCTCGTAAGAGAACGTACTCGGTTACTAAACGTAACCTCGGTTCTCTCTAGAAGAGCAGGATTTGAAGAGCAGGAGGTATGGAGAGGGGGGTTGCAGGAGGTGTTAATGGTTGTGTAGGGAGATGGTCAGAGTGGGTGTTGGGGGTTTCAAATCTACAATAAAACTCATTCAGGTCGTTAGCAAGTCGTTGATTAGCCTCAGTGCAAGGGGATGGTGTCTTGTAGTTTGTGATGGCTCTCAGTCCTCTCCAAACTGAAGTAGAGTCGTTGGAAGTAAACTGGTCTTCCAACTTTTTAGCGTAGGTCTTTTTAGCCGCTCTAATCTCTTTGTTCAGTGTGTTCCTGGCCTGATTGTACAAGACCCTGTCCCCATTTCTGTAGGCATCCTCTTTGGCCTGACGAAGGTGTCTGAGTTTTACTGTAAACCATGGCTTATCATCAAGTCCCCAAGAATGATTAAAACAGAGTCCGGGTGTTGTTGTTCTGTGTCTGTGATCTGATCAGCGAGTTTCTGTAAAGCCAGACTTACTTGCGCTTGAGGAGGGATGTAAACACTAACCAGAATGAACGAGTGAAACTCCCGCGGCGAATAGAACGGCTTGCAGTTGATAAACTGCGTTTCTAGATCAGGACAGCACATCTTCTTTAATACAGTTACATCTGTACACCACCGTTCATTGATGTAAAAGCATGTTCCGCCGCCGCGCGATTTCCCCGTTGATTCTGCTTCGCGGTCCGCTCTGAACAGCTGAAAGCCCGGCAGATGGAGTGCGCTGTCCGGTATGGCGTCATTCAGCCAGGTTTCCGTGAAACACAGAGCAGCAGAGTGAGAGAAATCCTTATTTGTCAGAGAGAGCAGAAGGAGTCCATCCGTTTTGTTGGGTAGAGAGCGGAGATTTGCGAGATGAATGCTAGGCAACGGCGTTCGAAATCCGCGCTTCCTGAGTCTGACGAGCGCTCCCGCTCGCTTTCCCCATCTGCGCGTCTTGAAGCGCTTGATCAGCGCCGCTGCTCCTCCGATAACAATGTTCAGTAAAACGTCTGTATAATAGAAATCCGGAAAAAAATCATGTGGTGTGTTCTGCCGAATGTTCAGCAGTTCATCCCTGGTGAAACTGATCGTGTTTGTTAAACAAAAAACAGGAAAAACGAACAAAAACACACTGGAGAGCCAAGCACTGAAGCAGCCATGTGCGGCGCCATCTTGGATCAAATCACTGTGCTGTGCACAGGCTGTGCAGTTGCCGCAGAACAAGCCAATGAGCGAGCGAGCCGTCTCGCCTATGGCTGTGTACTGCTGCAAATGCGCTTTACAAAAATACAAAATTAAGGATAATTTTTTGCTTCAGTATTTCGTGAAGAGAGACTTTTCCCGTAGCGTCTTAGCTAAGATGCAGTACTCGTTCGCTCTTCTAGAGAGAACCGAGGTTACGTTTAGTAACCGAGTACGTTTTAATATAAAATAATCCAATTCACTTCATAAACTATAACTTACATCATTAAGGTCTATGACTCAAGTTTCATATTGATCTCGACTTTGTTTTTTCATTTACATAACTCCTGGCATAAATGAATAAATGACTGTCATTGTAAGATAAAAAAAATGAAGCTCGAGTCTTTTTGGTTTAGTTTTGTCGTGGCCACGAGTTTAATGAATAAACAAACCCGCATGACCAGAGCAACCTGAGATTATCAGATTGATAAAATATTTTTCCAGTAAAAATTCCTGTCACATAGCATAATCAAAGCTTTATTGTCATGTCGGGCATTTACAGTTTATTTGATTATTTACAAAATTCTTAAGGACTGCGTTTTCCAAAAGCATCTTTAAAACTAGCAGTAACTCTGAACTAATGTGAACAAAGAACACTTCTGTGCGCTGGCGTCCTCCGACAGGATAAGAGATTTTAAACAAACACTGGTAATAAACATGCAGTTAACCAAATGAAACGATACATATTTTAGTGTGCACATTGAGAGAAATAAACGCCAGATGTTCATGTTTATCTCCCTTTTCTGTCCAAGATTGCGGTATCCTCACAATTATATTCCTTCTTAGAGAAAAATGGTATATGTGAGGATTTCCAGTCAGGATTTAGACCGTATCATAGTACTGAGACTGCTCTCCTTAGAGTTACAAATGATCTGCTCTTATCATCTGATCGTGGGTGTATCTCTCTATTAGTTTTATTGGATCTTAGTGCTGCGTTTGACACAATTGACCACAACATTCTTTTGCATAGACTTGAACACTTTGTTGGCATCAGTGGAAGTGCATTAGCATGGTTTAAATCGTACTTATATGACTGCCATCAGTTCGTAGCAGTGAATAAAGATGTATCCTATCGATCACAAGTGCAGTATGGAGGACCTCAAGGCTCAGTACTAGGGCCGCTACTCTTCACGCTTTATATGTTACCCTTGGGAGATATCATCAGGAAACATGGTGTTAGCTTTCACTGTTATGCTGATGATACTCAGCTCTATATTTCTTTGCGGCCCGGTGAAACACACCAATTTGAAAAACTAATGGAATGCATAGACGATATAAAAAACTGGATGACGAGTAATTTCTTACTGCTAAATTCTGAAAAAACAGAGGTGTTAATTATAGGACCTAAAAACTCCGCTTGTAATAACCTAGAACACTGTCTAAGACTTGATGGTTGCTCTGTCAATTCTTCGTCATCAGTTAGGAGCCTAGGTGTGCTATTTGATCGCAATCTTTCCTTAGAAAGCCACGTTTCTAGCATTTGTAAAACTGCATTTTTCCATCTCAAAAATATATCTAAATTACGGCCTATGCTCTCAATGTCAAATGCATAAATGTTAATCCATGCATTTATGACCTCAAGGTTAAATTATTGTAATGCTTTATTGGGTGGTTGTTCTGCACGCTTCATAAACAATCTACAGCTAGTCCAAAATGCAGCAGTTCTTACTAGAACCAGGAAGTATGACCATATTAGCCTGGTCCTGTCAACACTGCACTGGCTCCCTATCAAACATCATATAGATTTTAAAATATTGCTTATTACTTATAAAGCCCTGAATGGTTTAGCACCTCAGTATTTGAATGAGCTCCTTTTACATTATAATCCTCTACGTCCGCTACGTTCTCAAAACTCAGGCAATTTGATAATACCTAGAATATCAAAATCAACTGCGGGCGGCAGATCCTTTTCCTATTTGGCGACTAAACTCTGGAATAACCTACCTAACATTGTTCGGGAGGCAGACACACTCTTGCAGTTTAAATCTAGATTAAAGACCCATCTCTTTAACCTGGCTTACACATAACATACTAATATGCTTTTAATATCCAAATCCGTTAAAGGATTTTTAGGCTGCATTAATTAGGTAAACCGGAACCGGAAACACTTCCCATAACACCCTATGTACTTGCTACATTATTAGAAGAATGGCATTTACGCTAATATTAGTCTGTTTCTCTCTTATTCCGAGGTCACCGTAGCCACCAGATCCAGTCTGTGTCCAGATCAGAGGGTCACTGCAGTCACCCGGATCCAGTACGTATCCAGACCAGATGGTGGATCAGCATCTAGAAAGGACCTCTACATCCCTGAAAGACAGCGGAGACCAGGACATCTAGAGCCCCAGCTACAGATCCCCTGTAAAGACCTTGTCTCAGAGGAGCACCAGGACAAGACCACAGGAAACAGATGATTCTTCTGCACAATCTGACTTTGCTGCAGCCTGGAATTGAACTACTGGTTTCGTCTGGTCAGAGGAGAACTGGCCCCCCAACTGAGCCTGGTTTCTCCCAAGGTTTTTTTCTCCATTCTGTCACCGATGGAGTTTCGGTTCCTTGTCGCTGTCGCCTCTGGCTTGCTTAGTTGGGGTCACTTCATCTACAGCCATATCGTTGACTTGATTGCAAATAAATGCACAGACACTATTTAACTGAACAGAGATGACATCACTGAATTCAATGATGAACTGCCTTTAACTGTCATTTTGCATTATTGACACACTGTTTTACTAATGAATGTTGTTCAGTTGCTTTGACGCAATGTATTTTGTTTAAAGCACTATATAAATAAAGGTGACTTTGACTTCATGGTAACAACTTATTTAACTTGAGCAAACACTGCTAATACACATCCATTTGTTAATAAAGTAAATGAAACGAAAGCATGAATAAAAATAAACAATCCACTCGCAAGCCTCTGCTCATCATGACGAAAACTGAAAAATGCTGCCTTCGGAGGTCGCATTGCAAGGTCGAGAGGCATCAAGGCACGTCCGAATTCAATGTTAGCTTCACTTCCTGTCTCCTGAGATGCCTTCATCTGGCCGATTTTTGAAGGCAGCATAGATGTATCCTTCGCTGCCTTTGATATCCCACAATCCTGTGCGTTACATTCTGTGAGAGTTAAGCAAAACAATAAAGATGGCGTCTGAAAGTTGCGGTCGGTGGTCAGTTTTTGTGTAAATGAATAGATTTGACCATGGAAAACATGTATTGCAAAATCATTTCTTTCGCGCGGTTTCATTTATGTTTTGCAATTCTCTATTTTTGTTTGCAAAAAGCACATTTATTTTCCTCAATACTTCTATTATCATTTGCAAAACTTTATTTTCTTTTGAAATACTTTATTTTTTTGTGTATATATACGGCATTATTTTGACTCCATACTTCTTACCCTACCATCTGAATGTCGCAGCAGAAATCCAGACTCACTGGTTTACCTAATAAAATGGCTGGTGAGGGAGTATACATAAATGCATGTATGTGTGTATATATATATATACACAGCTGTCCAGCTTTGAGTTCCCTATACAACCAAATAGGACATTGTGCTTACCATTACATTTATTAAAATAATAATTAAAATAATTGACTTAAACTGCGAAATCTTCATTTTCATATTTATGTAAACTGCGTTTATGATTTATATATATATATATATATATATATATATATAATCTATAAATGTATGTGTGTGTGTGTGTGTGTGTGTATATATATATATATAAATATATATACAGTACAGACCAAAAGTTTGGACACACCTTCTCATTCAAAGAGTTTTCTTTATTTTCATGACTATGAAAATTGTAGAGTCACACTGAAGGCACCAAGGGCTATTTGACCAAGAAGGAGAGTGATGGGGTGCTGCGGCAGATGACCTGGCCTCCACAGTCACCGGACCTGAACCCAATCGAGATGGTTTGGGGTGAGCTGGACCGCAGACAGAAGGCAAAAGGGCCAACAAGTGCTAAGCATCTCTCGGGGAACTCCTTCAAGACTGTTGGAAGACCATTTCAGGTGACTACCTCTTGAAGCTCATCAAGAGAATGCCAAGAGTGTGCAAAGCAGTAATCAAAGCAAAAGGTGGCTACTTTGAAGAACCTACAATATGACATATTTTCAGTTGTTTCACACTTTTTTGTTATGTATATAATTCCATATATAATTCCACATGTGTTAATTCATAGTTTTGATGCCTTCAGTGTGAATCTACAATTTTCATAGTCATGAAAATAAAGAAAACTCTTTGAATGAGAAGGTGTGTCCAAACTTTTGGTCTGTACTGTATATATATATATATATATATATATATATATATACACACACACACACACACACACATACATTTATAGATTATATATATATATATATATATATATATATATATATATATAAATCATAAACGCAGTTTACATAAATATGAAAATGAAGATTTCCAGTTTAAGTCAATTATTTTAATTATTATTTTAATAAATGTAATGGTAAGCACAATGTCCTATTTGGTTGTATAGGGAACTCAAAGCTGGACAGCTGTCGTCAAAATCCATTTTAATTAATAATATAATAACCACAATGTCCCGTTTAATGAACACAGTTGCACTTCAAGAGTGGTTTTTGACAGATGACATTTAATTCAATTGACATCTGACATTCAAATCACTATTGGGTCGCCATTGTGTTGGCAACTAAACCTCCAGAGTAAATCTGAAACGTCATCAATACAGAAAGCGTGGCTGAAAAACTAAGAGCATTAAACACCTACTTACAAAAGCTTTTAAGTCAGTCTTAATATGTTTATTTCATTGAGCACAATGCCGGGAGACAGTCTGACATGTAAACTAGCACATTTACTGGAGGTCTGGGAGAAACACTGCACTACAGAGATGAGTGGTACAGGCACGAGTTATTCTCTTCAGTAGATAGATATATACAGAACAGTGTGTAGTGTGTTTATCTGAATGCTACACAGACCCAACAGACATGAACAACTGTAAGAAAGAGGTTAATGGAGTGACAGCAACACAGAACGAGTGTGAGGAGTGATGTGTGATACAGAACTCTATATTGTTACAGTCTACACTGATAAAGAGTATATATATGTGATACAAGCAGAAGGATGATTTCACACTTTCAATGGTGGCACACTTACACCAAACATGAGCTCAGTTAAGGTCATGGGGATTCCAAAGATGAAAAAAATAAGGGTCATAGTTCAACCTCAAAAAAAAAAGAGAAAGAAAAATCAGAAATTATATTTTGTCACTTTTAAAGACCTTTTTTCTTGGAATCATTTTACTGAGTTTTCCTCCTTTTTCTCCTCAAGTGTTAATTGCTTACTGTATCAGGTCAAGACTTTTTTTTTTATTGCAGCCCTAGAATAGAATACAACAGAATGGAATATTTTCAATGGTGATCGTTATACAGTACTAACACAGTATTTATAATTAATAATGAATATATTACTATAATTATCTAATACTTAAAAGTGTTTAGATTCAATCAGCTTAAATTAAAACATATTTTTAATGTATTCTTAATCAAATTTAATGCAGTCTTGTTGAGTATAAACATTCTTTTTTTCTAAAACATCAAAAGCAAAACAAAGAAATAGCAATTGCAATATATTATAATTTGGCCATTTTTTTTCCAGATTTTTTTCAAACTCTCTCTCCTCTATGGAACACCAAAAGGATTTATTTAGCAGAAATAATTTACCAAAAAAGATTATTTTGGTATTTGTTGCAATTTTAATCTTAAAGATAGACAGACAGTCAGATTTTTCTATTATAGTAATAAGATTTGTGGGGAAATATGCATAATGGTCGTAATGCAAAAAGACAAAAAAAAAAACAACAAAAAAAAGTAAATAACCTCAATGCAAAATATGTTTTTCAATATTTTGAGATGAACTATGACCTGGGTATGTTATAGTGAGGTTTCACCCAGTTAGTGCTTAGACTCTTGCGCTCCATAATGCTCTGCTTGATGCATTATGCTCGGTTCCTCTTCCTCAACTGAACTCTGCGTCAACATGATTGTTTTCACAGCCATCTTCTTGATTGTTAGAATTAACCCAGCTGACATGGTTATTGTAAGGACAAAGAGCTTTATTTAGCAAGTGACGTTGACTTTGCCTAATTGTGGGACATCACTAAAGACGGAAAACGGAAACGTCCAAAGCAACCATGGTGAGAAGATTCTGATTCGAGTAGATTCTGTCGGGATGTGTGTGTTGAATGCCGAAGAGTCGACTGGATATCCATGTTTTATTAATGGGGTCAAAGTGCAAATGTCTTTGACAGCTGCGTTACCGTAGTAACACAGCAGTTGTGTTGAGTCATCAGTTACTGGTGGCCTCGTCGATCGCATCGGCCACATCTGCGACGCCATCCAGACTTCCTCTCGCACGCCAGATCTTCACTGTGCGGTCACTGCAGGGTGGAGCCAGATAAGAGTCAGAGTGAATATCAACCAGTGTAGGGCTGGGAAGTGTATTAAAATTGATTACATATAGCCTACTCTCTTGGACCATGTGAATAAATGATGACAGAATTGTCATTTTTGGTTGGGGGAACTATAACTTTAATAATTTATTTTCTTAATTTTATTATTATCACTATGAAAATATTAAATTATTTATTTAATGAAATTATACTCTAAATGATAAACTAAAACTGCCAGTAGGTGGTGGTTAATGTCTTAATGATTAAGTCATCGAGTCATTTATTCATTCATTTGATTCATTCAAATGGCTGATTAATTCAGGAGTGAAGTAAAGGGTTCTTTATGAATGGTTCATTGATTCATTAGGCTTGTTTGACTTGAAGCGCTTCATCACCATCAGACTGATAAGTGATCAGTGTGTGACATCATCATCACCATCAGACCAATCACTGTGTGACATCATCATCACCATCAGACCGATCAGTGTGTGACATCATCATCACCATCAGACCGATCAGTGTGTGACATCACCATCACACCAATCAGTTTGTGACATCATCATCACCATCAGACCGATCAGTGTGTGACATCATCATCACCATCAGACCGATCAGTGATCAGTGTGTGACATCACCATCAGACCGATCAGTGTGTGACATCATCATTGCCATCAGACCAATCACTGTGTGACATCATCATCACCATCAGACCGATCAGTGTGTGACATCATCATCACCATCAGACCGATCAGTGTGTGACATCATCATCACCATCAGACCGATCAGTGTGTGACATCATCATCACCATCAGACCGATCAGTGTGTGACATCATCATCACCATAGACCAAAGCTACTTTTGCATCATCGAAGGGTAACGCCCCTTTTTGGGGGAAAACAAACGGATTCCCCTGATACAGATCTCGCTCCAGGGACCTTTTGTTTTTCATTGTTTCTGATGTGTACAGGCCTGTCAGACACAATTTCAAACAGATATTGTTTAGTCCTAGCCTGCGAATATTTCAAACGGAAAATCAGTTAACAGCCAAGGTAGCGTGCCTAATGAGAGCTAACGTTAATAGCTTAAACCAAGTGAAATATGATCCAAGTAAACCACCAACTCCTCTTGACATGGCCTCATCGTCTAGTTTATCATACTGTGAGTGTGTTAATGACAAAAAATAAGCTACTTGGTGATTCCACGAGATAATGGTAACGTTAGATGTCCATATTTGGCCACTGTGTGGGGTCATTAATCCAGTTTTGGACCATTTCAAAGGGACTCTTCTGTAAACACCGTATCCAGTAGCTTCTTTAAATACCGCTCATGGTCCTCGGCCGGAAAAGAGAGTGTGTATGTTTGTGCCATTTTTGCTATCAAGAAACTAGAGCGAGTTTTGTATCAGGGGGATCCGTTTGTTTTCCCCCAAAAAGGGGAGTTACCCTTCGATGACGTGTGAAATTCGTTCAAAACATGGACTAAGAAATGAAATGCTGCTGTGGGTTGCTCGTAGATGAACAGTTCTGATTTGTCTTTATCTTCTGGTTGGCAAAATTTAGCAAAACAGACAACATTGTGTCTAAAATAACACAATATTAACTTCTTAATGAACTGTTGTATAAGCTGAGTATCACATTTGCAATAGTGTGATATTGCACGTAGCATACAGCTCGTGTGATATTTCTTAACTATGTGATGTAAATATTAAACACAATCTCAAACGGGCGTTTTGCCCCGTATCTTGAATTTTAGGAATGTTTTCTAGGCTCCATCACGCAGTAAGTTGTTGCTCTTCCTCATATTAGTCATCAATCGACTGTATGAAATGGCAGATGATCCACAATGGTCTGGGGCAGGACAAGTGCGCCAAATGCATTAATAATTTTAAGACGTTATTTTTCTCCATAATTAATCTAATGAACGCGTTAAATTACCAGCCCTAATACACACACACACACACATATATATATATATTAATGGTTTACTTCTAGTGAACTAAAATAACAGAACTTTGGAAAATAAATAGTTTTTGATGGGTGCTATTTTGATATTATTATTCTGATATATAAATGTGCTGCCCATAAAAAAAAAATATTAAAAAATAAATAAAAAAGAGCAATGTTAAAAACAACAAATTTAATGCACTTTTTATTTGACCACCTATCATATCATTAATTTTGCTATCCTTTGTTTCTCTAGAGTATAAGAGGGCTACAAACTGAATTTTAGAGCTTGTAAGTTTAGTTCATTTCCTTGATTTACTCAATTCAAATGGTCCATTTAAATGAACGGATTTAAAACTCCAATTCAACCATTCTTGTGCTTTCTTACTTTAAAATGTTCATGGAAGTTTACTCAGGCAATTTACATGCATTAAAATGTTTAGCTTTGTTTATTACCATGAATTACACCGTTATGTTGGTGCATATAAATGGAAATGATTAAATATCTTTTTGTTAATTTAGTGCAAAATATATGCAAAGCTAGGATATTTTTACTATACTTTTCATGTAGTCTACTTTGCAAAAACTTCTGTAAAAATTAGGGCCCCCTGATTACACAGCAAATGACCCAGTTCAGCTCCAGTATGCAGTATTGAGTTCTGAATTTAATCCTGTTTTGATTGATTTCCAGTTGCAGTTTCACGTGTGCGTAGTACTCACTCTGATGCGGTGAACAGATGACTGCTGTTGGTAGAGATGCTGTTAATGGGGCTGTCGTGGCCTCTGAGTTCTCCCAGCGGACTCAGGGTGTCCGTGTTCCAGAGTTTGAGAACTCCTCCTCTACAGCCGCTCAGCAGGATGGGAAACACCGGCACCACTCCCAGAGCACAGACCCAGTCACGATGAGCGTTGGGTACCTGCTGCAGGACAACCAACATGTCAACTCCTCAAATCATGGATAAACACAAGCACAGTTTGAGCCCTGATTGATTTACTTCCTGATGAAGTAATTAGCCTCTTCCTGATTTCTTTAGCACTGATTAATCAACTGATTGGCTAAGTTTCCTTGTGGAAGTTACTACACCTGCATTATAATGTTGCTAGAGTGGGTCCTGGAAGTAGTATATGGACACTTAAGCCTCGTGAACGAGTCAGTCTGTTGTTCGTTATCTGGCTTGGCTCGGTGTTCATCTTCAGTTCTCTCTTCACAGCAGTTCAGTCAGTGTACTGTTTGAGTAAATGAATTACTCCGGGATATTGGTTTGTTTGAACTCAGAGGGATTGTCAGTCACATTAAAAAAGTTAACAGCTTAAGTCATTTGTGGATTATTGCATACTAGAGATGCGAACCGTTTAAAATGATTCAGTTCGATTTGGTGAACTGAATGATTCGTTCGTGAACCAGATATCACAAACTGCAGTGTTTTGAACTCTCTCTCACAACAGACACGGAAGAGAAGACAATGCTGAATAAAGTCGTAGTTTTTGCTATTTTTGGACCAAAATGTATTTTCGATGCTTCAAAAAACTCTAACTGACCCTCTGATGTCACATGGACTACTTTGATGATGTTTTTCTTACCTTTCTGGACATGGACAGTATACCGTACACACAGCTTCAATGGAGGGACTGAGAGCTCTCGGACTAAATCTAAAATATCTTAAACTGTGTTCCCAAGATGAACGGAGGTCTTACGGGTTTGGAACGACATGAGGGTGAGTTATTAATGACATAATTTTGCTATCTGGGTGAACTAACCCTTTAAGTATGAACAGAATGTAATATTCCCGGACACTTTATTGCATGTTAACTGAAAATGTATTATAGATTAAATTTATATTAATTGTAATTAGCCAATCTTTCATTTATTTTAAATGTAAAATCAAATATCACACTACAGTTAAGATTATAATCAAGTACTTTGAATAAACTTTAGTATTTTAGTGAACATCAAAATAGGTGTACTTTTAAGCATGAAAACAGATTAATAAACATTTAAAATGTAAAGTAAAACTTTTAATTTAATATTACAAAGTGCACTTTTTAAAAGTACTTAAGTGTGTTAAGCATACTGTATTGAGATAAGTCGAATCTGACATACTGTAAATCACATTTAAAAGATTAAAAAGTCAAGTTAATGAGATGAGAGTAAAAATGTTGACATCGTAAGCCAAAATTGAGATGATCCAAATTATGATGTACTAAATCAAAACTAAGACAAAGAAATAGAAATTATGACATACTAAGTCAAAACTAAGACAAAAAATAGAAATGATGACAAACAAGTCATAATTATGAATTTAAAAAGTCATAATTATGAGATAAAAAAAAAATAATTTTCTTACATGGTGGAAATGGGCTTCAGTACATCCATATCACATATCTGTATCACTGCTTTTCTGAACCCAAATGTAAAGCCACTTAAAAATGATCATTAAGATTTTACTATACTATTAAAGAGTTTTTATGGCCTTAAATTTAAATCAAAACAATTGAAGACTTTTTAAGGCAGTGTAGAAACCCTAATGACTAGGCATATAGTACATAAATCCTGTAGCAGTTCTAGCCAGGTGGTGCTGGGGGAGGTGGAGGGTTTCAGATGAATGACCAGTTTACAGCTGACCATCTCAAATGCTGAGCAAGCCATCTCATCAGTAGCAGAATCAGTAGTATGTAGTAAATTATATGATTTATAATTCCTAGAAGACAGTATACACACACACACACACATATATATATATATATATATATATATATATATATATATATATATATATATATATGTGTGTGTGTGTGTGTTGTGAAATATTTATTGTTTCATATTTAATGTATTCATGGATCCTGTCATCAGTACATGTGGGTTGTACCTGCAGTAGGTCCTTGCGGGTCAGGTCCCATTTCTTAATGCCGTTGTCTCTGGAGCCACTAAACAGACAATCTCCCTTAACCACCAGGGACTCGATGCCATCATAGTGGGGTGGCTCGAAGTTATGACTGGGGCTGACACTACCCACAGCACCCTCTGTCACATCAAACATCTGCAGAAACAAATAACACATCTAAATAACATGGTAGTTGTCCATCCTTATGGGACCAGCATCAATATACTGTATTACCTAATAGGAAGTAGATAGGTACATGTAAGACTTTGTTTCCATAAATTATTAGTGAACTTATTACTACAACATGGCCATGATTTAAATAAAACATTGCCACAAAAAAGTAAATCACGGGAATTACTGTGTTTCTTCATTTGTGACCACAATATCTTAAAAAAATGTCTGCATGTCATGTTTTCAGACCTAATAGATATGTTAGATAACCTATTATAAAAGTTTGAATGAAACATAAGTTTTTATACATAACATCAAATGTGTGTATAGCCTATACAATGTTGATCTTGCCCTGTCCCAGTATTGTGACATTACAAAAAAAATAAAGTCTTAAAACTTACCATTTTTAAAGAAAAAAAGGGACTAGTTAGTATTTCATTTTAGTACTATTTACACTGAACAAAATTATAAATGCAACACTTGTTTTTGCCCCCATTTTCATGAGCTGAACTCAAAGATCTAATACTTTTTCTATGTACACAAAAGCCTATTTCTCTCAAATAGTGTTCACAAATCTGTCTAAATCTGTGTTAGAGAGCACTTCTCCTTTCCCGAGATAATCCATCCACCTCACAGGTGTGGCATATCAAGATGCTGATTAGACAGCATGATTATTGCACAGGTGTGGCTTAGGCTTGCCACAATAAAAGGCCACTCTAAAATGTGCACTTTTATCACACAGCACAATGCCACAGATGTTGCAATTTTTGATAATGCTATCATTTGATAATGATAATGCATGGGCACATGTTGCAAGGATCTGTACACAATTCCTGGAAGCTGAAAACATCCCAGTTCTTGCATGGCCAGCATATTCACAGAACATGTCACCCATTGAGCATGTTTTGGATGCTCTGGATCGGTGTATACGATCCTGCCAATATCCAGCAACTTCACACAGCCATTGAAGAGGAGTGGACCAGCATTTCACAGGCCACAATCAACAACCTGATCAATTCTATGCAAAGGAGATGTGTTGTTATGCAATTGTATTTAAATCATACTTATCTGACCGCCATCAATTCATTGCAGTGAATGAAGTATTATATCGATCACAAGTGCAGTATAAAATATCTCAAGGCTCCATATTAGGGCCATTACTTTTCACGCTTTACATGTTACCTTTGGGAAATATCATTAGGAAAGCATGGTGTTAGCTTTCACTGTTATGCTGATGATACTCAGCTCTATATTTCTTCGAGGCCCGGAGAAACATACTAATTTGAAATATTAACGGACTGCATAGTCAGTTTTACTGGGTGGTTGTTCTCCACGCTTAGTAAACAAACTACAGCTAGTCCAAAATGCAGCAGCAATAGTTCTTACTAGAACCAGGAAATATGACCATATTAGCCCGGTCCTGTCAACACTGCACTGGCTCCCTATCAAACATCGTATAGATTTTAAAATATTGCTTATTACTTATAAAGCCCTGAATGGTTTAGCACCACAAGAAGGTACACAAGATGGCTGCCAGTAGTTTTCTCTGAGAACCTGGCCTCTTAGAATCTAACAAAAATCTACTGAATCCTTTCTGGTATTCTCAAATTTAGTGGTTAATTGACTCAAGTTGCATTTTATTTAAATTGTGTCTCAATATTGAGGACAATATTTCCACTATCCGCTGAGCTTGTGCTGTAGCCCAAGTTGATGGGCTTTTGGGCCTACTAGGACCTTGACAAACAGATCTGTCACCATCAACATTTGCAACTTTCATCAACTTCCGATACATCCTGGTAAGACACATTATGCCTCCTAAAAATGCTAAAACATCTCCTTGTGAGGAGGATGCTGTTGTCACAATGAGTGTACTCTCCCAGTTAATGGAGCAGCAGAGAGGGATCTATAAAGATATGTTATTGCAGCAGCAAGATAACTTCAAATGTTTCATTCAGCTGATCATGGATGGAACTAACAAAAGATTTGAATAGTGTTATCAGAGATGTACAGGAGCTGAAGACCAACTTGGAATTTACCCAAACAAAGTTTGAAGAGGAGAAGATGAGATGCACTGAGATTGAGGCAAAGATAAGGGCATTCGAGACAAACATCACTACTTCCAAGCAGGAATTGGATGCAATGTTCAACAAGCTTGACTACATTGAAAACCAGAGCAGGAGAACAAATATTTTAATTGATGGCATTGCTGACGAGAAAGGTGAGAATTGGTGTGAATCAGAGAAAAAGGTGTGTGAAATGTTTTCAAAAAACTTGGGCTTAGATGGAATACACATGGACATTGAGCGTGCCCAGAGACTTGGTCAGTTTCAGGAGAGGGGAAGGCCAAGGAAAATTGTTGTCAAACTTCTTCGCATTAAAGCTAGAGAGCTGATTCTTTCTTCTGCCAAGAAATTAAAGGGCATTAACATCCTCTACATTAACGAAGATTTCTCTGAAGCTGTGCTACATAGGAGGAAAGAGTTGTGGCCGAAGGTGAAAGCTGCCAGAGAGAGAGGTGATAAAGCGAGTTTGAAGTATGATAAACTGATCAACAACACAAGGGCTGGACAAAGTCAGTTATTGGCCTAATGAGCTTAAAGCTCAATTTTATATATGGTTGTGTACATTCATGTGTGTCTGTGTGCAGGACTTATATGTATGTAGCCTATTTGACGATGATAAAATAACTTAGGGTACAAGATATTCAACTAGATTATAATATATGACTTATTTACCTTCAACTAAGATGACCAGTATAAATAAACTACCTAAAGGTTTAATCCTCGCACATATTAATATATGTAGTCTAAGGAACAAATTTCAAGACCTGTCTTAATTTTTGCAATTAAGCAAAATAGACATACTTATGATTTCTGAAACTCATCTGGATCCCTTCATAGACAATTCAGAAGTTGATATAGTGGGGTTTTCAATTTCTAGAAATGATCGAAACCGGTTTGGAGGTGGTGTGGCCATTTATATACAGGATCATTTCCCTGTTAAACTGAGACATGACTTAATGCTTGATGATGTTGAAGTGTTATGGTTACAGGTACAACTTCCACATTTAAAACCGATTATTCTTGGTTGTTGTTATAGGCCACCTAGTGCCAGGATAGAGTATGTAAATGGTTTATGTAATATGCAAGACAAGGTGACTGAGGAAAACGTACTCGGTTACTAAACGTAACCTCGGTTCTCTCTAGAAGAGCGAACGAGTACTGCGTCTTAGCTAAGACGCTACAGGAAAAGTCTCTTTTCACGAAATACTGAAGCAAAAAATTATCCTTAATTTTGTATTTTTGTAAAGCGCATTTGCAGCAGTACACAGCCATAGGCGAGACGGTTCGTTCGCTCATTGGCTTGTTCTGCGGCAACTGCACAGCCTATCGAGCGCGGGCTGATGCAACATCAGACCAATAAGGGCGCTTCGCGCCCTTCTTGCCACTTCCCGCCAAAACGGGTGTGGCCCAACCTATAAAAGGAGCTCGAAAAGGCTGACTCACCTGATTTATTTCATCGCCGAAGCGAACCAGAGTGAACCGTGCGCACGGCAGAGAACGCAGTACTCGTTCGCTCTTCTAGAGAGAACCGAGGTTACGTTTAGTAACCGAGTACGTTCTCTCACGAGAGCTTACTCGTACTGCATCTTAGCTAAGACGCTACGGGAACCCAATGTAAAACGCCGTGCACGCAGGGATCACACACCAATAAACCTGAAGCAACGCCCAGGATTTACAGTGCACAGTCACCTGAGGGACTCACAGAGAGTCCAGGACAGAAAAGGGAAAAAGCCCTCCGTCCTATATCTAGCAGCATCCGTAGATGCGGCAATATGACATCACACAGCCGAGGCAAGGCCTGACCAATGTGGCAATGCGGGTCTTACGCAATACTGCCCATATAACAGTCGGCAGCGCATAGCGCCCGTGAACTCAGAATTCCCCTCAGGGCCCTGATTCGACTATACCGACAACAGCCTTGCTTGCAAGGCGGGGACCTCCAGGTTATAGAACCTGATGACTGTAGACGGCGAGGCCCAACCTGCCGCCATACATATATCCTGCAAGGAGATCCCAGTAGACCACACCCACGACAAGGCGACGCCTCTTGTGGAGTGTGCTCTGACGCCCAACGGGCACTGAAGGCCACTGGAAGCATAAGCTAACGCTATGGCGTCAACTATCCATCTGGATAGAGTCTGTCTCGAAACAGCCATTCCCTTGGAACGTCCACCGAACGAGACAAACAGCTGCTCCGTCTGCCGAAAGGCAGCAGAGCGAGACACATAAGCTCTTAAAACCCTGACAGGGCAAAGAAGACTCGAGTCTCCATCCTCCCCTGACACCGGCAGGGCAGACAGGGCAATAACCTGAGCCCGAAACGGTGTGTTGAGGGATTTCGGCACATAACCGTGCCTAGGTTTGAGTATGACTCAAAAGGGGGACCCTTCAAGGCCTCCAAAACCGCCGCGAGGTCCCACATAGGGACTGACGGAGGTCTGGGAGGATTCAGCCTCCTAGCTCCTCTGAGGAACCGGATGACTAAATCGTTCCTTCCTATTGACTGACCGGACGCCGTTTCGGAAAACGCCGCGATGGCCGCCACATAAACTTTGAGCGTGGATGGGGCTCTGCCCTTATCCAACAGCTCCTGTAGGAAGGAGAGGACCTCCGTCACCTCACAACTAAGGGGTGAATAACCTCGAGGTGTGCACCAGCTGGAGAACACCGACCACTTCGAGGCATACAGACGTCGTGTCGACGGAGCTCTAGCCTGAGTGATGGTATTTAGCACTCCCACTGTGAGATCAGCGGGTAACCATTGAGCGCCCACACATGGAGGGACCACAACTCCGGTTGAGGGTGCAAAATCGAGCCCCTGGCCTGCGAGAGGAGGTCCCTCCTCAACGGTACCGGCCACGGGGCGACATCTGCTAACTGCATCAAATCTGGGAACCATGGTTGGTTCTTCCAAAGAGGTGTTACAAGCAGTTATTGAACATCTCGTTTCTCTCACCCGTTCTATCACCTGCGGAAGGCGGGAGACGGGAGGGAACGCATAAAGCGGGCAGCACGGCCATCTCTGTGACAGCGCGCTTTCGTTCTTGGAAAAGAACGCGGGGCAGTGAGCGTTTTCGTGGGACGCAAAGAGGTCCACCTCCGCCATGCCAAATCTCTCCCACAACAGCCGGACTGTTTGCGGGTGTAGAGACCATTCAACCGTAGGAACATTGCCTCTGGACAGCCTGACTGGACCCAGATTCTGCAGTCCAGGCACATGCACTGCTCTCAGCGAGCGCACGTTGCGCTGAGCCCAAACCAGGAGGCATTCCGTCAGCCTGCACAGGTTTCGGGACCCGAGACCGCCCTGGCGATTTATGTAGGACACCATGGACATGTTGTCCGCACGGACTACGACGTGGTGATCCTTGATATGGGGACAAAAGCGCGTCAGCGCGTTTTCCACTGCCAGCATTTCCAGGCAGTTGATATGATGGAGCTTTTCCCGTTCTGACCATAGGCCAAAGGACGGTCTGCCTTCGAGCAGCGCTCCCCATCCCGAAGTGGAGGCGTCTGTCGACACCATTTTCACACTCTGGGAAGTCCCCGGGCTTACACCTGATCGGTACCAGCCGTTCGATGTCCAAGGTGCTAGAGCCGCAACACAGCTCTGATCGACCTTGAAATGCAGTGAAATGCAGATTCACGCTGTGGTGACAGCCGCGCCGTCATGGAACACGAGTTCAGAACTATACCCAGAAACAGGATCGTCTGACTGGGGTTCAGCGAACTCTTCGCCCAATTGACACTGAGGCCGAGCTTCTCGAGGTGATCGAGTAAAACGGCCCTGTGGTCCACGAGCTCCACTCGTGATCGGGCCAGAACCAGCCAGTCGTCCAAATAATTCAGCACTCGTATGCCTCTGAGTCTGAGAGGAGCGAGCGCTGCATCCATGCACCTCGTAAACGTACGAGGAGCCACGGAGGACTGTAAACTGGTATGCCTGGCCCTAGAAGGCGAATCTCAAATATCGCCTGTGGTTTGACGCTATCTGTATTTGAAAATACGCATCCCTCAGATCTATTGACATGAACCAGTCCCCTCTGCGAATCTGCGCGAGGAGTTTCCTGGTCGTAAGCATTTTGAAACTGCGTTTCATCAATGCCTTGTTCAGCTGTCTTAGATCCAGTATGGGCCTGAGACCCCCGTCTCTCTTGGGCACCAGAAAGTATCTGCTGTACAGCCCCCCCTTCGCTTTGAGCTTGAGACACAGGCTCTACAGCCCCTTTGCTCAACAGTTTTGATATTTCGGCCCGAAGTATGTGTGCTACTTCTGTTTTGACCTTAGTTTCGACACGCACTGAAAAGCGCGGAGGGCGTTGAAAAAAACTGTAGCGAATAGCCTCTCTTTATAATGCCAAGCACCCAATCCGAAACCCCTGGAAGCGCTGACCATGCATCTGCATGAATGGCTAAGGGCTGGATGCGAAGTGCGCTCTGTTGACCGGGCAACGGCGGCGCTCGGGTGTGCTGCGCATTTGAGGCGGGGAGCGCGCTGATCACAGCGGGCAGATCGCTCCTCCTCGACCCCGTCCCGGCGCTTAACCGACTGGGGGAAGGCTGAGCAGGTCCCGTGGGACTTGATATGTCTGCGAGTGACTGTGGGCTGCATATGCCACTTTCAACTCGCTGTCTGCCTGTGCAGAGCGTACGTGCACGGGCCTCGTTTTTACAGAAGCCACGCGCCGTATGTGACATAGTGTATGTGGGCACTGGGGAGTGGGCACGTTTACTATGCGGCGCGCTCGACCGATCTGTGTCGATCTTATGTGCGCGAGCCCTGTGTGCAGGGCTGTGCTTACATGTGGAGATGGGCACTGAGGAGTGGGCATCGTCACTACATTTATAGCACCATCGGCCGTGGCCGGTGCAGCGTGCACGGGTTTTTTTTTTTTTTTTTTACAGAAACCACATGACTCGTGTGACATAGTAATTGTGGGCACTGAGGGGTGGGCACGCTTACTATGCAGTGTGCGCGATCGACTTGAGTCGCTTTTATGGGCGCAGGCCCTGTGTGCAGGGCTGTGCTTACATGTGGAGATGGGCACTGAGGAGTGGGCATCGTCACTACATTTATAGCACCATCGGCCATGGCCGGACGAACGTGCACGGGTTTCGTTTTTACAGAAACCACATGACGCGTGTGACATAGTGATTGTGGGCACTGAGGAGTGGGCACGTCTACTATGTAGTGCGCGTGATCGACTTGAGTCGCTTTTATGGGCGCGAGCCCTGTGTGAAGGGCTGTGCTTATATGTGGAGATGGGCACTGAGCAGTGGGCATCGTCACTACATTTATAGCACCATCGGCCGTGGCCGGGACACCAGAAATTACACCTTTTTCGGGAAATATCTGGGTAGCCGTGATAACGGTTTTCGTGTGAAGGCAAGCAGGCAACCGTACAGGCTTGCGCATTGCAAAAAACGCTGAAACAGTCACAATCTCTGGAACTGAAACAGCGGTGCGCTTAGGTGAGAGCCCGGCCACAGCGGAACTCGTACACCGGCGCTTCGATGAAGCAGCCATCGTGTGTAGTGCCGACGCAGCGTCATGCAGCATGCGTAGATGGCTTTCCTAGGATGGCTTCGGGGCTCCCGGCCTCACCGTAATCCTCTGCCGCGGTCCCCGCGGCGCGGGGCGACGGCCGGTAGAGCGAGAACGGGGGTCTCGAGCTGCGTTGCTGAAGCTGTTGTGATAACGGCTTTTGTTTGCAGGCAAGCGGGCAACTGTGCAGGCTTGCACATTGCAGAAAACGCTGAGACAGTCACAATTCCTGGAACTGAAACAGCGGCGCGCTTGGGTGAGAGCTCGGCCACAGCGGAACTCGTACACCTGCGCTTCGATGAAGCAGCCATCGTTAGTAGTGCCGACGCAGCGTCACACAGCAGGCTTTAGATGGCAACACCGCTTTTGCCGCCGTCCAGCAGAGGGCGGACAAAGGTGCGTCGCTATCGCCTGTTCCACCGGCGGAAGTGAGTGGTAGTTCCTGTTTTTAGCATCATCAGTGTGGAGAATGCTAGTGAGACAGACGAATGAGTTTGCGCTGAATATGGAGCGTTCCAAGCCTTCGCCACCTCTTCGTGAAACTCAGGAAGAAATGAGGCGGGCTTTGAGAAGTACGCTCATTCAAAAGGGAAATACCATCCAGCCGGGAACGAGAGCTGGTGCAAACCACTCGCGGCCGAGACTCATCGCGGCCAACAAGAGCATTCGCCCCGGCTCCTTCTCGATGTCAGCTCGTCTGCTGGGCTTCTGAGCAGAAGGCGCGAGATCCTCGGAGCTCGCCCAGCCCTCACTGCCCGAAGCTAGCAGAGAGCGCGTGTCCTCTTCCCCCGACGCGGCCCTGAGATCGACTTCCTCGGACGACGCGCCGGCAAACAGCGGGCGCTGCCCACCGGGAAGCGATGCAGGCGGAGCCGGTGAAGCAGGGCGGTTGAGCTGAAGACGGTTCCGGAATCCGCTGGAAGCGATGCTTTTACGGCGCCTCAGCGCAGCGGAGAATGCAGGCTCAGAGAAAAAGGCCAGGCGAGTCCTCAGAGTCACCATGGCAACAGCTCGCAGTGGGGGCATCCGCCGTCAGCGAGCGCTGCATGATCTTCACCCAGGCAGGAGACACAGATGACGTACCGGTCTCCCTCGCTGAGTGGGGCTCTGACGAGCCGCAGGAAGGCATCTTAAAAAAGCCACGAGCTCTTTTACGAGTGTGTGTCGCAGGGCGAACACACACACACACATAAAGAACAGCTTGGATATAACAGAATTGAAAGGATATAGGCGCCGAATAGCGCAGCAGGAACGGCAGTGGAAGGCGGCGATGCCAGCAGCTTCAGAATGGCTCGTCCTGCTGATGTGCTTTCTCAGACGGCGCTTGCTTCCTCCGTGATCCAGAGATGCGTGAGCTTCGCTGAAGAGATGAAAAATCAGGTGAGTCAGCCTTTTCGAGCTCCTTTTATAGGTTGGGCCACACCCGTTTCGGCGGGAAGTGGCAAGAAGGGCGCGAAGCGCCCTTATTGGTCTGATGTTGCATCAGCCCGCGCTGGATAGGCTGTGCAGTTGCCGCAGAACAAGCCAATGAGCGAAGGAGCCGTCTCGCCTATGGCTGTGTACTGCTGCAAATGCGCAGAGGTGGAAAGAGTACAAAAATATTCTACTCAAGTAAAAGTACCATTACATTAATGAAATTTTACTTAAGTACAAGTAAAAGTACCAGTCTAAAAAATCCACTCAAGTAAAAGTAAAAAGTAGCTCATTTAAAATTTACTCAGAGTAAAAATTACTTAGTTACATTTTAACCAGTGGGAGGGAGTCAAAAATGGGACAGACCAAGGGTGTCAAACTCAGTTCCTGGAGGGCCACAGTCCTGCACAGTTTAGATTTAACCCTAATTAAACACAACTGATCCAGCTAATCTAATCATTTAGGTTTATTTGAAAACTACATGATATGTGTGCTGGAGCAGGGTTAGGGCTATGGCCCTCCAGGAACTGAGTTTGACACCCCTGGGATAGGTCTATTAATCTCAAACTAGTTGTTTTTAATTAAAGGAATCAGTTATTTAGAATAATAAAACATTTGGGCTGTTATCTGGCAAATCAGTATCAACAAACTCATCTTTTCAATACAGAGGAAATGCAAAAGCTTCATCGGATGTGGCATTTAGATGTATTACACTGTTTAGTGCAGGAGAAGAATGCATTTAACCTGCAGTTACAAATGCATGAATAATGTTTTGATATGCCAGACATAAAATGTTGAATACTCATTTGAAATTGTAAAAACTTAATTATAAAAAAAAAAAAAATCAAAAGATACTTTAAATGTGAAATTAAAATGGCCAGTATGTGTCAGCAAGTCACTGTTAATAAGTGAGTCATTGCGATTGAACCAAATCATTTAAACGGTTGATTCATTCAGAAACGAAACACTGTCATGTTGCTCAGAGATGCAAAATTTTGCTTTGGTGGCTGTGTTTGGAATAAATTTTTGTTGTAGAAATAGATCAAAAACAATGGCAATATGGTGTCTAAAACGCAAGTCTCTTAGTTTACTGTCCTGTTGTAAAAAAAAAAAAAAAAATATATATATATATATATATATATATACACATCAGTGGCGGCTGCTGGTCTTTCAAAGAGGGGAAGCTCATTTTCGGCCTACATTATAACCCTCTGATGGTCTTCATTTGTAGTGACACTCGGGGTCTTTTTGACCCCAGACAATAACATTTCATTTTGTAATAGTAAAATATTTAAATTTTTTACAAATATAATTTTACTCTGTTCATTTATGTTTTTACTAAACTTTGTACAGTTTTTGGAGGATTTAAATCTTTTACATTTCTATAAATAAATAAATATTTATTTAAATAGGCTTTTTTTTTTTACAAAAAAGAAAAAAGCCTTTCAGGTAAAATTCACTTCATAAAAGACCCAGATTTCTAATTTTCATACATGGGGATACCATGGATAATTTTATAAGGTTTAATGTAAGATTTTTGCCCATTTTTGGGGAAATTCAGTTTAAAAATTGTAATAAATCACTAGATGGCTATAGTGTGTGTGTGTGTGTGTGTGTGTGTGTGTGTGTGCGCGCGCACATTTTCAATCTGTCTTAGTTACCAATTTAATTTTGTGGTGGTTCTGCATTTTACAAATATCAAGAAATATTGCCGCAGTTTGTCTTTCGAATACACTTGAGAAATCCGCGATCATGGGACTGAGTGTGAAACAGCTTCACCGACTTCTTATGGTGCAGATCGCTGTCAGTCAAAAGGAGATCGACAGATCCTCCAATCATCACGCGGAAGCCCAGTCTTCATTCACCTCCAGAGACGCTGAGCGTCCGTGGGCGGGACATAATCGCAGCATTTATCCAATGACCGTCTAGCTTCGGAGCACTGAAAAAAACTGTTCACAGCAGCCCCATCGAAGTCAATGGACGCTCGGCTTCAACAGGGAAATGCACTGTGACGCTACGGGAATGTATGAGAAGAAAATCGAGTCAGCCGACATGTAGCTGATTAACACAATACATAATACACAATAGTACATATTTGACCGTTGGGTTTCTTTTTTTACATTAGAGGGGAAGCTGAGCTTCCCTTGCAGTCTTAAAGAAATCCCCACTGATCTATATATATATATATATATATATATATATATATGTGTGTGTGTGTGTGTGTGTGTGTGTGTGTGTGATTATGATTTTTAGAGGAAAAGACAGCATTCTTTGTGTGATTTTGATTCTAAATGATTTTGATTGATTTCATTCTAAATGCATTTCAACAGACTGAATCACACAGTGAAAGAACACTCTAAATGCGCGCGTACATCATTAAAACAACAATTATGATATTATCGCAGACAATATATATCGCACACTCCGCACCAGTCTTTTTGGCTAATTTGTGCAAAACCTCTTGCTAAAATGTCAAAGCATCATTTTAACCACCAATGCAATGACGCAATTATTTAGCTCACCTCTATATGCTTACGTGGGGTTGATGTCCTGTCGAGATTTTATAAGCTGCTAGTTTGGTCTCCCTAGGCAAGCACAGCATACACAGCATAATAGAGCATACATATGGCCAGGGGTTCACTTCATTTCCTTGAGTTCAACTTCAGAATATTACGGGGTTTCGTTTTCAGCGGTGTCTGCACCACTAACGCCTGTTTTGTCCGTCTGCATCTTTCTTGTGATTTTAGCGCCAGTTTGCCCTCCTGCCCATTATTTACTGACATAGCTTCCAGGGAGCGATTTTTTTTTTTTTTTTACTCAGTAATTAATGTGTTTTAAAATGTAGCGAAGTACAATACTTCAAACAAAATATACTTAAGTAAAAGTAAAATTACAGATTTAAAAAAATACTTAAAAAAGTAGAAGTACACAAAAAAGCTACTCAATTACAGTAACGCGAGTAAATGTAATTCGTTACTTTCCACCTCTGCAAATGCGCTTTACAAAAATACAAAATTAAGGATAATTTTTTGCTTCAGTATTTCGTGAAAAGAGACTTTTCCCGTAGCGTCTTAGCTAAGACGCAGTACGAGAGAGCTCTCGTAAGAGAACAGAGAGCTATACCGGCTGGGCGATCTAAATATTGATTGGCTGTCGGATATTTGTCCTCTGAAGAATAAGCTTAAAACTATGACAGACACATGTGGTTTATCTCAATTAATGGATCAACCAACAAGAATTTCTAGTAACAATACAGGATCTTTAACATCAAAATGTATTGATCATATTTACACTAATAATCCTGATATGTGCTCAACACCCGTTTCTGTAACAGTTGGCTTTAGTAATCACAACTGTATTGCTGTCTCTAGGAGAACTAAGCTACCTAGAGCCTGTCCTAAAATCATTATGAAAAGATCTTATAGGGCATTTAATGAGGAGAGTTTTCTAAATGAATTGGATAATATTAAATGGAATTTGATAAGTGACATTGATGATGTGGATGCATCTCTTAATTTATTTATGGATTGTTTTATGAGAGTTGTTAACAATCATGCCCCATTAAAGAAATTTACAATTAAAGCCAAAAGTGCTCCTTGGGTTGATACTGAGTTAGGAGCTTAATGGCTCAAAGGGAAGAGGCTAAAAAGGTTGCGGTTCTTTCTGACTCTCTTGAGGACAGAAAATCTTATTGTATTTTAAGGAATCAGGTGACCAAGGTGAACAGAGTGAAAAAGAAAAAATATTTTCACAAGAGAATTGACGATATCGGTACAGATTGTAAGAGAATGTGGAATGTACTCAATGAAATCATGGGGGAAAAATCTACTTGTACTTCTTTTGTTGAATTGAATGGAGTTTATTTGACTAAGCCAATACAGATTGCAAATTATTTTAATGATTATTTTGTTAATAAGGTTTCTAACTTTAGAGAGACAATGAAATACACTGTTGATTCCAACTCAAATGAGTTAATTGAAAGGTGTATTATGAAAGATAAACTGTGTAGTTTTGAATTTCATCAGGTTAATGTTGTGCAGGTGGAAATGTTGCTGAGATCTTTGGCTGTTGGTGGGTCTGATGGTACAGACAACTTGGACAGTTGGCTGTTGAAGTTATCAGCTGGACATATTTCTAAACCAATCTGTCACATTTTTAACAGATGTCTGATTAGTGGAGAGTGTCCAAAACTTTGGAAGGGGGATAAGATAATTCCTTTACCCAAAGACACAAAATCAACTTTCTGTGGTCCAAATAGTAGGCCTGTAAGCATTTTGCCTATTCTAAGTAAATTATTGGAAAAGATTGTATTTAACGAAGTGCAAGATTACTTTTCTAACAATGATTTGACTACAATGTTTCAGCATACTTATAGGTATGGTCATTCCAGCTGCACTGCAATGACACAAATGTCGGATAGCTGGCTAACATTAATTGATAATTCAATGCTAGTGGGTACACTACTACTGGACTTCAGTGCTGCCTTCGATGTGATCGACCATGAAATTTTGATTTCCAAACTTATTAGTTATGGTTTTACTTCCTCAGCAATCAAGTGGTTTAAGAGCTATTTGTCGGAGAGGTCGCAAAGAGTTTATTTTAATGGTGCATTATCTTGTAGCAAGTCCCTGGATTGTGGTGTTCCTCAAGGAAGTTGCCTCGGACCTTTGTTATTTTCAATTTTTACAAATGATATGCCGTATAAACTCAGTAAGGCTACATTGACTATGTTTGCTGATGATACTACTCTTTATTATGCAGCCCCTACATTTTCAGAGCTTAATCAGGTTCTGTCTTGTGAGATTAGCAAATTGTATAACTGGATCAAAACAAATAAACTTGTTCTAAATATTTCAAAAACTATGAGTATAATATTTGGTTCTAAGTATAGATTATCTGATAATCCTAAAAATTAATATACAAGTAAATGGTCAAAATATACAGCAAGTAAAAAAGGTAAAGCTTCTTGGACTTTGGCTTGATTCCACATTGTCATGGTCTGGTCTCATTAACACAGTTGTTGCTAAAATGGGTAGAGCTGTTGCAGTTATGCTTAAATGTGCAGTTTCTAAATCCACAGCTGTTTAGTCGTGTTGTTTGTACATTGGTTTTGAGTCATTTGGATTACTGTTCTGTTGTATGGTCTGCTGCATCAAGCAGTCATTTAAAAAAATTACAAGTGGCTCAAAACAAGGCTGCAAGACTGGTTCTTGGTTGTTCTTCGAGAACTAGTGTTGCAGAGATGCTTGAACGTCTTGCTTGGCTGATGGTCAAGCATAGACTATCTGTTAATATGTTAGTATACCTTCATAGAATTATTAATACTCGGACTCCTAAATTTCTTTATGATAATATAATTTACTATTCAGATAAGCATTCACATCACACAAGAGGGGCGAATAGTCGACAGATTTCTTTACCCCTACCTAAATCTGACTCTATGAAGAGGACCGTGTTTTATAGGTCAATTGTGTTTTGGAACAATCTTCCAGTTGGGGTTCGTGAAATCAAGGGAAAAACTAGTTTTAAAAAAAGACTAAGACTGTATTTGTTTTCAACATCATAATATTGTCTGGATTGGTTGAGTGAGGTTGTATTGTGTGCCATGTTGTTTTTCATTATTTTATTATTATTTTAATTAGTACTTTTTGTATTGTTATTTTTTTTTGTTCACTTATGTGTATTTACATATGATATATTTGGGAGTAATTGTGATTGTAATTATTGGGTTTTGTATGTATTGTTTGGACCCCAGGAAGACTAGCTGTCGTCTCGGCGTCAGCTAATGGGGATCCTTTTAAATAAACAAATAAACCTCAGTATTTGAATGAGCTCCAGTTACATTATAATCCTCCACGTCCGCTACGTTCTCAAAACTCTGGCAATTTGATAATACCTAGAATATCAAAATCAACTTTAGGCGGCAGATCCTTTTCTATTTGGCACCTAAACTCTGGAATAACCTACCTAACATTGTTCGGGAGGCAGACACACTCTTGCAGTTTAAATCTAGATTAAAGACCCATCTCTTTAACCTGGCTTACACAAAACATACTAATATGCTTCTAATATACAAATCCATTAAAGGATTTTTAGGCTGCATTAATTAGGTAAACCGGAACCGGAAACACTTCCCATAGCACCCGATGTACTTGCTACATCATTAGAAGAATGGCATCTACGCTAATATTAGTCTGTTTCTCTCTTATTCTGAGGTCACCGTAGCCACCAAATCCAGTCTGTATCCAGATCAGAGGGTCACTGCAGTCACCCGGATCCAGTACGTATCCAGACCAGATGCTGGATCAGCACCTAGAAAGGACCTCTACTTGATTGCAAATAAATGCACAGACACTATTAAAACTGAACAGAGATGACATCACTGAATTCAATGATGAACTGTGTTTAACTGTCATTTTGCATTATTGACACACTGTTTTCCTAATGAATGTTGTTCAGTTGCTTTGACGCAATGTATTTTGTTTAAAGCGCTATATAAATAAAGGTGACTTGACTTAACTTGATAAGAGGCCAGTGAGAGGCATGGCAGGGCAAAGGTTCAACTACCATCATTCCATAGGTCGCAGAATCATTGAGCGTGCATTTGGAATGATGAAAACCCGCTTCAGGTGCATCTTTTTAGAAGCACTTGAAATACATTCACTGTTTGTCCCTAAGGTAATAAATCATTGCAATACTTCTGTTGTGGATTTCGTAATCAAATCATAGTATCCTACTCAAAATAGCAGTTAATGCTTAACAACTGCTAAAGTCACACTATCTTTTGTGTTCATGTTTTTTCATAGCTCAACAATCTTGTATCTTTTTGGTCTGCCTTGTACACAGCTGGTGAGGCCGTGTGTAATTTTGCATAACATTTGTGTTGGTGTCGGGGATGTGCTGGAAGATGTTGTGGAGGAGGAGGACAACCAGCCACCTGGGGAGCTTGAAGGTGGGGAGAGCCGGAGTAGAGCTGCTTGGCAGGCTGCGCTGACCAATGAGGTGTCTGCACTCCACGAGGCACCTCTTGACCATGACTATTTATGCCAGGTGAATAATTAAGTGTGGACTATGACCTGCTGCGCTTACATCCAAGTACATATAACACCACCATTGGTAAACACCCATACAATCAAGAAGGTAAATGAAACACATTTAATGTACCAATGATGTACAGTCATGGCCAAAAGTTTTGAGAATTACATAAATATTGGAAATTGGAAAAGTTGCTGCTTAATTTTTATAATAGCAATTTGCATATACTCCAGAATGTTATGAAGAGTGATCAGATGCATCGCATAGTCCTTCTTTGGCATGAAAATTAACTTAATCCCAAAACAACCTTTCCACTTCATTTCATTGCTGTCATTAAAGGACCTGCTGAGATCATTTCAGTAATCGTCTTGTTAACTCAGGTGAGAATGTTGACGAGCACAAGGCTGGAGATCATTATGTCAGGCTGATTAGAATGGCAGACTTGACATGTTAAAAGGAGGGTGATGCTTGAAATCATTGTTTTTCCATTGTTAACCATGGTGACCTGCAAAGAAACGCGTGCAGCCATCATTGCGTTGCATAAAAATGGCTTCAGAGTAGGGCTGCAACTAACGATTATTTTGATAATCGATTAATCTGTCGATTATTTTTACGATTAATCGGTTTATGTACTTATTTAGTTTTCCCCATTTTTCCCCAAGTAAATTATAAATAAAGGGTATTTATCATTCAGCATAGATTTTTAAGAGATTTTAACCATTTTGCATTGTCATATCCTCATCAAAAATATACCTGGAGTTGTTTTATTATGTGTTAGTAATCCTTTGTCGAACTCTTCTGCAATCAGAACACTGACCCATACTCTAGCAAATTTCACAAGGAGATTTCAAATAATGTTTTCACCATGGCAGTCCTTAGAGCTCCTAAAGTAGTTTAACATCCTGAACAAAGCTTATTAAGGAATCTTTAAGAACATATTTTCACGAAGAATAAGGATAAAACAGAATAAAATTGCAGTGCATTGTATTTTATTATTTACTGGGAAACAGCTTTATAGCTTATGCTGTGAAATTGTAAACAATCCTTCGAATAAAGTGCCAATGACATGAAACCTGAATGGAACTCACAATTTAGTGTAAAAGTAAAATCCATCAGAAGGTTGTCCAGAAAAAAAATTGAACACACACAAAAAACCTGCTGTGTGAAAAAGAGCAGTGAATACTTAGAAAAAAAGTGCATTTCAAATATATTTAAACATTTACCTCTCTCATTCAGTCATAATTAAGCTGCAAGACTGAATTATGAACTGGTAAACGACAACACAGAACATGTTTGTAAAGCTTTAAATGTTAACTGTTAAAAAGCAATGTTATCAGCTTTTACGACTAAACATTTGCAAACAACATTGTACTGGAGAATCTGCACAAATAAAAGTCTTAGGGGCCGTTCACATATCGCGCCTAAAAACGCGTGGAAAACGCTAGGCACGCCGCTTTCTCCTTCTTTCCAAAGCGCTCGGGCAGAAGCGCCCCTGAGGCGTCTAAAAATCGCTTGTAGTAGCTCTGCTACTAAATTTATTTCAAAATGGCAATCCATATACAACTATGATCAGCTGTTCCTTCATCTTGGCTGAGCTTTCAGCGTTGTTACGGGAAAGGATGAAGCTGATTGGTTAGTTCTTGTCACATGACCCACGGTGCGCTTGCGGCTTTCTGAAAAGTTGAGATGTTTTTAACTATGCGGTGCGGACGCGCCTGGAAAAACGGGCGGCTCGCGTCCGCGTCGCTTCCATTATGAGCGCGCATACATTGGAAATAACGAACTTGAGCGCGCAAAAGTCGCGATATGTGAACGACCCCTTAAACAGTTCAGTAGTGCAGAGTTTACAGGTTACTCTTCTTTTTTGAAGGCTCAAAGTAAAGTACTCCCACATCCCGCTGAATGCGGCTGAATGCTGCAGAGACGCTGTTCGGGAAGCACGTGACATAAAACGAGGCCAGCTATTGGCTATTCGCTACTTCTCCTGCTGTACTGGCTGAGTAAAACCTCCTGTGGCTCATTACTGCCACACTTTGGTCACCGCAGATTTGAAATATGCACGAAATGAGCCGCTTACGGCAAATAAAAATTATTTAGCAACTAATCGATGACTAAATTAGTTGACAACTATTTTAATAATCGATTTTAATCGATTAAATCGATTAGTTGTTTCAGCTCTACTTCAGAGGCAAGGATATTGTGGCTACTAAGTTTGCACCTAAATCAACAATTTATAGGATCATCAAGAACTTCAAGGAAAGAGGTTCAATTCTTGTAAAGAAGGCTTCAGGGAGTCCAAGAAAGTCCAGCAAGTGCCAGGATCGTCTCCTAAAGAGGACTCAGCTGCGGGATCGGAGTGCCACCAGTGCAGAGCTTGCTCATGAATGGCAGCAGGCAGGTGTGAGCGCATCTGCACGCACAGTGAGGCGAAGACTTTTGGAAGATGGCCTGGTGTCAAAAAGGGCAGCAAAGAAGCCACTTCTCTCCAAAAAAAAAACATCAGGGACAGATTGATCTTCTGCAGAAAGTATAGTGAATGGACTGCTGAGGACTGGGGCAAAGTCATATTCTCCGATGAAGCCCCTTTCCGATTGTTTGGGTTATCTGGAAAAAGGCTTGTCCGGAGAAGAAAAGGTTAGCGCTACCATCAGTCCTGTGTCATGCCAACAGTAAAGCCTCCTGACACCATTCATGTGTGGGGTTGCTTCTCATCCAAGCGAGTGGGCTCACTCACAATTCTGCCCCAAAACACAGCCATGAATAAAGAATGGTACCAAAACACCTTCCAACAGCAACTTCTTCCAACAATCCAACAACAGTTTGGTGAAGAACAATGCATTTTCCAGCACGATGGAGCACCGTGCCATAAGGCAAAAGTGATAACTAAGTGGCTCGGGGACCAGAATGTTGAAATTTTGGGTCCATGGCCTGGAAACTCCCCAGATCTTAATCCCATTGAGAGCTTGTGGTCAATCCTCAAAAGGCTGGTGGACAAACAAAAACCCACTAATTCTGACAAACTCCAAGAAGTGATTATGAAAGATTGGGTTGCTATCAGTCAGGATTTGGCCCAGAAGTTGATTGAGAGCATGCCCAGTCGAATTGCAGAGGTCCTGAAAAAGAAGGGCCAACGCTGCAAATACTGACTCTTTGCATAAATGTCATGTAATTGTCGATAAAAGCCTTTGAAACGTATGAAATGCTTGTAATTATATTTCAGTACATCACAGAAACAACTGAAACAAAGATCTAAAAGCAGTTTAGCAGCAAACCTTTTGAAAACTAATATTTATGTAATTCTCAAAACTTTTGGCCACGACTGTACTGTATTATGGTCTTAACTGACCATAAAAGTACATTAAGTATATTTTATTTACCTTCAGTGATACAATATTAATATACTGCAACTGTTGTAGAATCAATTATCGTCTTACATGATGGATTGGATTACCATTGGACTAACCTAAACTTTCTTCTTCTGTCTGCAGCCTTGAAGCAACCACAACAGCAGCGGCGGTGCTGTAGGCAGTGTGCTGATGGCCACTTGTGTTCTTCTCGTCTTGTTGTACATAGTTGTAAATGTTTAAGTTGTTGCATATAGTTGCAGATATGATAATGTTGTTTAAATTAATTTGCTGCTTCATGTATATAGTTGTCAGTATAGAAATGTTTAAATATTTATTTTATGTAACAAAGATTAAATTAATGCTTTTTGTAGAGCTTGGAACACCGAAACACAAAACGTTGTAAATAAGATGAAGATATTGTTAAATACATTGTTTTGTTTTTCTATTGCGGTCTAAAGAACAAGGTTTAAAAAAAAATGGATATACAGATTATTTTTTTAATAATTAAGGGGCATAGACGAAACCAGTTCAATTTAATTTAAACGTTAAACTTTACTTATATTTACTACAGTTACAACAAATATTTTGTAATGTAAATTACTTACATTTTAAAGCATATTGCCCCGTTAATATTTTTGTAATTTTTTTAACAAGATAGCAAAGCTGCGCGCATAGGATTGTGGTTTATTTGAGAGCGCGAAGAGCGCGAAGGCTACACATATGCATCCTTTCCTGTATATGTGATATTTTTTTAAATGAAGGACTCAATCCTTGGTTGAAATTCCGAGGATCCTCGACATTGGAACCGTCCTTTGACAGATGTCGATGACATAGCATCCTCAAAATTCTGGCTTTCGAGGATCCTTCCTTGACATTGGGAAACGCCTAGTGTCAATGGGAACACAGTTCATGCACGGAGCTCACTTCTAACAAGTTGATTATCTGAATCAGGTGTGTGGTAACAAAGAGAGACATAACAAATGTGCAGAGCAAGGGGTGGACTCGAATTCAGAACCACTGACCTAATGTATGTGTGCACTCTGTAGGTGTATTTTTGTTGTTGCTTTTCACGATATATACTCATAATATCAAATTGCACATCGATAAAACAACAATTACGCTATTAACGCAGACCATACATATCACACACCACTATTTTTAGATATTTATTTTGCATTGTCTTCTTATCAATCCACTAGTTCAAATTTCCAGCTCTGCGTGTTTGCAGAGTAAAAACAATATTGCAATTCTGGTCTTTCTGTCCCCAAATTTAAGACCTCTTAAAATCATAATTAAGACTTTTTTTGTAAAATGTAAGACTTTTTAAGACCTTAAATTTTATACAACTAAATTTAAGACTGTTTAAGTCTTTTTAAGACCCCGTGGAAACCCTGTAGTCAACATCAAAATAAGTGTACTTTCAAGCATGATAATATATTATTAAAGATAAAGATTTTAAATGTAAAGTGAAACTTTTAATTTAACATAATTACAAAGTGCCCTTTTTAAAAGTACTTAAGTGTGTTAAGAAACATACTGTATTTATGAAAGTGTCTCTCTTTAAGTACACTTAAATAGTATTATTTAATCAATATAATCTAACTACAACCCGAATTCCGGAAAAGTTGGGACATTTTTTAAATTTTAATAAAATGAAAACTAAAGGAATTTCAAATCACATGAGCCAATATTTTATTCACAATAGAACATAGATAACGTAGCAAATGTTTAGACTGAGAAATTTTACACTTTTATCCACTTAATTAGCTCATTTAAAATTTAATGCCTGCTACAGGTCTCAAAAAAGTTGGCACGGGGGCAACAAATGGCTAAAAAAGCAAGCAGTTTTGAAAAGATTCAGCTGGGAGAACATCTAGTGATTAATTAAGTTAATTGATATCAGGTCTGTAACATGATTAGCTATAAAAGCTTTGTCTTAGAGAAGCAGGGTCTCTCAGAAGTAAAGATGGGCAGAGGCTCTCCAATCTGTGAAAGACTGCATAAAAAAATTGTGGAAAACTTTAAAAACAATGTTCCTCAACGTCAAATTGCAAAGGCTTTGCAAATCTCATCATCTACAGTGATAACATCATCAAAAGATTCAGAGAAACTGGAGAAATCTCTGTGCGTAAGGGACAAGGCCGGAGACCTTTATTGGATGCCCGTGGTCTTCGGGCTCTCAGACGACACTGCATCACTCATCGGCATGATTGTGTCAATGACATTACTAAACGGGCCCAGGAATACTTTCAGAAACCACTGTCGGTAAACACAATCCGCCGTGCCATCAGCAGATGCCAACTAAAGCTCTATCATGCAAAAAACAAGCCATATGTGAACATGGTCCAGAAGCGCCGTCGTGTCCTGTGGGCCAAGGCTCATTTAAAATGGACTATTTCAAAGTGGAATAGTGTTTTATGGTCAGACGAGTCCAAATTTGACATTCTTGTTGGAAATCACGGACGCCGTGTCCTCCGGGCTAAAGAGGAGGGAGACCTTCCAGCATGTTATCAGCGTTCAGTTCAAAAGCCAGCATCTCTGATGGTATGGGGGTGCATAAGTGCATACGGTATGGGCAGCTTGCATGTTTTGGAAGGCTCTGTGAATGCTGAAAGGTATATAAAGGTTTTAGAGCAACATATGCTTCCCTCCAAACAACGTCTATTTCAGGGAAGGCCTTGTTTATTTCAGCAGGACAATGCAAAACCACATACTGCAGCTATAACAACAGCATGGCTTCGTCGTAGAAGAGTCCGGGTGCTAACCTGGCCTGCCTGCAGTCCAGATCTTTCACCTATAGAGAACATTTGGCGCATCATTAAACGTAAAATACGTCAAAGACGACCACGAACTCTTCAGCAGCTGGAAATCTATATAAGGCAAGAATGGGACCAAATTCCAACAGCAAAACTCCAGCAACTCATAGCCTCAATGCCCAGACGTCTTCAAACTGTTTTGAAAAGAAAAGGAGATGCTACACCATTGTAAACATGCCCCGTCCCAACTATTTTGAGACCTGTAGCAGAAATCAAAATTGAAATGAGCCCATTTTGTGCATAAAATTGTAAACTTTCTCAGTTTAAACATTTGCTATGTTATCTATGTTATATTGTGAATAAAATATTGGCTCATGTGATTTGAAAGTCTTTTAGTTTTCATTTTATTAGAATTTAAAAAACGTCCCAACTTTTCCGGAATTCGGGTTGTAATCTGCAAGTGCAGTTTTTAAATACGTTTAAGATAAAGTACACAACAGGTGCCCATTCAATACAATTCAGCACACGTCTTTTTCACAAGCATAGTCATTCTAATATGCTTGTAATTATTATTATTATTTGCCTAATTTAAATACATGTATACAATTACATGTGTATTTCATGTGTATATTTAGAATATAACAAAATCTAACATATCAAAGTTTTAAACTATATTTAAACATATCAGTAATTCTAATTGAAGGGTTGAAAATATTAATAACCTCATAGAAAATATATATATATTTTTTTTACTAAGAATGATACTCAACATTTTCTGAAGGCTGAATTTCAGGCTCTATTTGGTTACTACTGGAAAGTGCTAACTAACAACTTTGAAATGGCCACTGATATAAAATTTATAGATATATAAACAAGAACCTTGATGTAGTGATCCTTAGAACCAGTGATAACTAGATCCTGTCCATTTCCAGTCTGATCAACAGTCAAGCACATGACTGGACCCAGATGACCCATCAGTTTCCCTGTACAAACAAATCTGAGAAAATAGAAGACACAAAAATAAATAGAAGACAGTGAACCAATCAGACATACAGTATGATGTAGCAAATCAGGGTTTCTGCAGGATTTTAAAGATCAAGTCTAAGAATTTTTAAGACCTTTTTTAAGACCTGCACAAATACAATTTATACCATGTGAGCAGGGGGTACAAGACAATGTCTATAGTACCATAGTAAACTGTAAAATTACTGCAAATTACACTTTTTACAGTAATTTTACAGTTTAATATGGTCCTATAGACATTGCTCTGATTTATAAAATGATAAACTTTACATTTCAGCCTTTAAACCACTGTTAAGTCAAAATAATTAATTATTATATTTAAACAATTATTATCAATAAATTATTATATCAATTAAATAACATAAATTATGGGTGTGCGATACTGCCAAAAAAAATTATATCAATAATATTCTGGGATTTTATCAATAACGATAATTAGATGATACTGCTGAGTGTGTTATTGTGCCGATATCTTAAGGACTACCGTGGACAGCTGACTCCTGAATTTCTTTATATTCTTAATATTCTGCGTGGTCAGTTCACAGCAGTGATAGAAATTAATAATTTCCAACAAGTTTTATGGCGATTTTTACCTTTGACCCATTTTTCTAAAAGTGTGCACCATCTTTTGAGTCGAATTCTTGCATTTGGGTTGTTACCAAGCAAATTAAATTAGTATCAACATAATTAATTTTTGCAGTGCAGAGGAAACACAGAAGCTGCATTAGACGTGTCATCTAGATGTATTTACAGAGTGTTTAATGCAGCTCTGAGGGACATTAAATACTTTAAATTGCAATTACAAATGCATAAATAATGTTTTGATATTTGAAACATAAAACATTGAAAACAGTAGTTCGCAGCAAGTCACTGTTAATAAGTGAGTCATTGCGTTTGAACCAAATCATTTAAACAGTTGATTAATTTGAAAACAAAACAGCATCCTGTTGCTCAGAGATGCAAAACAGTGCTGTGACTGTTTGATTTTTTGTTTTTTTTTGTGCAAAAACAGGAAATATGGTGTCTTAAACGTAAGTCTCTTAATATTAACTACTTGTTTATTGAACTGTTGTATAAAATCAATATCATACTTTTGAAAAAAAAAAAAGAAATGCCACTCTTCATGTGATATTTACTATATGAAATTATATAAATATATACAGGTGCATCACAGTAAATTATTCTGTCCTGGAAAAGTTCATTTATTTCAGTAATTCAACTAAAATTGTGATTCTCGTGTATTAAATAAATTCAATGCACATAGACTGAAGTTGTTTAAGTCTTTGGTTCTTTTAATTGTGATGATTTTGGCTCACATTTAACAAAAAGCCGGCAATTCACTATCTCAACAAATTAGAATATGGTGACATGCCGATCAGCGAATCAACTCAAAACACCTGCAGAGGTTTCCTGAGCCTTCAAAATGGTCTCTCAGTTTGGTTCACTAGGCTACACAATCATGGGGAAGACTGCTGATCTGACAGTTGTACAGAAGACAATCATTGACTCCCTTCACAAGGAAGGTGAGCCACAAATATTCATTGCCAAAAAAGCTGGCTGTTAACAGTTAACAGAAAGTTGAGTGGAAGGAAAAAGTGTGGAAGAAAAAGATGCACAACCACAACCGAGAGAACCGTAGCCTTATGAAGATTGTCAAGCAAAATCGATTCAAGAATTTGAGTGAACTTCACAAGGAATGGACTGAGGCTGAGGTCAAGGCATCAAGAGCCACCACTCACAGACGTGTCAAGAGATTTGGCTAAAGTTGTCGTATTCCTCTTGATAAGCCACTCCTGAACCACAGACAACATCAGAGGCATCTTATCTGGGCTAAGGAGAAGAAGAACTGAACTATTGCCCAGTGGTCCAAAGTCCTTTTTTCAGATGAGAGCAAGTTTTGTATTTCATTTGGAAACCAAGGTCCTAGAGTCTGGAGGAAGGGTGGAGAAGCTCATAGCACAAGTTGCTTGAAATCGTGTGTTAATTGTCTACAGTCTGTGATGATTTGGGGTGCTATGTCAACTTCTGGTGTTGGTCCATTGTGTTTTTTGAAAACCAAAGTCACTGCACCCGTTTACCAAGAAATTTAGGAGCACTCCATGCTACCTTCGGCTGACCAGCTTTTTGAAGATGCTCATTTAATTTTCCAGCAGGACTTGCCACCTGCCCACACTGCCAAATGCACCAAAAGTTGGTTAAATGACCATGGTGTTGGTGTGCTTGACTGGCCAGCAAACTCACCAGACCTGAACCCCAGAGAGAATCTATGAGGTATTGTCAAAAGATACAAGAGACCAAAAAATGCAGATGAGCTGAAGGCCACTGTCAAAGAAACCTGGACTTCCAGACCACCTCAGCAGTGCCACAAACTGATCACCTCCATGCCACGCCGAATCGAGGCAGTAATTAAAGCAAAACGAGCCCCTACCAAGTATTGAGTACATGTAGAGTAAATGAACATACTTTACAGAAGGTCAACAATTCACTAAAAACATTTTTTAATTGGTCTTTTAATAAGAAAGTATTCTAATCTGTTGAGATAGTGAATTGGTGGGTTTTTGTTAAATATGAGCCAAAATCAACACAATTAAAAGAACCAAAGACTGAAACTACTTCAGTCTGTGTGCATTGAATTTATTTAATACACGAGTTTCACAATTTGAGTTGAATTACTGAAATGAACTTATCCACGTCATTCTAATTTATTGAGATGCACCTGTATACATTTTCTGCCCCCATCTTAAATTATGTGATGATTCTAAATGCATATTAATAGACTGATTAATGCATGCAGTGAAAGAAAGCACTCTACATTCGCACGCACACTAGTCTAAAACGCTAGACTTCTGCTAGACAGGGAGTACAGAGCAATGAGAACTGTGTTGAGACTATGTCAATTGGAACAGAGTTCATACATGGAGCTCACTTCTAACAAGTTGATTATCTGAATCAGGTGTGTGGTAACAAAGAGAGACATAACAAATGTGCAGAGCAAGGGGTGGACTGGAATTCAGAACCACTGACCTAATGTATGTGTGTGTGCACTCTGTAGGTGTATTTTTGTGGTCGCTTTTCACGATATATACTCATAATATAAAATTGCACATCGATAAAACAACAATTACGATATTATTGCAGACCATACATATCGCACACCACTATTTTTAGATATTTATTTTGCATTGTCTTCTTATCAATCCACTAGTTCAAATTTACAGCTCTGTGTGTTTGCAGAGTAAAAACAATATTGTATTTCTGGTCTTCCTGTCCCCAAATTTAAGACTTTAAAAAATTTAAAAAAAAATTTGTACAATTTAAGACTTTTTAAGGTTTTTTAAGACCCCGCGGAAACCCTGATTTATAGCTCTCCAGAGTGGGTGAAGTAAAGGATGCTGGGTTGAACGCATACCGTCTCAGGTCCCACACACGAACAGAGTTGCCTGCAGCAGCATAGAGAACAGTGCCAGACGGGTTCAGAAAGATCTGGTTGACCTGGTTCTCACCAGCCGGGATGGTCACTGTGCGGTTTGTACTGGCTGCACATGTGTCACCAGTGTTCAACAGACCTGACGATCTGAAGGTAAAAACACAATCAAAGAGTGAGAAAATCTAAAAACCAGGACACTAAACGGCCATTTTGATCATTTAATTAGATCATATAACTTATACAGACAAGAGTGTCCAGACTGGAATCAAAAAGTTTTTATGAACATGGTCCCAGGATCATCTGAACTAATTTGGGAAAGATTGTTCTCAAATTCCAAATTTCAAATGATAGAAAATCTAGTAAAATTTTAGGATTTTTTAAATATATATTTTAGAATAATAAAGACAGTGGAAAAATCACAACTGGACTACCCTAGTGAAAAAGAAGAATGCTTAACTGCTTAATTGCTATTTCGGCCGAAATAAATTTGTTGCCTACCCTACTAAAGCACATGTAAGGTACCTGATTATATAAAGTATGAAGTACATATAAAGATTTACTTAAGTCCAGGGCTTGAAAACGAAAAAAAAAAATTCAAACGGTTCACTCCGAGCAGAATCGATATTTTAACGTTTCTGTTTTGCGTTCCTCTGATATTATTACCGTTCCGAAACTGGTTCGGGTGGAATAAAAACCGGTTAATAACGTTATTTTCTTTTTTTGAAAAATATTATTTGCCTATAATTTGCCTAATAATAATAATAATAATACAATAATAATAAAGTGTAGTGTTTTCTTTACTCAAAAAGAAAAAAATTGAGATCTAACGCTTAGTCACAGCCAATACAGCATCATCTTCTCTAGATTTTTGAACACTTTAAAGACATCAAACTATTTTTAAGATATTTAAAAATGTTTGCTGCATTGTTAAAAAAAAGACACTTAAGTCACGGCTCACATCGCATTTTATTAGCCCTATTACTTCCGAAATAATGAAGGCTAAAATGCCTGTAACTACTCTAAAGTAAAATGTTTAAAACATTATAAAAACAGTTATTAGTTTATCTCCAAAGCAAATCCTCTAAAGTTATAGGCTATAAAAACGTCAATCCAAAAACTAATTAAAGGTAAAACTGATGCCTACCTCTCTCATTCGGCACGAATCCAAATGTTTTCATGTTCCTGACATATCTGGATGCTAAAATGTTATTTATTATATAGCGTTTGTACTTTCAGTTATTATTATTTAAAATAGTCTTGTCGGTTAACGGTTGTTGGTTAGGAAAAATAACGAAATTAACATCCCTAGTCAGTAACACTGCAAAGAATATAGAATAATAGTTAGCCTACTGTATACTAAGTAACGCTGTATTTGCGTCCGAAAGTCGGACTCCAAATTTCATTCTAAGAATTACTTTGAGGTTAATACAGCAAATGGAAATTTGTTCAGCTAACAGTAAATTTGAGAAGCTCCGCTAGGCTATTTTCCCCTCACTCCACAACAAATCATTTCAATTAACAGTATTTAGAAAAGAACAGGAATTAAAAATATAAGAAGCTATAGCATATTAACGAGAAACCAAAACTAATTAATTTATGCCAAAACGAAACTCAAACCAACGTTGGGTCTCATTCAACAAAAAATCAAATGTTTTAGTATTCGCGATGTATTTGAATGCCAAATTATTATAAAAAAATAGCCTATGTTAACAGTGTTTATTACAGTTTGTAATGTTTGTAAACATTTTGTGTCTGCATTATGTCTATTTCTTAATGAAATAATCTTTTTTTCTCTCTAAAAAAAGTATGTTTATATATATATATATATATATATATATATATATATATATATATAGATATACGCGTAAGCATATATTAACCATGCACCAAACCTTTTTAAATATTTTGATAATTTACTGAAAATAAATAAATGACTTTTTAAACCGTTTAACTGATTATTAATTGGTCAAAATTAGCTGATACAGTTTACTGCATCCATGCACTCAGAAACCGGTGACTGTGAACAAATCAGCAGAGCTTGTACAAGTTTTTGTCATCGTTAAATCTTTCCCAGACGTTTCGAAATGTCGAAATTGGGTTGCGCATCTATCTGTCCGTGATGATGTCCAATGCCATCGGCGAGCAGAGCTTCTCAAAGTTGGGAATAATCAGAAGAGAGCCGCAGTCCTCAGTTGGGCAGGAAAGGTTAAGCATGCTAGTGATTGAGTCTCGAATCCACATGCACCAACACCGAGAAAAAATAGGCCTTTTTTGCGCTGCGTCATCAGGTCTAATTTGGTCTTAATCCGGCCCTGAAGGCGGTGTATTGCCATTGCAATTTACCTATGATGAGTTCACAGCTGAGCGGACATTTCACTCATTGGCTTCAGCACATTTGCATATGCCGTACTACTGGAATTCGTGATTGGTTGACAGCAAATTTTAAATATTAAATGGAACGATAAAATAACGTTATTAACCGGTTAATGGCCATTTCAATTTTTCGATTCTGTTCGGAACTATAAAATTTGATTTCGTTTCTGTTTCTGTTCCTGTCAAAATTTCGTTCATTTCCGGTTTTCGTTTTCGTTCCTTGAACCGGTTCAGAGCCCTGCTTAAGTCCAACTTAAGTGGGTCAAAGAGGAGTCTGAAGTTAAGCTAACTGCATTTAAAATAACTTTAAACTACTAAATGTTTTACATTTATTTTGCAATTAACATTTAATTAAGTGTCTGAAAAACATTATTGGGTATTGGTATTCTATATTTATGTTAGGTTGGCCAGGAACTTACGTGAGTGTCCGGATACACTTTGCAGAGTCACGGATGTCCCAGACTTTGATGTAGGAGGTGGAAACTGTGAACACCAGACTGGAGCTGTAACGCACAGATACCACATTGTTGGGGTGGCCGCCTAGAGACATGATCTCCTGTCCTGTGACCAGGTTCCACACCTTACAAGTCCGGTCTGAAAGAGGAAACGGGCCCAGCTTATAAATTCTTGTTAGACCAATTATTTTTACTAATAAGTACTAAAGAATTTGAGAACTGAAAGTGATAATCTCACAGCATTCTCATTTCATAACAGCTCTAGGTAGCTCTGGAACTACCCTATTCTGATTCATTACCTCTCTTACTGTCAGCATTAAATCTTAACCTTTCCCATGCCTTTGTGAAGATATGTTAGGGACTCTTTCAACTGGAAGTGAATGGTGGGTCATTGTCTAACACCAACTATTTTGGGAATCAATAAGATGCCCAGGTATGGGGCAAGATGTTTATGGTCTTTTCTGTGTTGGTCAGGTGAATGGGTAAGATTTCCACCCATATTGAGTGGGCATCCACAGTTAGTAGAAAGTGTCAATTTGTCAATCTCTGCATAATCTATGTGAATGCGCTCCCAGGGTGTTGTTATCCAGGACCATGAATGCAAGGGAGTTCTAGGGGGTTGGTTTCACCCCAGCTCGCATTGAGTGCACTTAGTAAGTTCTAGATGTCTTGTTCGAGCCCCGGCCAACAGAGTTATACTCTTGCAAATGCTTTCATTCTTCCTATACTGGGATGACCCTTGTGCAGCTCAGACAACAGCCTTTCCCTATAGTTTGTAGGAATGATCACTCTCGAAGTCCACTGGATACAGCACTGGTCTGTTTAAAGCTGGTCTTTCCTGACATTGAAATGTTTCAAGTGTTAATCTGTGACATGACTGGGCCATGCTGACAAAGTTAGGTCAAGCACTTTTGATAGCAAGGGATTTCTCCTAGGTTCAGTGGCAATGTCCATTGCACAGACTGGCAATTTGTCTAGGTGTGAAACCTGACACACAATCTCCTCTTGGGACCTTGGATAGCAAGCAGAGGTTTATGATCAGTTAGCGGGTGGAACTTGCGTCCATACAGATAATTCCATTCCTCTCCTGGTGATCAATCTATTTTTCTACTGCTTCTTTAAGGACATATGGACCAGGCCTCGGTTTGAGAAAGATATTATGGGATCCTTCTTGCACCCTCACTTTAGCATTAATGTCAGTAATTTTGCCGTACCTATCTCCAAAGAGTTCTCTGTGTTTTTCAAGGACATCAGGGAGGGAAGTAACGCTCACTGGCGACACATGCCACAAGCTGAAAATCTCCATCCAGTTTAAGGATATTTTCTGGAGCCAGTTACGCCCCAACAATGGAGATTTGTCTCCTTTTACCACAACCACTGGAAGTGACCACTATTGTCCCATATAGATGTCTGGAACCTTTAGCTCGCCCAGCACAGGGATTTAGTTCCCTGTGTATGATAACACACGAATGGAGGTTGGATGCAACCTAAAATCCTTACATTTGTCATTATAAATATACTCTAGGATCAAAGACAAATAGGTTTCTGTGTCTAGTTGCATGCTAACCATTTTGCCATTTAGCTGAAGATCAATGTAAATGTCAACCGTCTTGTCGTGACCAGAGTAAACAGTGAATAACTCAAACAGTTCATTCTCCACTGCACCCAGTGTCTCTGATGTGTTGCCTGACATGTACTGGGCTTTTGCTGATCTTTTTCAGGAGTCACAGTGTTCTTGTTAGAAGGTTGCTTCTGGGCCCAATTCTTGGTATTGCACTGAGAAAATCCATGTCCTCTGCATTTCTCTTTGGCTCCACAAGCATTCTGCACTTTATGCACACTTGTGTCCTTTATGGTTGTCGGAACACCCAGCTCCTTAGTGTCCTTGTGTGCTAATTATATTGTGAGTGCACTATCACAAGCTTTTTTTTTTTTTAAAGCAAGATCCTTTTCTGACAGTAACCTTCTATGATAAACTTCTCCTGCAAGTCCACAGACAAATTTGTCCCTGAGAGCATCATCTAGAAATGTTCCAAATTCACATGAACATCTCACACGTTCCAAAGCCAGAATGTAGTCAGATATAGTTTGTTCAGGACTTTGGTTGCGTTGGTAAAATATGAAGCATTCTGCAATCAGAACTGGCTTGAGCTTAAAATGATCAGAAAGGGTCTGAGTAATTTTTTGGTATGTTAAAATTGTGATTAAATTGTGACCGTGTGTGAAGTGACGTGTCCCCAAGTTGGTGACCTATACTTAGAATTTGTGCTCAGCATTTAACCCATCCAAGTGCACACACACAGTAGTGAACACACACCCGAAGCAGTAGGCAGCCATATTCTTCAGTGCTCGGGGAGCAGTTGGGCGTTCGGTTCATGCTCAAGGGTCTCACCTCAATCGTGGCATTATGGGTGGAAGAGAGGGCTGCTCATTCACTACACCCACCGACAATTCCTGCCAGACCTGAGACTCGAACCCGCAACCTTCAGGTTACAAGTCCAACTCTCTATTAGGCCACGACTACCCCCAGTTAAGTCAATTATTTAACTACTTTAACTGGCTGAACTAGACTTTTCAAGAGGCCATAATACACAGGTCTTAAAACATTCAGGAACACATATTTTTTCCACTATCCATTTATTTGCTTCAATTCTTTGCTCAAATCTTTCTGAATAGGTGTCAAAATCCTCTGTCGTACTGTCAAACTCAGGAACCCATCCTATTGTGGCCTTTTTTTCTATTTCTTTTTTATTGCGTCTTTTTTTTTTGCAATTAATTTTTTTTCCACACTAATTGTCACTGATCAGCTGTTACGTCCAAGGCTGCTGTGGTTTGCATTCTGAACTGTCTTTGTCACCATACTCACAGAAGCTCAGCATGTGACTGACTGCACACCGAAGAAATGTGTTTGACTAGCGATTAGTACTCTTCTCCTACACACAAATTTCTTTTTAAACTTTGAGGATTTCCAAATTAGGTTTTTAAAGTGCCCCTTATTATGACATTTCCAATATTGCCTTTCATGCAGTGTGTAATTTAGCTGTATGTGAATGTAAACGATAACCAAAGTTGTAAAGCCGATAAATAAATAAACGACTCTCTATAGCCCAAACAAGTTTTTAGTAATTTGAATCACACTTGACGACTACACTTCACTGGGTAACACATTTGCATAATTCCCGGCTATGTTCTACATTGGAAAGCAGCGTACAACCCCGCTTACAAACACATAATTTTACTGACAACTGCTTCTCTAATCTGGGGGAGCTCAACGCAGGATTCACTTAACGCTTGCTCTTGAAAGATGGTTCAGTACCCTGTTTATTTGTACCAGCTGGCTCCACTGAATCACAAGTATGATAAATAATAGAAGGTTAAATTTTCTATCGAGTGTTTAAAATACAGAACTATGGCAATGGGCGTATCGTTTCCAACACACGCTGTACGTGGTAGACTAAAAGCAACAGACTAGGCCATCTGACCAGTCAGAGCAGAGCATGCTCAAAGAAAGGAGGGTTTTAGAGAGACTGAATCTTGGAACTGCTTTGAATGAATCGTTTGAGAATCGCTGTAATGAGGTGATATTAAATGCATAGTTTGAGAAAACAAAAGCGCTTTTTGACCTTGCATGCATGTAATCCTACTGTAGGAGACTCCCAAAACAATATTAGGAACCTTAAAAATGGCATAATAGAGGCACTTTAAGTTCAAAGCAAAAACAAAAAGAACCCTTTACTGCGGAGCCTTTTTTTACTGCAACATGCTGCTCATTTACGCTCTGTTATGTTGCATTCTTGCTCCAACTAGCACTCTACGTACAAGCAAACTACCGTAATACATTTTTTGATTTATAAGAACAATCCATTACATAAATAAGCTCTAATTCGTTCAGTACTCCACAGCTAGGGTTCTCACATACACCAATACATCTTCCCACAATACTCCTATTCCACACAGACTACATTTACTCCCCGTTTGCTTCCATATTCAATACAAGATTCTTTTTATCATGACATTCAGGGCCCTCTATGGTCATGTTCTCCCATATATTTCTGATCTCATTTATATGTACACCACAGTATGTATTTTTAGGTCCTCTGATTCTGGTCGGTTGTTGGTCCCATGAAACAAACTAGAATTGTTTGGTAGCAGGGCTTTCTGTATCTCCGCCCCGTCACTCTGGAATTCCAATCCCCAAAACATCCATAACCTCTCAACATTACATAACTGCAAAATCCCCCTTAAGACATATATTTCCACTTCATGTTTCTCTGATCCCTAACCTCATGTACTGTTTTCATATCATGTAAGTTATTTGTATTGTCTCTTTGCCTTCTGTTGTGTTCACTTGTTATAGTATTGTAAAGCAACCTGGTTGGAAGAGCACAACAAAATTAAACTAGCATAAACTACTGTATATAATGAATGTTAAATGGTGTTCTGACCTTTTGACCCGGTGAAGAGGAGGTCATCTGTGGAGTCGACACACAGTACAGCTTTACTGTGACCCTCGGCTATATGAACACACTGCAGAGAACTGCTACGACTGCTCTTCGACACAGGAACAGGGTTGATCACACCTCTGATGCACGTCAAAAAATCAACAATCAGTAAATTCCTCCATTAAGACTTGTGTATTGAGGCATTGTCTTCTAGCCACACAGTGCAGCAAAAAGTGCCATAAAAAACTTTACCCCTTCCTGATTCCCTCTTTAACTGCATATTTATCTCCATATTTCATATAACCAAATTTTGTGTTAGACATGAAAACCAGACAAAACAAAGCATAGTTCTGAAAAAGCCTCCAGGTGTTCCAGAAGTGTCCTGTCAAAGTTAGACATTTAGTTCTCAGGATAAGTAATAAAAGAGAATATCATGAAGAAGGTGAACCACTTTTTTTGGCTCTGTAAGATTTTTCCAATTATGAAAGTATGATAGGGCATGCATGCCTGTCAATAAATTCATCCACATGCAGTGAAATAAACATGTATAATGCAAAACTAAATAGAAAAACAAAAGACAAAAAATACAAATTAATATTCACAAACACAGAGGAATCTGTAATTCAATTAACATATGAGAAATATCTAAATTCAGTGCAAATTAAAAAAAACAAAAACACTCATGCAAATAATCAGAGTAGTCAGCATCTTTAAGACAAACACTTCACTTGACCTTAGTTTGCATTGTGTTATGTAAACTCTAGAGAAAATAAATATTAGAACTGAATTTATGTATTACTCTCCAGGTCAATAGAAGGATTTTACTTGCCGTCGTGTGGTGGAAAACACGTTGGCCTGGTCACACCCCCTTAGAGACATTTAATTTTGACATTTTGAGATAGTTATTCGTTCTAGACTACTGTTTATTGACTCCCATGTGACAAGTTCAAAATCTATGACTTCTCTACTTTCAAAGCCAAGCCAATTTAGCATTTTGTGGCCACTTTTTATGTGGACTGCTAATAACACAACTATTGGCAATACTCTGAATTAGAAAATGCCATGTAAATGCCCTTTTCTGGATTACTGAAAACAATAATTTGTCTAAATTGGAATTTCGACCCCCTTCTGAGTTGTACACAATATGTGATTCTCATTCTTAATGAAGCCATAGAGTATGGAAGCATATGGGTAGCAATATTCAATTTGGAATGTAATATGTAAAATGGCAATGCATTTCTGTATTTACATTTTCCAATACATTTGTGCAACGTTTGGTGCAAAATGAAAATGAAATTACAAAATTTTCATTAGCCATTTCATACACCAGTTTTAATATGTAAAATGAATACTAATTTTAACGCTTTATAAGTTGCAGAATTAAAATGAAAATGTATTACAGAAATGATTAGATATGTATAACATGTTCAAGCAAAAACTGTGGCAAAATTATCTTTCTAATGCTATTTTTCTTAATTGCATTAACACTCACAGTCAAGACACTTACGATTGCATTTTCATTCAATGTCCCGCAATGAATGTAGCAAAATTCAATGTGCACATTGAAAATGCATTCCGAGCCGATCACGTCTCCACTCCCTCGCGCCACGTCAGTCACTGCGTGAACAAGGCGGGGTTTGCAGAAGGTCAAGAGACTAAAATCTCAAGAAGAGGATTCAAGTGAAAGAACATGGACAAGACAGTTGGTCCGTGTACGTTTTGATCATTTCAGTTTATGGCTTCAATATTTCATTCGCACTTGTGGGCGGAACTGAAACACTGCTTTCATCTGATTGGTCGAATCGCTCCACCTTCAGCTCGGTCTTTTCATTCTTTCAGGCAGAATAAGAGTCAGTGCGAGTGAAGCACTGCAATGTCTGAAACCACCGCTCACTGTTAATTAGCATAATATTTGTATCAGATGTAGCTGGGCACATAATTCGTGCTGCTGTGACTTTCAAGAGACCCCGTTAAATTATTTCTAGGATATAGTATTGTATAAATATTGTCCCACTGATAAAAACAGTGCAAATAGTTCTGTCTCCTTGGATAACAGTGAAGTGGAAATAAATATAGTTACATTTATGAAATAAAATTAAATAGGATTTTTTGGGAAGGTAAGTCTGGCCAGTTATACAGCAACACGAGTCAGACGAGTCTGAAGATCTGACCTGAATTTGGTGAAACATTAAAGTTCTAGTCTGTGTCAATTACTCTCATAATAAATAATAATAATAATGTTACCCGTATTTTTCGGACTATAAGTCGCACCTAAGTATAAGTTGCATCAGTCCAAAAATACGTCATGACGAGGAAAAAAACATAAATAAGTCACACTGGACTAAGTCGCATTTATTCAGAACCAAGAGAAAACATTACTGTCTACAGCCGCGAGAGGGCACTCTTGGGTAGGCTACAGGAGCACTGAGCAGCATAGAGCGCCCTCTCGCGGCTGTAGATGGTAATGTTTTCTCTTGGTTCATTTCTCATGGTTCATGTCAAATTAATTTTGATAAATAAGTCGCACCTGACTGTAAGTCACAGGACCAGCCAAACTATGAAAAGAAGTATTGTCCAGTAAATATGGTAAATATATGTTGTCTTTCTCAAGCCCAACAAATAAGACTAAAAAGAAAACCATCATTCAATTTAGTATGTAATAAAACTAATATTACAAATTTATTTAAGAAATGTAACTATATTAATTTTCACAATTATTTATTAATGTCACACACACATACCTAGTGCCTTCTGACTTAAAAGATGAGAGTGGTAAATGTTACAGACATGGAACTGTTCAGTCTATTATTGATTTTTATTTCCACTTCACTTTTATCCAAAGAGACAGAACTATTTGCACTGTATTCATCAGTGGGACAATATTCATACAATACTACAACCTAGAAATAATTTGCAGGTTGCAGCAGCACGAATTAAGTGCCAGTGAGCGGTGGTTTCAGACATTACAGTGCCGCACTCGCACTGACTCTTATTCTGTCTGAAAGAATGAAAAGACCGAGCTGAAGGCGGAGCGATTCGACCAATCAGATGAAAGCAGCGTTTCAGTTCCATCCACAAGTGCGAATGAAATATTGAAGCCATAAACCAATTTGTAACGCACACGTTTTATAATCAAAACGTACACGGGCCAACTGTCTTGTCCATGTTCTCTCACTTGAATCCTCTTGAGTCTTGAGTCTCTTGACCTTCTGCAAACCCCGACTTGTTCACGCAGTGATTGACATGGCGGGAGGGGGCGGACACGTGATCGGCTCGGAATGCATTTTCAATGTGAACATTGAATTTTGCTACATTCATTGCGGGACATTGAATGAAAATGCAATCGTAAGTGTCTTGACTGTTAGTGTTAATGCAATTAAGAAAAATAGCATTTGAATGATCATTTTGCCACAGTTTTTGCTTGAACATGTTATACATATCTAATCATTTATGTAATACATTTTCAATTTAATTTTGCAACTTATGAAGCGTTAAAATTAGCAATCATTTTACATTTTAAAACTAGTGTATGAAATGGCACATGAAAATTATGTAATTTCATTTTCATTTTGCACCAAACGTTGCACAAATGTATTGGAAAATGTAAATGTAAATAAAAAAATGCATTTCCATTTTACATATTGCATTGTCATTTTGCATATTACATTCCAAATTGAATATTGCTACCCATATGCTTCCATAATAGTGTGATTATTGCAGTCAATGTAAAGTGGCTAATGTTTGACATGTTAAGGAAAAATTCAAAGAGAGTTTTTTTAATCTTATATGCCAAACTTTCGATATACATATCCTGTTTGCTGTATGCAGATCCTAAAAACCAGCACAAACAGGCAGAGACTAAATACCTTCAAAAATTGCAGTAGTAACTTTCTGCCACTGGGGCTGCTAGCTCTTACTGTGTGATTTCTTTGGCTTTGGCCTTGTCAGTCAGGGCTTGTCCCTTGTCATAAGTCTTCCTGCGAAACAGAGGGGATGGTTCCGGTACTCTCTTTTGCCCACCTGCTGGAAGTCTGTTGCCAGAGCTGCTACTTTAAGATCCATTTGCAATTTGAAAGACAGAAGCATAAAATAAAACACAAGTACTGAAAAAAAGACACAAAAATAAGATGGGCAGCATGCATAATAAAAGATAGAAATAACTGAACATTTCCTGTTCTTTAAAACTAAAAATGCTGATTAAACCCAAGAAGTGGGTTTACTACAGCTACTACCACAAAACTGTTTGCAGTACTTCAGTTTTACTTGCAACAAACCCTCGGCAACCATGCAAAACTACTGGCAAATAATTCTGGGGTGACTCAGAAATACCTGACACTACTTAGCAAACAGTATTTGAAAAAGTTCTGGTACTACTGGCAAATAGTTATTTGACAAACACCTGTAACTACTGACAAACCGATATTTTTTAAATACTCACAACTACTGACAGATATTTTGAAATACAACTACTGACGAACCGATATTTTGAAAATACTCACAACTACGGACAGATATTTTGAAATACAACCACTGACAAACCAATACTTTGAAAATACTCACAACTACTGACAGATATTTTGAAATACAACTACTGACAAACCGATATTTTGAAAATAATCACGACTACGGACAGATATTTTGAAATACAACTACTGACAAACCAATACTTTGAAAATACTCACAACTACTGACAGATATTTTGAAATACAACTACTGACAAACCGATATTTATAAAATACAACTACTGACAGATATTTTGAAATACAACTACTGACAAACCGATATTTAGAAAATACAACTACTGACAAACAGATATTTTTAAAAATACTGTCAAGCAGATATTTATTATTTTTTATTGTTATTCTTGACTGCACTCCCTTGTAACTGTTTATTTGATCTGAAATTGTGGTAATCAGACTGGCAAAAAATTGTTACCAGAAGTGTACAGGACTTCACGTTGGATAAGTAGTCCCTATGGCTTACTATGCTTTTCTTATATACAACCCGAATTCCGGAAAAGTTGGGACGTTTTTTAAATTTTAATAAAATGAAAACTAAAAGACTTTCAAATCACATGAGCCAATATTTTATTCACAATAGAACATAGATAACATAGCAAATGTTTAAACTGAGAGTGTTTACAATTTTATGCACAAAATGAGCTCATTTCAATTTTGATTTCTGCTACAGGTCTCAAAATAGTTGGGACGGGGTATGTTTACCATAGTGTAGCATCTCCTTTTCTTTTCAAAACAGTTCGAAGACGTCTGGGCATTGAGGCTATGAGTTGCTGGAGTTTTGCTGTTGGAATTTGGTCCCATTCTTGCCTTATATAGATTTCCAGCTGCTGAAGAGTTCGTGGTCGTCTTTGGCGTATTTTTCGTTTAATGATGCGCCAAATGTTCTCTATAGGTGAAGGATCTGGACTGCAGGCAGGCTAGGTTTGCACCCGGACTCTTCTACGACGAAGCCATGCTGTTGTTATAGCTGCAGTATGTGGTTTTGCATTGTCCCGCTGAAATGTTTGGAGGGAAGCATATGTTGCTCTAAAACCTTTATATACCTTTCAGCATTCACAGAGCCTTCCAAAACATACAAGCTGCCCATACCGTATGCACCTTATGCACCCCCATACCATCAGAGATGCTGGCTTTTGAACTGAACGCTGATAACATGCTGGAAGGTCTCCCACCTCTTTAGCCCGGAGGACACGGCCTCCGTGATTTCCAACAAGAATGTCAAATTTGGACTCGTCTGACCATAAAACACTATTCCACTTTGAAATTGTCGGGTCTCGGGGCTAATCACCTGTCTTTTTGGTGTGGGTGTGTGTGTTGGGATGGTGACAGCTCACCACGTCTGCCTGTTTGTGTTTTCCCCGCCTCCCTTGTTCCCCGTTGTTAACCATTATTGCTCGCCACCTGTTCTCTATGTCCTTCTAATTTTTTCCCCTTTATTATTCCCTGTGTTTCTCTGTCTATTGTCAGACTGTTGTTATTCGTTCCAATAGCTCCGATCATCTAGCAGTTCTTTGTACTCACCCTGTCGTGTCTTGCCCTTAGGCTCCAGTGTGTTTGGCTTATTTCTCTGCTCTAGTTCTTACAAGCCCAGAGCTCCTAGTAGCATCTGCTGTTCATCCTGTCACTACGAGTGAATCCTGTGAAACGTGACTCATCTGCTGTTCATCCTGTCACTACGAGTGAATCCTGTGAAACGTGACTCATCTGCTGTTTATCCTGTCACTACGAGTGAATCCTGTGAAACGTGACTCATCTGCTGTACATCCTGTCACTGCGAGTGAAACCTGTGGAGCGTGACTCTTTCTTCTCTGTCTCCGCTTTGTGAATAAAGCCTTGAGTTTACCCGCACCTGAATCCAGCCTGCTTTCTCCTGACAGAACAGTCTGACCATATTATGGATTCAGCGGGATCTGGTCCGCTTCGCGCGGCTCTCGCTCAACAGGGAGTGTTGATCGGGCAGCATGCCACTCAGCTCAACACCACCGCGCTGGATGTGGAAGTTCTCAGTGCCCGAGTCTCCGAACTTCTCACACGGGTGGACGATCTTCAGCAAGAGGCAACGAGCCGGGGTCCCGTTCCTCACACCGGTATGTCACACGAGTCCGAACCCCATGCCAACAATCCGCCGGTCTACGATGGCGATCCTAACACCTGTCAAGCGTTTCTCTCCCAATGCTCGCTGGTGTTTTCTCTGCAGCCCCGGCGTTACGCTAATGAAGAGACCAAGGTGGCTTACGTCCTTACACTCCTCTCGGGCCGTGCCCGCGAATGGGGTATCGCCGTTTGGAGATCGCGGGCTCCCTGTTGTGCCACTTTCGCGGTTTTCAGTCAAGAGATGGCCAAATTGTTTGATCGCTCTGCTCAGGGTGACGAGGCGGCGGCCCAGTTATCACGACTGTCTCAGGGGAGGAGCTCCGTGACTGACTATGTTATCCAGTTCCAGACTTTAGCTGCGGCATGCGGCTGGAATGAGAGCGCGCTGCGCGCTCGTTTTCTTGAGGGGTTGGATTTCGCCATTTCGGATGAACTCGCGGCCATAGAGCTCCCGCGGGAATTGGATAGGCTCATTAGTCTCGTGCTCCGCATTGAGGGTCGTCTCAGCCGGCGCCGCAAACAACGGCAAACACCCGCCCCGTGGCACCACCTAGAGTTCTCTTCAGCCAGTTTAGCCAGCCGACAGCCCTCGGAGGAGGAGCCCATGCAGTTGGGTCGTCTACGGCTTACACCACGGCAGAAGCAGGAGCGTCTGTTGTCGGGGGCGTGTCTATACTGCGGCAAGGGAGGCCACTTTGCCCTTCAGTGCCCATTAAAGGGCCAGGGTCCACCAGTGAGGCGGAGCGTCCTGGTGGGCACGGTTCTCAGCTCAAGCTCTCCTGCAACACGCACTCAGCTGCCGTTCCAACTCTCCTTCCAGAGTCATTCACACACTGGACTCGCCCTTGTGGACTCAGGGGCTGAGGGGAACTTCCTTGATGCTGCCTCTTCTCAACGTTGGAAGATCCCGCTTGTTCCTTTGGCTAGCCCTGTTTCAGCATGGTCATTAGCTGGCCGTCCCCTTACCACCATCACCCACGTCACTCCCAAGATAGACCTCCATATTGCTGGCAGTCATCATGAGCGGATTGAACTGTTTATTATTGATTCCCCTAAGGCTCCTTTAGTTCTGGGACACCCATGGTTGCACAAGCACAATCCCCACATTGATTGGGTCTATAATTCTGTTTTAGCCTGGAGTCAGTCTTGTCACGTGTCATGTTTGGGTGCTGCTTTTTGTCGTGTCTCTGTGTCTTGTGTTCCTCAGGAGGATCCCTCTGACCTGACTGGTGTTCCGGCGGAGTACCATGATCTTCGGGCGGTCTTCAGTAGGGCCCGGGCCACCTCGCTACCTCCGCATCGCCCCTACGACTGTGCCATTGATCTCCTCCCGGGCTCTTCTCCGCCTAAGGGTCGTTTATATTTCCTTTCAGGTCCAGAGAGAGAGGCCATGGACAAGTACATACGTGAGTCACTTCAGGCTGGGCTCATCCGCCATTCCTCCTCTCCCGCTGGTGCAGGGTTTTTCTTTGTTCAGAAGAAGGACGGCTCCCTGCGCCCTTGTATTGATTACAGAGGTTTGAATGACATTACTATCAAGAACAGGTACCCCCTACCTTTAATGTCTTCTGCTTTTGAATTGTTACAGGGAGCTCGGGTCTTCACCAAGTTAGACCTGCACAACGCCTACCACTTGGTGCGCATTCGGGAGGGGGATGAGTGGAAGACGGCATTTAACACCCCTTCGGGACACTACGAGTACTTGGTTCTTCCGTTTGGTCTGACCAATGCTCCAGCCGTTTTCCAGGGACTCGTCAACAGCGTGTTGGGTGACATGATTAATCAATTTGTCTTTGTGTATTTGGATGATATTTTGATTTTTTCTTCTTCTCTCCAATTACACACCCAGCATGTCAGACGGGTTCTCCAGCGGTTACTAGAGAACCAGTTGTTTGTCAAGGCGGAGAAGTGCGAATTCCACGCTGAGTCTGTTACGTTCCTTGGCCATATTATTTCTACGGAGGGGATCAAGCCTGATCCCGCTAAGATTGAAGCTGTTGCCCAGTGGCCGGTCCCTGACTCCCGGAAGGCTCTGCAGCGTTTCCTGGGTTTTGCCAACTTCTACCGGCGTTACATCCGGAATTTTGGTCAGATCGCTGCACCGCTGACAGCCTTAACCTCCACTAAGGTGTCTTTCAGGTGGAACCGGGAGGCGCAGGTAGCCTTTGACATTTTAAAGTCCCGTTTTGTCTCTGCACCTATTCTGATGGTTCCAGATCCGGAGGCCCAGTTCATTGTCGAGGTTGATGCTTCTGACGTTGGGGTTGGCGCAGTTCTATCTCAGCGTTCCCTCCATGATGGGAAGGTTCATCCTTGTGCATTCTTCTCTCGTCGTCTCAGCCCTGCAGAACGTAACTATGACATCGGCAAAAGAGAGCTGCTGGCGGTACGATTGGCCTTGGGTGAGTGGCGTCATTGGTTGGAGGGGTCAGCGCAGCCCTTCTTGGTCTGGACGGATCACAAGAACCTAGAATACATCCGTTCGGCCAAGAGGCTGAGCTCGCGTCAGGCCCGCTGGGCACTCTTCTTTGCCAGATTCAATTTCACCCTCTCGTACCGGCCGGGATCAAAGAACACCAAGCCTGATGCCCTCTCTCGCCTGTTCGGTGCTCCGGGGGGGGGAGTTTGCGGCCGAGGCCATCCTTCCTGAGGGGGTGGTGGTCGGGGCTCTTTCGTGGGGTATCGAGCAGCGAGTTGAGGAGGCCGGGAGAGTGTCCGGCGGGCAGGTTGCTGGTGCCGGCTGCGCTGCGCTCTGAAGTCCTTGGGTGGGGTCACTCATCCAGGTTAGTCTGCCATCCAGGTATTCGGAGAACGTTGTCTGCCATCCGACAGCGTTTTTGGTGGCCTACTGTGGCCGCAGATGTTAGACAGTTTGTGTTGGCCTGCCCCACATGTGCCCAAAGTAAGCCTGTCAATCGCCCTCCTGATGGTCTACTGCATCCTCTCCCTATCCCTTCCCGTCCTTGGTCACACATTGCCCTTGATTTCGTCTCTGGGCTTCCTCCGTCGAAGGGAAACACTGTAATTCTCACGGTGGTGGATCGCTTTTCCAAAGCGGTTCATTTTATTCCCCTGCCCAAGCTACCCTCCGCCCGGGAGACCGCCCAACTGGTGGTGGATCACGTCTTCCGTCTCCACGGGTTACCGGTGGATGTGGTTTCTGATAGGGGTCCCCAGTTCGTCTCCCGGTTCTGGAGGGAATTTTGTAGACAGATTGGGGCCTCTGCTAGTCTGTCATCTGGTTTTCATCCTCAGACCAATGGGCAGTGTGAGCGGGCCAACCAGGATCTAGGAAGAATGCTCCGCTGTCTAGCATCCAACAATCCGAGTTCCTGGTGTCAGCAGCTCTCCTGGGCAGAATACGCCCATAACACCCTTCCTGCGGCCGCGTCAGGTATGTCCCCTTTTGAGTGTGCTGTTGGTTATAATCCACCTCTGTTCCCATCACAGGAACCCGACGCAGCGGTTCCATCCGCCCTGGCTTTCGTCCAGCGCTGCCGTTGCACCTGGGAGAGAGTCAGGAGGATTTTGGTCCAAGCCTCTGACAGAACCAAGGCTGCAGCTGATCGTCGCCGGTCCTCTCCTCCTACCTATGTGTGTGGTCAACGGGTTTGGCTCTCTACCAAGGATCTGCCTCTCCGAGCGCCTTCTCGTAAGCTGGCACCCACATTCATTGGGCCTTTCCGCATCACCAAGGTGGTTAGTCCGGTGGCGATCAGGCTCAAGCTCCCTCGGTCGGGTTCACCCGGTGTTTCATGTTTCCAGGGTCAAGCCTGTGTTCTTTTCCCCCCTTAATCCTGCTTGCTGTCGCCCCACCCCCCCACCCCCTCGTCTTGTGGATGGATCTCCTACCTATACGGTTAAGAGATTACTCGATGAGCGGCGCCGCGGCAGGGGGTTTCAGTATCTTGTGGACTGGGAGGGGTATGGTCCAGAGGAGAGGTGTTGGGTGCCGTCCCGGGACATTCTGGACCGCTCGTTGATTGAGGACTTCCGGCGGCATCGAGGTAGGTCCCTTCCTAGAGCGCCAGGTGACGCTCCTGGGAGGGGGGGTACTGTCGGGTCTCGGGGCTAATCACCTGTCTTTTTGGTGTGGGTGTGTGTGTTGGGATGGTGACAGCTCACCACGTCTGCCTGTTTGTGTTTTCCCCGCCTCCCTTGTTCCCCGTTGTTAACCATTATTGCTCGCCACCTGTTCTCTATGTCCTTCTAATTTTTTCCCCTTTATTATTCCCTGTGTTTCTCTGTCTATTGTCAGACTGTTGTTATTCATTCCAATAGCTCCGATCATCTAGCAGTTCTTTGTACTCACCCTGTCGTGTCTTGTCCTCAGGCTCCAGTGTGTTTGGCTTATTTCTCTGCTCTAGTTCTTACAAGCCCAGAGCTCCTAGTAGCATCTGCTGTTCATCCTGTCACTACGAGTGAATCCTGTGAAACGTGACTCATCTGCTGTTCATCCTGTCACTACGAGTGAATCCTGTGAAACGTGACTCATCTGCTGTTCATCCTGTCACTACGAGTGAATCCTGTGAAACGTGACTCATCTGCTGTACATCCTGTCACTGCGAGTGAAACCTGTGGAGCGTGACTCTTTCTTCTCTGTCTCCGCTTTGTGAATAAAGCCTTGAGTTTACCCGCACCTGAATCCAGCCTGCTTTCTCCTGACAGAAATAGTCCATTTTAAATGAGCCTTGGCCCACAGGACACGACGGCGCTTCTGGACCATGTTCACATATGGCTTCCTTTTTGCATGATAGAGTTGGCATCTGCTGATGGCACGGCGGATTGTGTTTACCGACAGTGGTTTCTGAAAGTATTCCTGGGCCCATTTAGTAATGTCATTGACACAATCATGCCGATGAGTGATGCAGTGTCGTCTGAGAGCCCGAAGACCACGGGCATCCAATAAAGGTCTCCGGCCTTGTCCCTTACGCACAGAGATTTCTCCAGTTTCTCTGAATCTTTTGATGATGTTATCACTGTAGATGATGAGATTTGCAAAGCCTTTGCAATTTGACGTTGAGGAACATTGTTTTTAAAGTTTTCCACAATTTTTTTATGCAGTCTTTCACAGATTGGAGAGCCTCTGCCCATCTTTACTTCTGAGAGACTCTGCTTCTCTAAGACAAAGCTTTTATAGCTAATCATGTTACAGACCTGATATCAATTAACTTAATTAATCACTAGATGTTCTCCCAGCTGAATCTTTTCAAAACTGCTTGCTTTTTTAGCCATTTGTTGCCCCCGTGCCAACTTTTTTGAGACCTGTAGCAGGCATTAAATTTTATATGAGCTAATTAAGTGGATAAAAGTGTAAAATTTCTCAGTTTAAACATTTGCTACGTTATCTATGTTCTATTGTGAATAAAATATTGGCTCATGTGATTTGAAATTCCTTTAGTTTTCATTTTATTAAAATTTAAAAAACATTCCAACTTTTCCGGAATTCGGGTTGTAGTTTTCGGTAATCCAAGTTTCAAGAGAAATATAAGTTATTATACTAATAGAGCTTGGTCTAATTTATATATATATATATATATGATATATAAATATAATTACATATATATATGTATATATATATATATATATATATATATAATAATTATTGTAAACTGGAAGTGACCAGATGAGACCAGTCCTAACAAGGCACAAGATTTGGTGAAAAAAAGGACATTTTAAAGTAAACATAAAACAGGAGTAGTTAGTTCATGCATGAAGTGAGGTGGTGCAGTGAATAAGCGTTAAGCTTTTAGTTAGCAAGGTTGAGATTACTATATACTTACATGGTACCCATTCTAGAGGACAAGCTTGCAGGAGGTAGCATGTAGTCCCGGTCCCTGACTGTATTTCCAGCCGACTCCAGGTCTCCAGCTACCTCGGATGTCTCAGTCATTGGGTGTAGAGGGACAGAGAAGTCTCTTGTTTGTGTGTCCGGGCCAGAATCACAGTTGTTCACATAGAGCAACTCCATCTGAGTAGTGGTCCTTCTTCGGGCCTTTGCCATAATTGCGAAAAGAAAAAAGACATGCTTAGTTAAGTAAGGAACAGGATATGCAAGGAATAAGTTGTCATTTAGCAAAACTTTCATTCAAAGTTACTTATTCTGTTAAGTCAAACTGAGATTAGGTGTTTCGATTAAGGTGACATAGATCCTATCTCCTGGATCACCCCTTGAAGGGTTTGCACCTAAAGTCTCTTGATTACCAAGCTTTGGGTAAGGTAAAATTAAAGTAACTTGTCCCATACCTTAGTCCTAGATTTAGTCTCGCCACATAACTTCATGAGGTCTGAGGCCAGGGTGCTGAATTGTGGGATAAGATATTGGCTCATTCATTTGAAGGAACAGTAATGAAAATACACATGTAAGACATATTTGTCATTAGCAAATAAACTTACTTTCCTTCCACTGCCGGACTTGGGGTTGACTCGTCACTACTACTATCATCTCCATTTTCTAATGAGAAAAAAAAAATAAGAAAGTGCATATATAATTTACACCTGAAGAATTTCTTGGAAGGACTTGCAAAATAGTTGAACGGAGGCAAAATCACACTGACGCTGTTATCTGTGATGTTTAAAAGAGGCTTTTGAGAGTGTGGTAGTAAAAAAAAAAAGCAAATGAGGATAAATTAGGCACAGGGATACCATGCTAGTTTCTTTAGTTGCTGTGAAATGCTGATCCTACCGGTTTCTGATATCAGCTGTGACCAGAAAGATGCTATCATCAAAGTTAGTTCGATAAAAGTTGTGGAAAAGAGGAATTAGGGAACATAAATGGTAAATAAATTCAAAAAGAAGGGGGGAAAATTGTCGTACATGGTCTGGAAGAATTGTTTGTTTTTCTGCTGCCAGACTGTGATGTATGCTAATGCTAATAAGTATCATGTTGCTAGCCGGTAGAGGAGGTGTGGACAGATGAACAGAAGCCTCATGCACCTGCGGTCCGGACTGCTAGCCTGTGGTTAGTCAGAAGAGGTAGACCCATGCACTCATTACAGAGAGAGTGTGGCTACTGGTACTCACCCAAGGGCATGTTACCTAGCTCTGTTTCAAATCGGCCAAACAGGGGAACAAAAAAAGGCAACAAAGAAATCAAAAATACATTCCCCCACTTGCAAACAAAACCAAATATAACAAATACGAAAGGGATATAAACTAACAAACTGGAGGGCTAATACAATGTTTAATAAAAGATCAAAAATAAAGACATATGGTATGATGGGATTCATTGATATATAAGCTAAACCATAGCACAATTTGAATATGGAAAAGATATTCCATTTCCATTGCATTTTCATGATTTTCCAGACCTGAGTATCACAATTTTAAAATGACCTGATTTGTCCAGGTGACCATGGTAATATTGTGCTTTACTAATTCGCTGTAATATATTTAGTCTATTTAGGCAACATGCTCATGGCCTGTAATTTGAAAGGGCACCTCTAATCTGACTGGTTGGGGGCCAAGTGCAGTAAAGGGGTGTAAGGATTTGTATCATTCCGCAGTCAAACAGTTTTCAAAGTATCTTGACTGCTACAGTAAGCGCTAGGACTTTTTATTTTTCCAAAGTTTATTTATTTGTAGCACTTGCTTGGTCTGCACAACCTTTCATGGGTAAAGATTTCCTGCAGAGTTTAGCTCCAACCCTTATAAAGCACACCTGAAATAGCTAATAAAGTTTTTCCGGACCACTTCTAGAAACTTTTAGACAAGTGTGTTCGAGCAGTCTTTAGCTAAACTCTGCAGGTCGTTGGCACTCCAGGAGCAAGACTGGACACCGTAAGGTATCCAGAAATGGTTTGTGCATGTGGTTCAGACAATCTCTTCCTGTCTAAAAAGGTGGTTCTTGGGCAATATAAGCTGCAATGTGGACCAGACTTTATGCTGAGACCTCAAACTCAACACACCATAGAGTTCAGTGTTGTAGTAAAGACTGAGTTGAGTTTTTGAGTCCAAGTCCAGGCTGAGACCTGAGTAAGTTGACTGCGAGTCAAGAGAGAGACCAATGGAGGGTAGAGTTTGAGTCAAGAACTATTCTAAATGCACGCAAGTTAAAAACAAGACGAAGACCATGAAAATGTGTCCGAGTCCAGTCACGAGGCAAACAAAACTGTTTGAGCTCCAATAGGCAATGATGCTAAACAGACCACACATGCTTATGGTTTCTGTCAGCTTTTGGGCAATATTTGATTAATTGATCAAAGACTCAACACCTCAACTAGCGGCAGAACTGATCAACTAGTCTGTGCAACTCCTAGACCGGGGTAGCCAATAAGGCTAACTTCCTGTAGACTTCAGTTCCAAACCTGCTACAGCACACCTGCTTGTTATTTCAATGTAATCCTGAAGACACTTGATTGGCTGGTTGAGGCATAATTGACTAGGATTAGAGCTGAACTCTGCATGATTGAAGCCCTCCAGATGCAGTGATGGCTATTCCTGCCTTGGAATCTAAAGAAGCATTTGTGAGTTTTTGCAGAATCACAAAAAAAGTCCTGGATTTCTTATGATTGGTTTAATTGTTCACTATTATGCTTTGCTACTGGGGCTGCTACAAGAGCCGGTGCCATTGCTTGGCTAGGGCTCATTTTCCAATGACTGATCATCATGATTTTGGCAACAATCCAGGGCTTTTTTGTGAGAAAAAATGCACAGCCTCTTTGAGATTTGGCCCTGGCTCTGGCACCAGCCCCAGTGGAAAAGCAGAATCTGAACATTCTGGCATGCTAGAGGTGGGGTCTCTGTGTAATTCCTGGGGTCAAGCCCCAGGAAGAGTATCCCTACCTTGTAGAGCGTTTCCCAACAACGCATCCAGTTCTGGGTTAAACTCTGCCTTCTCTTTCAGCATGTGAAAGAGCAGTTGGTTTTGAGTGGCACTGTTGATCTCAGTTTGCTTGAGTCGCCCCTCCAACACCTTTATCTGAGATTCCTTCTGAGCAGCCTGCAGACCCTGTAAGCACGCAGTCAGGATGAATGCCAAGTGTGCTAGTGTTTTTATAAGTGAATGAAACCGTTTTTAAGAATAGATATTTTAACATTATAGCTTCTAACACAGATCCCAAAGCAGGGTTACAGGTTTGTGATTGGATACCTTGTTGATGGACATGGACATAAAATGGTCCAGTAGGAATCGAGCTTCAGCCAGAGTGCAGGAAGTAATCACAGCCGAAACATCAACAGCATCACCCTCCTCCTACATATCAGCAAGAACAAGTGCTCAATTAATTAATTTAAACTCCATTTAGACTAACTTCAGTGGTTATGATTTTTCACAGATCATTTTCGCCATCATTTATATGTGGAAATTAATCTGATATGAATCGGATACATGCATTGGCGTCTGCCTTGTAAGCAAACAGTCCTTTTTTGTCCATATAGCACAGCCCTAGTTTACTGTATGTGCAGTAGTTCATGGGTAAAAATTGTGCAAGATGTGATAGTTTCATCTTACAAACCAGATTCCAAAAAAATTGGGACACTGTACAAATTTTGAATAAAAACAGAATGCAATGATGTGGAAGTTTCAAATTTCAATATTTTATTCAGAATACAACATAGACGAGATATCAAATGTTTAAACTGAGAAAATGTATCATTTTAAGGGGAAAATATGTTGATTTTAAATTTCATGGCATCAACACATCTCAAAAAGGTTGGGACAAGGCCATGTTTACCACTGTGTGGCATCCCCTCTTCTTTTTATAACAGTCTGCAAATGTCTGGGGACTGAGGAGACAAGTTGCTCAAGTTTAGGAATAGGAATATTGTCCCATTCTTGTCTAAGGCAGGCTTCTAGTTGCTCAACTGTCTTAGGTCTTCTTTGTCGCATCTTCCTCTTTATGATGCGCCAAATGTTTTCTATGGGTGAAAGATCTGGACTGCAGGCTGGCCATTTCAGTACCCGGATGCTTATTCTACGCAGCCATGATGTTGTAACTGATGCAGTATGTGGTCTGGCATTGTCATGTTGGAAAATGCAAGTCTTCCCTGAAAGAGACGACATCTGGATGGGAGCATATGTTGTTCTAGAAATTAGATATACCTTTCAGCATTAATGGTGCCTTTCCAGATGTGTAAGCTGCCCATGCCACACACACTCATGCAACCCCATACCATCAGAGATGCAGGCTTCTGAACTGAGCGCTGATAACTTGGGTTGTCCTTGGCCTCTTTAGTCCGGATGACATGGGGTCCCAGTTTTCCAAAAAGAACTTCACATTTTGATTCGTCAGACCACAGAACAGTTTTCCACTTTGCCACAGTCCATTTCAAATGAGACTTGGCCCAGGGAAAATGCCTGCGCTTCTGGATCATGTTTAGATATGGCTTCTTTTTTGATCTATAGAGTTTTAGCCAGCAACGGCAAATGGCAAGGTGGATTGTGTTCACTGACAATGTTTTCTGGAAGTATTCCTGAGCCCATGTTGTGATTTCCATTACAGTAGCATTCCTGTATGTGATGCAGTGCCGTCTAAGGGCCCGGAGATCACGGGCATCCAGTATGGTTTTCCGGCCTTGACCCTAACGCACAGAGATTGTTCCAGATTCTCTGAATCTTTGGATGATATAATGCACTTTAGATGATGATAACTTCAAACTCTTTGCAATTTTTCTCTGAGAAACTCCTTTCTGATATTGCTCCACTATTTTTTGCCGCAGCATTGGGGAAATTGGTGATCCTCTGCCCATCTTGACTTCTGAGAGACACTGCCACTCTGAGAGGCTCTTTTTATACCCAATCATGTTGCCAATTGACCTAATAAGTTGCAAATTGGTCCTCCAGCTGTTCCTTATTTGTATATTTAACTTTTCCGGCTTCTTATAGCTACCTGTCCCAACTTTTTTGGAATGTGTAGCTCTCATGAAATCCAAAATGAGCCAATATTTGGCATGACATTTCAAAATGTCTCACAACATTTGATGTTATTTACATTCTATTGTGAATAAAACATAAGTTTATGAGATTTGTAAATTATTCCATTCCTTTTGTTCTCACAATTTGTACAGTGTTCCTACTTTTTTGGAATCGAGTTTGTACATAATAAACATCTATTATAACCAAATTAAATTTATTTGCATATTAAACATCACAACAGATCACTTTTACACTTCAGTACTTTCAAATATGACATTTAATACTCACATAGAGATAAAAGTATATTCATATAAATACACATGTGTATGTATTATAACCACAAGTTTTTTACACAAACGTACGGCAATATATATATTTATTTGCAGAAGTATATTATGTCATCATAGTTTATAGGGTGTAACAGTTCAAATTACTCAGGGTATCATGTATGTTCGGTTTGTGTCATGGTTTTAGAGTCAAGGTCTCGATAAAGTTTGACATGTGCTATGTTTAGGGAAAAAAGACTATTTTTCAAAATACAATCAATAGCAGTGAGTGATTTCCTTGTCTTTTGTAGTCTGATTAACATTCAAAACTTTAAGATAATGCAAAGATCCAGTACACTGATACTGTACGTTCAATCGACTATGTCTGCTAGAATCCTCACCTAGATGGGCATGTTATAATTTTTTGTGTGTATGTGTCAAGCACAAGTCTCAATATTTGCCCGCTCTTTATGGGTTCGGGGCCTTGGATGAGCGCACACACAAAGCTTCTCACTGTGCGTGAGTTCTCATTCGCATCTGCTGGCTCTTGAATGTTTAAACTGGCAAGGCTTAAATGCATTTGGCTTAAACAGACAGCAGCATTTGCTGTTCAGGTCTCACCTGTGCTATCAACACCTGAGTGATGACGGCATCAATGACTGGACATATTCCAGCCTACAGCACTCGCACTGAACAAAGTTTACAAAGAGTGACTGGTCTGTCCACCATTTTGTTTGATTTCGTTGTTGTAATGTATTGTGAAGCCATTCTGGTATCCATGAACAGAAACATACATTAGCCAAACTCTGTCTATTTTCTGTGTTGTTATTTTTAACATGTCATATTACAGATGCGTTGTCAGATTTAAGATAAACACTGCATAGGGACCCTGTCAATCAGAAGCAACTCGAGCACCTTCAGTGAATTGATTCAGGTTTTCAAGAGTCATTTTAATAAACGGACTGAGAGTTGACTCACCTTGGCTTCCTCCATCTGCATGATGTTGGCCTGGCAGTCAGAGATGCTGTCGTTGATGTAGTCGATGTTAGCCAGCAGAGACTCCAGCTCCTCATTCAGAGACTGAACATCTTTTTCTACCTCCGGTTCCTCCGCCAGCAGTCTCTCCCTCTTTCTGCTGATCTTATCCCGCCGGCGCGTCAGCTCTTCACGTTGCTGTGGATGGGATTTCAGACGACGAGAAGCTAAGTAAGTTTGTACATAGCCTCACTTTTTCTTTAGGAATATAAATATTATCTCCAGTATTGCAGGTAACACATGACAAGTAATCTATCTAGTAAAGTAACACATTACTTTTTAAATTTAAATGGAAATTACTGAGAAATTACTGAGACAACACTGGTTATCTCATTTGCATTATTTGTATTAATGCAGGTTTAACATTGTTAGGTAGGTGTTTTTCATGATAACAGGTTGATTCGTGCCTTTAGAAGACGATTCATGTCGTTCTCCATGTTGGAAATGGTCATGCGCTGCATGATGATATCAGAGACACGCCGTTCCAAACTCTGCCATTTCCCACGAGCCACTCGGGTGGAGTACACCCCGACCGTCCTGCGATGGTACGATCTAAAGCAAACAGTTGTCCGTCACTACAGAATGAGCTCACACACTGTACACATAGTAACGCACATGAAGCCTGTATAATGTACCTGGCTCCAGTAGCTGCTCCGGAGCCTGAGTATGTGCGACCTGCTCTGTGAGAGAAGTCCTGACTTGTCTCAGGCAGATTCCCCTTTCGTGTGACCTTTCCTGATATGGGTCGCACCTGTCTCCTCAGAGAGCTCACCTGAGAGACACAGCAGCAATCACTACAGAACACTTAGCAAAAACACAATTTGGCCTTTTCTAACTTACTAAAAATGTTAATTAACATAATAATTGACTATCAAAATAAATTAAATATACTAGGGGTGAACAATAAATATCGGCTGATAATTAAAGCGCATCTCGTCAGTACAGCCGGATGGAGTTTACTCCTGATTAGAGAACTGGCTTTACTGACAAGATGCACATTATTTATCGGCCGATATTTATCGTGCACCCCTAAAATATACCCAAATACCCAAACTGAAGTATAAGTGTTTACATGGTAATTTTTCACTTGCACAGTAGTAAGTATTTATAAAGTTCAAATTTATTATCTGAAAATATTTAGATAATTATTTAGTATTTATCTTTTAGTTATATAATTATAAGCAATTTTTTTTATCTGTTTTGAATTTATATATATATATATATATATATATATAAAAAAATTTTTTTTTTAAATTTACATTAAATATATATTTAGTTTTTGATTATTTTTAGTACTTATTTTTTCAGTTAGTTGCCAAGGCATAAGCGTATTATAGTGTACAAGTGCATCAGTGTTATTGTAGTATTATTTATGTCATATTCTAATAGCAATAAATATTTTTAATTAGCTTTGATTTTCATACATTTATTATTATTATTTCTATAATAAGTTTGGTAACACTTTAGAATAGGCAACACTAGGTTAACTATTAACTACGACATTTCTCTCAATAAATTCTTAATTTGCTGCTTATTAATAGTTCATAAGGTAGTTGTTAGGTTTAGGTATTGGGTAAGATTAGGGATGTACAATAAGGTCAAGTAGAATAAGGCATTAATATGTTCTTAATTAGCACTAATACATGGCTAATATTATAGTAATATGCATGCTAATAAGCAACTAATAGGTGTTACCCATTCTAAAGTGTTATCATAAGTTATTTTAATACTTCAACTTTGACCTTTTTATTTCAGTTACTTGCCAGGGCAACATTTCTAATTTTTTTTTCTTTCCTTTCTTTTTCTTTTCTCTTTTTTTATTAAAGTTTTCATTAAATATTTATGTATTATTTTAATTTATTTACATTTAACTTACCAAACTATTGTCAGTAGTTTGAATTTTAGGTATCAGTAAAAAACATTGAAGTGCTTAAGTGCATTACACAACCAAAAATATCAAAGTAAGTGACGTTTATTTTCAGGATATTTGCAGGTTTAAAGAAATGAAATGCATAACCTTTATAATATATTTTAAATTAATGAATATTATTGTGTGCATCAAACATCCATGAGTCACACATTGGAGGTACAGCAGAGGCAGATTTGAGGGGAATATTTCACCTCCTCAGTCTTCCTGCGCAGAATAAGTTCCTGTTGTCTCTTTTGAGCTTCAAGCAGTTTTAGCTGATGCTGTACAAGAGAAAAACACAACACACGTTGAACACATTTCATTGTTAGTTGGCTCTTTCATGCTGCATTAGTGTTATTTTCCCATCATGCACCTCCTGTTTGCGTTGGTCCTTTTTAAGTGTGGCAATTTCTCGGTTCCTGCGGGATTCGGCCATCCTGCTCTTCTCCTGCTGCTCCTTCATCTGCTTCATCAGACGCACCTGACAACAGTCACCATAGAAATCTCATTATTTCATAATTTGCATATCATGTACTCGATCATTACTTGGTCCTAATTTCACTGTATATCTAATTGTTTGTACACTTGTAAAATATATAACAATAAAACATATAACAAATAAATTCAAATTTTTTTATAGCCATCTATAAACAATTCAGTGGAGATTTTGTGAAGAGGAGCCAATTCTGCATGTGTTGTTTTGGAGACGGGGTGTTGCGTCTGTGGACCACCAGGAGGCGCTGTTTGTAATCAAGTATTTTATGTTGTAATGGTGATTCAGCATGTTTCAGTGATTCGGTGCACAGCCGTGTGTCCATGGTGACTCTCACTTTGGTTTTCTTCATTTCCACCAGATCCAGCTGTAGTTTCTTCAGTTGCTTCTCGTACTGTGACTGGTTCTTCAGCAGGCGAGCGTGCTCCTTCTGAGCCGCCTGTAGTTTCTGGAGCTCTTTGTTCATGACACCGAGTTTCTTCTCGTACTCCGCTTTTATCCGTTTGGTCTTGTCCTCAGAGCATGACTCCACAGAGCCTGGAACAAAACAAAAACAAAAAGATAAATGGATGGACAAAAATAAAACCCTAATATATGGAAACTAAACTGAGCTGTTACTGGCATTTAATTTATATTTACATTACATTTACATTTAGTCATTTAGCAGATGAGGACAATGGAAGCAATCAAAAACAACAAAAGAGCAATGACATATAAGTGCTATAACAACTATTGTAATATAGTAAATATTAGAATAGTTGTTATAGTCTAAAGTGCTATTGTAATATTTTATGTTGATATTACATTGAGCAAACACATTACATTGATGGTGCATCATACAGCGTAGCGGTGGCATATGTGTCCTCCCTCACCCATGTTGTGCAGCACACGGTCTCGCTCCAGCTGCGTGTCTCTGATCTTGCTCTGCAGCATCATCAGTTTCTGCTCATACTGTTGCTTGAGCGTGTGCAGACGTCTCTGACTGTTCTCAAGCTCATCGATCAGCTTCTGCTTGATGGCGATCTCACACGTGATGTTGGCCAGATCTGCCTGGAAGTCCTCTAATCAATCAAAAACAATAAAAATACTTCAAAATTATGTTCACTAAAAGACTAGGCATCATTGTGGCCCGAGCACTGCAGTGCAAGGACCCGATTATGATTACTCTGTTTCTTATTTTTCTTCTTCTCCTTCTCCAAAATGAATCGCATTTTTGAGGGCCTAAACATACTCATCATTAAACTTTGCACACGCATCAGAACTGACTGAAATGTACATCTGATAGAATTGGGCGTGGCAAAATGGCTCAATGGCGCCACCTATAAAACTTCAACGAAGCGCCCCTCCCACTGCATTTCACATACACGTACAAAATTCAGTACATTCATGTAATGTCCCAATACCTCCAAAAAAGTCTCTTGGAGCGAAATCCTAAACGCAACAGGAAGTCCGCCATTTTCAAGTTTTGTGCATTTTTTGCCATTTTCAGGCCTAAACAGCTACACTCTTAGCAATTCATTACTTAAGATAAATATAAAAAATAAATAGATCTGGCTCATTAAAGTCCTGCTTTTAATACTCATCGTATAGGTTTAGTACTAGTTGAAATCTCTAAAAAGCTGTCATTTTCTAAATCACATTAAGGTGCTATTTCACAGTAAACATCAGTACCCTTCTCATCCAGGTCAGAGTCAGACTCATCTGAGCTCTCCTCAGCATCCAATTCCTCTTCCTCCACGTCCTCCTCATCTTCCTCTCCATCTCCATCCTCACGGTCACTGGCCTCCTGAGGAAAACCATTTCATGTCAAAGACTGAATGAGGAGCTCCGCCCTTAAAATGTGTTCTGATAGGGCAAGCTGCCTGTCAATCATACCATCTCTGGCTCTTGATTGGTCGATTCTAACTGCTCTCTCTCGATAACCTTCTGTTCACCGTCAAGTGTTTCCTCTTTGTTGACACTGCAGGAAAAACCAAACCTATAAATTCAAATCTGTTTTGTAAGTTTATATATATATATATATATATATATATATATATATATATATATATATACACACTATGCAGCAGAGATTATCTGAAACAAAACAGAAAAACTGAAAATTAGGCGGGAAGGAAAAATAACACGGTGTTATGACACACACATGATGCAACAGAGAAGTTAAATGGTAACATTATTAAAAACAGAATTTGCTCTTTTGAAAACAGACAATTCTAAACTTCCTTTCTAGTTTACTCAAACCATTTACTGATAATAGTTTTACAATTAAAAACATATATAATCATATATAAAATAACATATATAAATATAATTAGCAAAGCACAGCAGCAACTTCAGAGATAATGGATCTTAAAAAAAATTAATGTTCAGGGTTTATGGTAAGAAATTTACAATTAAACCTTATGGAAACTTGAAATTGAAAAAAAATAAATTTTATATATATATATATACACGTTAATGAAGTATAAACATTTTCTGCACTGTTCTGCAAGGCTGGAAACTGCCTGCTGAAAGACAATCAGAATTTAAAGACTGCAAGCGGAGATGAAACACAGGGGGTTATGGGTAATTATAAAGGACGGAGAAGGGAAAGAGAGACACAGGAACAAACCTGCCTTCCTCCACCTCTTCCTCCTCATCCTCCTCTCTCTTGTCACTCAGCAGCTGCTGGAGTCTTCAGAGGTCAGAGGTGAAGGGTTAAAGAGAGCAAACGGACAGATAGAGAGGGTACGGTGCACACATTAGTACAGATGGCTGTTGATCACAAAGATGTTCAATGTGGGTAAGGACACAGCATCTTAAAGCATCTTTTTTAATTGTTTTATACTATTGACTGAGGTCCATTTATGACGTTTGCGTTGTTTTTACATTCAAAAACATCCAAATCAGTAACTAATACAACTGCTCCTGTGGCGTTGTGTTAGCAGCGCAAAAGGTTGTGGGTTCGATTCCCAGGGAACACGTTAGGGAAAAAATGTTAGCCTGAATGTACTGTAAATCACTTTAGATAAAATCATCTAAATGCATAGTTTTAATTTAATTTAATTTTAACTAATAGGCAATTTTCTTTGACAAGCTGCGTCCCTTATAGTGTGAGCCTTCTGTGACTTTTGACACATGCACATAATCAGGACATATCAAGCCATCTCTAACAAAGCAATAGTAAAAGTACAAATATTTTTGACACGCATAAGTGTGCTGCGCCATTCCTGTCAGGTCCTATACAGATGCACAGCATTGCTTTTTAATCTCAGTCTCTGCAAATCCAGCATTAACCTGTGTCTTGTTTACAAAAGAATCCGCGGTGAAATGAAGCGAACAAACGCTCAATGTTTTACTCATGTGAGCTGAAACTTCATAAAATAAAAAAAGGTGAACCACGCATTCCTAAGAGTTGAATTTGAAGGAGGATTATACAGCGACTGTGTTCTTCCACAACCAGGCACTGCACAATATTTAGCGATCTTTAACAGCATGTTTATTGCTTGGTTGCTCGGTCCGGTTAAGCACCACTAATGTGTCCCTACTATGTGATGCACAAATCAGTGGGCGGGGCTACAGAATTAGGCGTTGATATTCTTCCTCTGGGTCTGGTGTCAATAAAAGCTTTTATTTCAGTAAGATAGGATATTATTTTAGTACAGTGACCTCTGATATATCATAAGCTCAGGTAAGAGCTGGTTTCTCAATTCATGATCCCTTTAATATATATTATTACTGATATGATATCTCTGTAGGGTTTTTTTTTGTTTACTAGAGTTCCATTGCATAAAACAACACAAAAACATTGTGAAAAAAAAAGATGATACTTTGATACAAATATTTCACAAGACGGGAAGCTTTGAGCCTTGACTCAACAAACTGAAGAGCAAATGTTCTGTATTAGATGTGTGATTGCTGCTCCTTCATCCATTTTTTTCTTTTTTAACATATTTTAAGTTTTAGTACTATTTTTACCTCTTCTTTTTCTTCTTCTCCTTCCTCTTCAGTTTCTCCAGATCTTTCTTGGCGATCTCAATGATGTCGGAGGTCTCTTGGCTTGGGTCGGGCCCCAGCAGGGCCGGAGAAAAACCCCCAGAGGTTCCATAAAACGGAGGACGGCTGGACGCTCGCGTGAGGTTTCTCCTCAGGTTTTCATTCACTGCTTCACTCTCCAGAAGTTTGGCTCTAAAATACACACAAAAACGTAGGGTGCATGTTTTATTAAATACATAAATAAAGTTCATTCAGCAGTTCTACATTATTAGTTATAAAAGCACAACCAAAAACAGTATAGATTTATAATATTAGCCTTAGTAGTAGGATGTCAGCAAGAATGTAAAACTACCTCAGATCCTCGATCTCCTTGATGTAATTCTGAATCATATTTCCAATCTCCTCACTGCCTTCACCTGGAAAACATAACCCTTATTCTGTCAGCATCTATCAGACCTCTCAGGCAGTCTGTGTCTGGCGTGCTGTACCTGCTCTGGAGAGCACCTGATTGGCCTGTGCGCTGAGCAGCTGCGTGAGTCGAGCGCCCTGAGCGTCGATGGCTTCCTGCATGGCCTTCACACGCATGCGCAGATTATTGTTCTCTATCTGCAGCATCGAGTTCTCATGGAACATGTCGCTGATGCTTTCCAGGCCATCCTCTCCAACCATACGCTTCCCCTGAGAAACAAACGACCGTTTTATTTCATTTACCAAACATTCAAGTCACCTTTGTTTATATCACTGAATAGTTTTAGCATACTAATGACAATTTTAATGTATTTGGTAGTGGCCTACTAGATCTGTTATGTATGCTGCTGCTGCCAATAGATACACAGACACACTGCTGTAGGCATGTATGATACAGTACATAAATCCTGCAGCAGATCTAGACAGGTGGTGCTGGGGAGGTGGAGGGTTCCAGAGGAACTGTGAAAGTGCGCTGCAGGACCAGCTCACAGCAAACTATGAACCAAAACATCTAAATGTTGAGTAAGCTTCTCACTGGATGCAGAATAAGTAGAGACCAGTCAACTTGTGCCATGTAGTAAATGTTAAATAGCAGATTGAATGTAATGGACCCATCAATTTGATGATTAAACTATATATTTTGAGGATACTCTAAAGACATGCTAGAACTGAAAGACAACTCACCTATAAGGTTATTACATCTTGCTATCAATGCTATACTTGTAATTGTTAGCAGAATCTCACCGTTCTGTACTCCATGAGCTCCACCTGCAGTCGGGCGATCTCCGTCCTGAGTGCACTGATCTGCTGGCTGGCCTTGTCTTGGTTCACCATAACCCTGTTCTTGATGTTGCGTGCTCTGTTAGCATACTTCAGTGTGTTCAAGGTTTCCATGAAGTCCTGATCTGATGGGCTGGTGCAGGCAATCATCACTGTTCGACTGAGACAACAGACAAAATGTCCAGCTTTATTTATTTACTCATACTGACTAATGCTATAGTGCTAAAAAAAAAAAATTTATCTGGATGTGGTTCAAGTCTGCTGCGATGCATCGCATGATCATTTTTATTAAAGGGGTCATATGATGAGATTTAAATTTTTCATTCCTCTTTGGAGTGTTACAAGCTCTTGGTGCATAAAGAAGATCTTGTAAAGTTGCAAAGAATAAAGTCTCAAATCCAAAGAGATGTTCTTTATTAAAGTTAAGACTTAAGTTAAGTTAAGCTGATCCGTGCCGGACACTGAGGAAATACATCAACTTTGCGCTTTGGATCACAGGATCGGCTTTGGATGCACTGGATGCAACAACTGCCTCGTTTGTAATGGGTTTTATTGTTTTTGTCCTGTCATTTCGGTGTCCTGACAGTTTATGGTGAGGGGCGTAACATTTCCGTCGGACGCTTGAAACATTCAGCCAATCACAACGCACTGGAAAGCTGGCCAATCAGAGCACACCTCGCTTTTAAGAACTACACAAATACACAAACTAATGTTTTTTTTAGCAACATCAAATGACCCCTTTAAATAACATCAAAAATTTTCATCATCATGTTGTAATGTTATTACACTGTTATTCCAAATTTACAGACGGTTCTTGAAAAATACTGTCAAAAGTGCCTCCTACTAATGTTTGCAGAATTTTAACTCAATTTCACTGTATTTTTAATTTATTTGAAAAGAATTGAGAAGATTTCAAATATTTGCGTGCTAGATCTCAAGTCTTCTCAAATCATTTGACATCAAATATGACACCATTTGTCAGGTTTGACATCAACAAGAGACTTTCGAGAACTAATGTTGATGTCATCATAATGTTTTGGGAGAACAAGTTTGGCACAGACCTGTTTCCGCCCAGTGAGTCCTGCAGAAGGCGAGTGAGTTTGGAGTCTCGGTAAGGCACATGCGTTGATTGTTTGCTTCGGTCTCCTAAAGCACTGATGACATTCCCTAATGCCAGCTGCATCCCAGCCAGAAAAAAAGTCCCATGTTCAGTTTCAGGCTAAAGTAGATATCTGTAGAAGATTAATATACATTTGTATTATGTGTCATTGTTTAATAATATTACTCGTTCTAACCAATCCACAGTTAATGGAGATGCCCTCTTTGGCTCGGTCCCCCGTGGCCCCCGTCCTCTTGAGTCTCTCTGATCCAGCCAGATCCACGAAGTGAAACTTGGCTGTGAGCGTTTCAAACTCTTCCAGCTCAGACGAGCTGCTGGCCAGTCGATTGTCCGTTTCACCATCCTGCTCTGGGGGCTGAGAAAAACATGCATGATTTGTTCAACGACGGCATGTTTTCCAGCCCAAATGGTGTGTTTCTACTAAATATGGCAGCTGTAGAAATGTGGCCCCAATGACTTGTATTCAAAATGGTTCTTACATCTTCAGCGGGTGCACAAACGCGCACTTGGCAGATGTGAATGGTGAAGATGGCGTGAGATCGAGAGCTCTGTACATTCATCTGCGTGCTAGCAGTGGTGCGGGAGAGAGCGCCCAGCTTCAGACACTGCATCATCTACAGCACACACACACACATCACTTCAGTCACTTACACTGTTTCTGCATTATACATGGGTACCACATCTTGGAAAATAAATGGCTGACTCTCACTTCCGACTCTGAGGAGACTGTGCGTGTTGTCATGCCAACAGTGTAGATGCTGCCACTGGCGTCCTCGTGGATTTTAATGTGCGATTTCTGCTTCTTCATCTCCATATCACGCGTGGTGTCGAAGAGATCTAACACCTCCTCATTATACAGCTGAAGATAGAAGACAGACCATACAACATTAATTATACAAGGAATAGTTCTGCACATATTCTGTAACTATTTCTTACGTATACCATAACTATTATATTACAGTCTTTGAGGCAGGTGTTATTTTAGGATTTAATATTATGAATTAGCTGTTATTTAAGTGTAATTACATGTTTTTAAATGTTTTTGTTTTACTAGCTATATATACTCTATATATGTGTGTGTCATAATCAGTATTACTTATATACTATTCATTAAGGTATTTATTAATATTGCTAATTAACTTTTATTTAAACATTTTCAATGTTCATTTTAATTGACCATTTTTAGGAGTTTTTCGTTATATAATTTTGTCAAATTTTAAGCACTAATAAACAGCCAATATGTTAATAATAGACATGCTAATAAGCAACTAGTTATTAGTGTGAATTGGACCCTATACTAAAGTGTTACCTTTATTTTTATTATATTAGTTGTTTTGCTTAATTTTCTTTCAGTTGTAGTACAACTTATTTTACTTTGTTTATTTTTTTTTTAGTTGGTTGCCAACTCTTTTTGCTTTTTCGCCAAATGTGGCCTTTACTTTTCAGTATTTCAGATTTTCATTTTAATATTTTAAATAAACCTTTTCATCTAATATTTATATTTTTACATATTTTATTTCGGTTCAGCTTTATTTCAATTAATGAAAACTACTTCTAACACTAATTTGATGGTGTCTTCAAGTAATAATAATAATAATAAATTAATACAAATAAATAACACAGTTCTGTTTTTCTGTTTGTTTGAGCGCCCCCATGGATACCTCCAGAAACTGTGCGCTGATCTTGAACTCTGGGACGGGTCGACCCTGCTCTGCGGCCGCCTGCCGTCTCTGCTCGATGCCTTTATAGAGGTGACTGACCGCCCGCGGGATGATGCCCAGCTCCTCGTCTGGGATGGCCATGTCAAAGCCTGTGCCCATCGTATACGTCTTCCCCGACCCTGTCTGAGATCCAACATCGACACTTCATTATGTAGTTCATTTTATAAAAACTGTCCAGGTTGAACTCGATTATGGCCGTGATGTAAAATTATATGATTGCATTAAAATAATAAACGCATTTATGACATCACATTTAATAATCTTATTAGCAGTTTTTCGCGCTTATATAGAGTGGCACACGTGTTTTTTTCTGATGGAGTTCAATATGTCTGTCTGGCGGATGAGAGAGACTGTCGATAAATCAGGATTAACGCAGTGCCAGAGTCAGAGACAGACAGATATCAAATCTCTGCGATGGTGTTTGGAGGAAGTCGGCCATGAAATGCAGGTCACAGGCAACACTGGCCATGGATAAGAGAGACAACATAAAAAATGTATGGATGGAGAGCTCGCACATATGCCAAATGATCTTGAACTTATTTAAATCTCTCGCGTGTGGGACAGTACATAACCAAAAGTGTCTTAAAGTCAACATTAAATGGTATTTTTCAAGAAACACGAACCTGTCCGTAGGCAAATATAGTGGCATTATAACCCTCGAAACATCCTTCGATGAGTTTCTCAGTGCAGTTGGCATAGATGGTGTACTGCGTCGAGTCCATGTCAAACACATAGTCGTATGTAAAGGCCTTGTCCTTTCCCAGAACCACCTGGGGTTCGCCAGGGGTCACAAACGTACAGATGTGACATCCTTCAATCTTTTCCTTCGCCAGCTGAGGACGAATCCTGTGACACAGAGAGAGAAGCGAAACGAAATATACTAAAATGACTTTAAGAGTCACACGCTGAATAACGAGAACCTCCTGTTGCGTTGATAAAGTGACAATTCGTCATCTTAAAGTAGACGCCAATTAGTGGGTCTCACTGCATAGAAGAAAATGTCTTGCAAGAGATTTTACACTTCAGGTATGAAATATTTGTCAGTTTGATAGATGCATTCGTACATTCAGAAATATACAACAAAAACTAAGATCTGATACATAATTTTGTCTAGATATTGATTTCTTAATTTTACTTTAACAATGTAATAATTCACTGTAACCTGAAAAAAAAAAGTTAGAATAGATCTAAGAGGACTTTACATATAATTTTACAGTCAAATACTTTACAAAATACATGTATGCATTTGTATGTAAACTATATGAATGGCCATACAATTTACTATGAAAAACCAAATTATATTCAACAATGCAATAGATAGTGAAAAAATAATAATAATACATACCACCTAATAATATTCGGTGAAAAATATAAACTGATATTGTTCCTTGCGTAAGACTTTCCTCAGATAATGAACGTTAATCAGTAAAACTGATATGTTTTCTGCATCCTTAGTAGGATTATACTTTTTGTAGAATTAGGTCTCTATGATATTCTGGCCTTTAAATCTGGATCTGGTCCTTCTTTCAAATATTGCTCTCATCACTCATCTTTCACTCATCACTTTCATCTTACCAGGCAAAAATTGTTAGTCCAATCAATTAGAAAAGTAACATCGCAACTCTCTTTAACAAGCCACATGATCATTCTTGTCTGTAAGTTTAATACTTAGCGGTATGGTTTGCTCAAATCACCAATCAGCAGTGAAAGTGATGCTTGCATGGCTTAGTAAACGCCTCTAAAAAGAGACTCTCTGATGTCACTTCCTGTGGTGCACCTGACAGCAGAGGCTGAGCTCTTACTCTGACTGTGAGAAACACTTTTGTTCAGAGCACAATTCACTGGCAGCAGCACAGAGAGACTATTGTGTGTGTGTCTGGTGCTGGATCTGTCCTGTACTGAACACCAGAGAGACAGATATATGTGGGTGAGAGACACGTAAGAAGAGGATGTGTTGGAGCCAGTCTGTAAAATCTGTATCGTTTGGGTTTTAAACCAGGACAGCATCACATAATTCATATCACATCTCTGTATTGGGTAACAAAATAAAAATAAAAAATTAAAATAAATCTACCATAAGACTGTATTGAACAGACTAAAATTATGTGCTATTATTAACATCTTTATCTGATTTTGGGGGGGGGGGGGGCAGGATGTTCCACAGAAGAAAGTCATTAAACTAGAACATTTGAAACATTGTTATAAACACTGAACTAAATAAACCTCTACTTGGGGAAGCAAATCACTTCCTACTTAAAGTGAGTAGCATCACTTGGCAAGGTCAGCTAGTTTCCATCCTGACTTAAACAGCCTGGACCAGCCTATACTTCCTCACCTAAGCAATCTGGTCTGCCATGGTGAAAGGCACTAACAACCTTCCAGCAACAGCTAAAATTGTACAATATAGGCTTTGAACAACACGGAAAAAAAACAAATTCAAAAGACCCTTGTCTTATAATGGTTTGGTACTAGGTACACATCTCAACCACCTTATGTTGAAACATGAATTTCCTTATGGCCAATCCAGTCTGAGCACACATGTCCAACAACACAATACCCCTCCCTCTCCCAGGTCTCTTGGTCATCACCAACATGAGCTTGGAAGTCTCCCAATAGTACTACGGAGAACCTAGGTGGTACCCCTTCCAGGGCCCCACTCAGGGTCCCCAAAAAGGCTGGACACTCTGAAAGTGTGGCACATAAACACGAAACACAACCTAACCTAACCTCACAGAGAGATGACCCTCTTGTGTATGGAGTTAAACTTCATAACCATGGAGCAGAGTCGGCTTGTGAGTGTTCCCACACCCTCTAGATCATCCTGGCCGACTGCAAAGAAGAAGCAAGCCCAATTCCTATCCGGATGTTTGGTTCCAGAGCCTGAGCTGTGTGTGTAGATGAGGCCATCTATGATAAGCTTGTATCACTCAACCTTTCGTACCAACTCCTAGTACTTCCCTACCAGAGAGGTCAGCTTCCACACACCAAAACTTAGTTTACTGCAACCAAAGTCCTGTCTTCAGGATCCCTTCTCCACCTGCTGCTCACTGTATATTGCATCATTGCCCTAATCTTCCCCTTGCAGGTGGTGAGGTCACAAGGCAAGAGCCCATGTTATTTTTTTTTTGGCTAAGCCTGACTGCACCTAGTAAGTCTTAACGCTTTAATAACTAATGGCATGAACAATAAAACAATATAATAACTAATGGCATGAACAATAAAACAAAACAGTAATGGTCTGGTTAGCTCTGAAGTATAATTCTGAAATTAAACTAAATTAAATCTTACAAATAGAACTGCATTTCAAATATCCAATAAAACTAAATGTTCAATACCATGTCAACTAATGGAAATATGAATATAACAATTGAATAAGACTAAATGTGTTCTTTTTTCAGGAAGCAAATTATAACATTTCCTAACCCTATCCCAAAAATGTCAATCTTTCCAATATTAATAAAAAATATTTACAGCAATTTACAGCCGAGTCCTTGAACTCATTACATCAATGAATATGATGCCAGTTAAAACACTCCCTTAATAATCCCAATAATTACTAAGAACAGAATGAGCGTCACATCTTCCTGAATTCAGACGTCTGCAGACAAGTCGCTGCCTGCCATATTCACATCCCTGAGGCAGCTTCATACAGTGTGTATAAATCATTAAAGTGTGATCTCTAGTCGCTACTCCTGGCTACATTTTATGAGAAACCTGGATCATTTTTTCCTTCCAACATTCCAAACCTATGGAGCCCCGCTCATGACATGCAAGAAAAAATAAATAAATTGTGTGCACGATTTACTAATTCGTTCCCTCAATGTACTAAAACGTGTACACGATTACTATTGCGTTCACTCGATTTGCAAAATTGTGTGCACAATTTAGCAAATCGAGGGAACGAATTAGTAAATTGTGCACACAATTTATAAATCAAGTGAACGAAATAGTAAATCGAGGGAGCGCAATAGTAATCATGTGCACGTTTTAGTACATTGAGGGAACGAATTAGTAAATCGTGCACACGATTTAGCCTACTATTTTTTCCTGCATGCCATGTGAGGGGCTCCGTACAAACCAAACCTTTGGATGAAAGAACAGATGATAGGAATCACGAAAAGTGCAACAAATACAATTTTATCATCAGACTAAGACTATATCAAAGCATACCACCGAAAGAGGAAGAGAGAAGAAACTTGTTGGATATGGTATGGCTGGCTGAATAGTCTTGCATTATGCAGGAATCCCCATAGCACCAGAGCTCTCCGTCTCTCTCTCTGTGTCTGTCATGACCGAGTGAGAGAGTAAGGTTTTCCTCCCTTGTGACAGAATGTAGGCCACTACTGGATATACTGCTGTTTAACCTTAATTCCTCATTTACACGCACTCATGTCTGAATTCACAGCGATCTTTGACTTTGAGCTCAGATTAATGATTATTAGTAATCCACATTCATGTTTGGGACTATCGGCAAGCACAAACAGAAATGTGCCGGTTACTAACATAACCTCGGTTCCCTGAGATAAGGGAATGTGTCATTTATATTTATTATTTATTTTATATTATTGCCCATTTACTGTATAAAGCGATCATTTCTGAATTCAGCATTCAAATAATTAAATAAATAATAACAAATTATCTATTAATTAATCTAAATATGTTAGTCTTGACGGGCAACGTTACTATAGTTCGATTTACGTCCACTCCACACCTCCGCCAAAGCAGAAAACAGACATGCAAGAATGGAGAGAAAGCGGCCAGAAACAGCAGAAAGGGAAAGGGCAGGGAAAAGGAAAGCACTTCAAGAGGAAGCAGCGAAATGTTGCAAAACTTCCAATCTATTTAGGGCTTCAAGTGTAGGTCAGTTTTATCTGTAAATACTGTAGTTTTTTTTTTTTTTTTGTAAGTATTGAACTGCTAGCAAATTTATTGTAAAGTTACATGAGTTTTTTAGCAGACAAATATTCACATTCTTTTATATACAGTACAGTGAACACCATAAATGAGTACCCCCCTTAACAAATTTAGCAATTACTCTTTACTAGAAGACATGTTAGGGTGTTCCAACAAGCCTGCTTGATCAATTACCAAAGACGAATGCCAAAGTTATTCAGCAAAATAAGATTTTCTTATCAAAGTGCTACAATTTTGTGTTGCAAAAATGAGTACACCCTCCTGAATGTTACTAAATAAAAATAATCATGTTTTTTGATCAACAGCTAAGTATATTAAACCAAAACCTTTAAAGACAAGTCATTTCTTGACAATTAAAAGTGTTATATAGCTCACTGAATCATACTCAGACTTAATGCTGGCAGCAGTGGAAGCACTTGAGAGAGAACTACCAGGTGACTTATTTCTTAGCATAAAAGAGGACAATGGTACAAGATGAATACCAAATTATTGTTTTAAGTGTAAAAATAATGCAGAAGTAGCACCGACATTCCAAAACAATGGATTTGCTATAAGGCTCCTGAAATAATCCGGTCTTCACTTTATGTTACACACATAATAATAAACACATAATAAAAGAATAAAATACAAAAAATACAAATAAGTCGGTAAGGAATGACAGTATACAAATTAACCATTGTATGGCAGGTATATTACAAAAAGCAGTTATGTATGTACAGGTATATTATGTGCAAAATTTAAGTGTATACTAAGTATGTGTGTTAGATAAATAAGTGTATGTGTATATAAATATAAAGTGTAGTATGTTCCACAGTTATTATCAAGTGTTCATGAGATGGATTGCCTGAGGGAAGAAACTGTTCCTGTGTCTGGTTGTTCTGGTGTTCAGAGCTCTGTAGCGTCGACCAGATGGCAACAGTTCAAAGAGGGAGTGTGCTGGATGTGAGGGGTCCAGAGTGATTTTAACAGCCCTTTTGCTCACTCTGGATAAGTTCTTGAATAGAAGGGAGAGTTGAACCGATGATTCGCTCAGCAGTCCGGACTACCCTCTGTAGTCTTCTGAGGTCAGATTTAGAAGCTGAGCTGAACCAGACAGTTACTGAAGTGCAGAGGATGGATTCGATGATGGTGGAGTAGAACTGTTTCAGCAGATCCTGTGGCAGGTTAAACTTCCTCAGCTGGCGAAGGAAGTACAACCTCTGCTGGGCCTTTTTCACAATGGAGTCAATGTGAATGTCCCACTTCAGGTCCTGAGAGATAGTGGTGCCCAGGAACCTGAATGACTCCACTGCAGTCACAGTGCTGTTCATGATGGTGAGTGGGTATCATCTCCACTGTTTTGAGGGTGTTAAAGGCCATGTTGCACTTTCGATTAATGGGTACATAAATCACTCAAGATATGTATATCATTTTTAAAATGTCTCAAAAATAGTCTTAAAGACTTATTTTTTAAGTTTTTGGTATTAACGTTTTTTTTATGCAACTCGGCGATGACGTCACGTTGGGGAGAAGTCGAGGAAAGGTAGCCTCAGTCTAGTATGATGCCGCGTTCCAGGCAACCCGTAACCCGTGTTTTCCCAACCTTAAACCCGTGAAAGTGCACAGGAACGGCAATCAAACCCGTGACTTCCCACCCGTGAACTCGTGTCTCGTACTAGATCGATGTACTCCGAGTTCCGATGTCACACAGCACGCGAAACAACAATGACAGCCCCTACGGATAATACTACCTACGGATGCAGTTTATGCAAGTGGCACACGTTGAAAAAACTATTTTAGGTCAATGTACCGTTGCAATAAAAAAAAATAATCTAGTTACAATTCCTTGCACTCAGAAAGTTTGGCGTAACTTGCCTGGAACGGTACAAAGTCGTTAGTTGTGGTATGAAATAGTGATTACGAGCTCAAAAACATGCCTGGAACGCAGCATCAGAACTAACGTTATAGCGACTGACTGGGATGAGGAAGAGGTGGCAAGAGCCAACATGTATGATGACCTGCAGCTGTGTAATTTCCAACCTGCCAGACGTGAGAGGGCAAATGAGGAATTGCCAAGAACTGATGTCGGTCAAAGCTTATTAAATGCATGGTCCGAGGAGAATGAGTGAAGTGTTGGTGAAGTGTCCTGGTGAGTTGCTATCGTTTAGCATCGCAGCAATGAGCACTGGAGCTAGTCACGAGCAGCAGTGCACAGTAACGACACACACATATATATATATTATTATTATTATTATTATTTTTTTTTTTTTACTGTCATTGAGTAGCACCGAGTGAAAAATCAACGTTTTCTTTATATCTAGTGGCAGTGATCATGATGTTAGTTCAGATAAGTACCGGTAACCTTTGTCATAGTGTCGTAGAACTGGTAAACGTTGTCTTTGTCATCTAGAAATAGAAGGCATCATGCTAGCTATATGGATGTTTCTAAGCGTTTATCTCTTCCTCCGGTGAAAATGTTGTTGCAAACGTAGCCGCGTGTGTGTCACTGTGTTTGGCAGGTGCTTGTGTGGGTGCTGTCCCATGGAAACTGCGCTGAAAAGCTTGTGCTGTAGGGAAGTGAGTGCGTTTGGGTCGCTGTTGGTCGATATCTATCTATCTGTCTGTCTGTCTATCTATATATATATATGTAGTCTATCTATCTATCTATATCTATGTATTTATCTATAATCTGCGCTATCTGAATACTCTCGTCTACTACTCGTCTCTCTCTAGTCACTCTCAATGCTCTCAAGGCGGGCTTTGGTAAAATCTCTCCCCAACGTGACGTGATGCAATGCATTATGGGGGAAAGGAGACCGCTGTAAGATAGTACCTACTTTTTTGTATTATATTCCGTTTTGTGATACCCAACAACATAAAATACAATGGATAACAGTTTAAATGTTTATTACCATCAAGCAAATTGCACAAATTCGTAAAAAAATTTTCCCTGCAACACGGCCTTTAAGCTCCAGGTTGTTGAGAGTGCACCAGACAGCCAGCTCTTTAACCTCCTGTCTGTAAGCTGACTCGTCACCGTCCTGAATGAAGCCGATGAATTGATGTCATCAACGCTGGTATGAATTCACACACTACTGTGTGATGGAATAAAAAAACTTATAGAAAATAAATAGAAGATGCTACCCTCCCCTCATTCCCTGCATTATTTGGCATTTTTTTCAGCATGACAATGAAGATTTTCATTCTCCCAAGGTGAAAACCCTTCAGTGGACATGTATTTCACTCAATCTTAACGCTCTTGTGCAGTTGTGGGGGATTCAATAGAGGAGAGCTGAGCAAAACTCCTCATTACAGATCAGAGCATTTAAGGAGCTCGCCCAGGAGTTAAACAGGGCAGATGTGAAAATCTGAACTTCAGTGCCAAGAACGGTCAGACCAGTATACTTTCGGAGGACATACTAAGTACTAGAATATTATACATTTTCTGAATTAAATCTAGGGTGTACTCATTTCTGCAATCCTTCATTTAAAGAATGACAGAAAATCATTTTACAGAAAATATTGGCATATATTTTGTTGTTTTTATGTTTAATATGTTTATATTTTGCCATTTTTCCATGAATTATATTAGTGATCATTAAGAATATACATATTTTATATTTATTCAGAGGGAGTGTACTCATTTATGCTGTGCACTGTAGGTTGGAAGGGAGCAGGGAGACAAGAGCTATAGCGCAAACATGAACAAATACGAGTCATAAAAATGCAATAACATTTTATGATTTTTAACAATTTTGTCATAATGTACTAATTTTGAAGTTTTAGAAAATTAAATCTACCAATTTGTGAGGTTTAAAAGTTTTTTCCTCTTTTTCAAATTAAGGTGTTTTTTATTCTAATCACAATGAAGTGGTTGTTTTGCACCAAGGTGGAGAAAGTTCTGTTCTCTAACACTAGAGCAGAAGAAGTAACAGGTGAAGAACAGGTACAAGAAAAATACAAACAATCTTTTATAATATATATATATTAGGGGTGCACGATAAATATTGGATGATAATTAAGGCGCATCTCGTTAGTAAAGCCGGTTCTCTAATCAGAGGTAAATTCCATCAGATGCATGATTTCACACAGATCAGCAGTTAAAAAAATCAGATGAGCCCTGAATATGAATGCAACAATAACACGTTAAGCCTTTTCCTCCCATAGAAAACCGTTATAAGAAAATGCTTATTGTGGCTTAATGTACTAAGACAGTGATTTTTAACTCACTAAACATTATACTAATAAAGTATACGATGTACAAAAAAAAATAAATAAAAATGCACTCCCTGAATATGAGTGCAAGTCGTTTAAATAACGTTGAGCCTTATGATGGTTTTCTATGGGCGGAAAAGGCTTAACGTGTTATTAAACGTGTTGAATTCATATTCAGGGATCATCTGATTTTTTGTAGATAGTATACTTTATTAATATGATGTTTAGTGAGTTTGGTCTGTTAATATCACTGTATTGGTACATTAAACCACTTTAAGTGTTTTTCACGTTAAGCGTTTTAGAATGTCCCGATGACCTCAAATTAGATGTACTGTATTGCCGTGTCACAGGAACCTTTTTGCAGCAAATTTTGCATATCGGCTCATCTATATTCGCTGGCTCGCCCTTTTCATTGGGTTGAAAGCCAAAATGTTCCCAAAGTGGCAACGTGACATTAGGTTTTGGGACGAGATCGAGCACCTCCCATCATTTCAGCTGGCCTTTTCAAAACAAAGGAAGCACCATAAAGCTACAACGGCTCACGAGAAAATTACAGTCGTAACCATATTGTATCATTAATTTATTTAACATTGAATGCACAGTGACAAATTGAAAAAACAAGAAGGCCACAGCCTCATAAAAAAAACTGAACACTGCGATTGCCACGGTTTCTGCGGTTGCTATCCTTCCTCTGCGGTTTGCATGTCAATAGCGAGGTATTCTTCCCGATGATTAGGAAGTTTTAAATCATTACAGTGGCGCCGAAGCCCGGGAGAAGGAGGGGCGAGTGGGGCGGGTCCGAGGGACGTGGGAGCGAGGCCGGTGGAGTGATTGGAGATGAGCTACACCTGTTCGACCCGCCGGTCTCGAGGCCCACGGAGGAGATGGAAGGATATAAAACTGGAGCGACGACAGTGAAGGACGAGAGAGGACCAGGCCTGGGCCTTATTTTAGGTTTTGGTTTTATTTTGTGCGCATCAGTCGTCCGTGAGGGGCTGGTGCGCTGTTTTGTGTTTATTTTGAATTATTAAAGTTTCAGTTGATTGTCCGCCGGTTCCCGCCTCCTTCTTCCCGATGGTTAGGAAGATTTAAATCATTACAGTGGGTGTGTGTGTGTGTGTGTGTGAGAATGTGTGTGGATGGTGTAGTTGTGGCATCTAGCGAACTTAACTCTTAAGGACCTAAAATAAACACTTTTCCTTATAGCAATATACAGTAAAGCACATTTTACCGAAAATCTTGCTACTGTAATAAATGAACAAACAAATAAAAAGTCAATAATGGCCTTTTATCATGTTAGAAGTTAGAAATAAAATATCTGCTTCAACCAACATAGTGAAAATTCACTCCATTTTTAAATAATTGAGATGCATGAAAACTAATATAATATCCATTTTAGCAAATCAATAATTTGAATATTTTTCTAGGAATTTACTGATACGAGAATTGTGGCCTATACTAATAATCTGATGATTATTGTCACGTTATGGTTGATATACGATTAATGGCAAACTAAAAATAAAACAATAACTAAAATCATTTTTAGTACTATAATGGAATAAAAAGAAATCCAAATGGTATCCCAAAGTACTGTATACTGAACAAAATTTATTGATTTTGAAGTTTATTAAATATTACAGTTAAGTGATATTAAATAATTCATGTTTTTGAAGAATAACTTGAAGTTGGTTTTCAATGATAATCTAAATATAAAACATGGGAAATATGCACAATATTGACCGAAATCCAAACTGTTTTGCATAGTTAATTTCTAAATATTAATAGTTTACTGTTGTGTTAAAAATGTGATGGAGTCATGAGAATGTGCATAGCAAGAATAAGCCAGAGCTGGTATCTGTGCTGACAGTGTCTGTGTGACACAGCTATTGATGCAGTGCAGTGAGGCGGCACAGCTTTTCACAGCAGGAGTTGGTTAGCGCAGACACAATTGCAACATGTTTGAGAGCCAAGAGATGGAGAGATTAATTCAGTCCCACAGGCCTCCCGAGACACACTCGAGGGAGAACCAGCCCTAAATACAGCATGAGATATAATGGGAGTAAACAGATATCAGATGGACCCAGATGCATCGTGGGATACAGTAGAACAGTCTGTCTCAAATAATCAGCCTGTTCTTTTTTGTCTTGGCAGTTTATCAAACATTTCTAGTGAAATCCCAGTCTCAGAGACATTTGGAAGAGCATGAAAAGGCAGAGGGCAACAGGTACGAAGGGTAAAACTAGGGTTTTCAAGCTAGAGGGAGCGTTCTTTGTTCTTTAACTAGAGCACTATGTCAGACTCAATCCAAATCCATTTGACTTGTTGCCATTTGGTCCCACAGTAAAGCAGAAGTGTCTACAGCTGTCAGGTGCATTTGCCATCACAGGAATACATTTAATTTTAAAGTTACCCAATTATGCCATTTTTAAGGTTCCTGATACTATTTTGGGAGTCTCCTACAATAGGATTACATGCATGCAAGGTAAAAAAAAAAAAAACAATAGCTCCAAATATGTAATATCAACTAATTTTCCAGCAATTTGCATATGATTCATTTGAAACAGTCCTAAGATTCAGTCTCCCTAAACCCCTTTCCCTGAGCCTATTCTGCTCTGATTGGTCAGATGGCCCGGTCTGTTGTGATTGGTCTACCGTATACATCACGTGTCAGAAACAATACACCCATTCCCATAGTTCAGTATTTTGAACACTCGATAGAAAATATAAACATTTACTGATTCTCATACTAAAAGATTGTGATTCAGTGGAGCCAGCTGGTCCAAATAAACAGGTTACTGAGCACGTTTCAAAAGCAAGCGTCTTGTGTATCCTGCGTTGAACACCCCGAGATTAGAGAAGAAGTCATCAGTAAAATGACATGTTTGTGGGCGGGGTCAAGTTGGTCTCGGCTGGCCAATACAGAACATAGGTAGAATCATGCAAATGTGTTACCCAGTAAAGTGTTTCCACACAGAAACTCTCCTGTATGTGGCAAAGACAGTGAATGTGGACTCATAAGAGAGCAACACTTGTTTCACATTGTCCACATCCCAAGATTTGGGCTGCTGGCTCCACTGAAACCAGTGTTTGCCATTGACATGAGTGAGCAAAGGTTTGGCTATAGTAGCCTGACCATGAATACTGAGCCTGCGTGGTTCCCAAAGAACAGTTTTGTTGGAAACAGGAGATTCAAGGTGCGCATTTAATTCTGCATTGTGTTGGGCAGCTGTGGTTTTATTTTTGGATTCATCCCTTTCGAGCAGCTTCCTGTGTCGACTGTTACTCTTGTTGGATGTGGTTCATACTTCATGTTAGTGTGCCAACATTACCCTTGATACGCCAAATACTGGCTGTCCTGGTCACAGATGCACCAGCGAGACACACACCAACAATTTGTCCTCTTTGAGGACTTTGTTATGTCTCCCATGAGGTATCACAAAGTATACTTCATATCCATCTCAATAAACTGCTTTACATCAAAAACGATCAACAACAAATACAAGAACACAAAATAATGTACTGTCTATGAATCTCAGTAACAACAGCACTTAAGACCAGATCATTAAGGCCCCGATATACTTCAAATGAAAACGAAGAATGAACTGATATGACGTCATTTCGAACAAAATCAGGCCGAAACGAAGTTCGTTTTGAGTTCGTGTCGGCAGTTTGAAACAGCTGACCAAAGCAAACTTTCTGGGGGAGTTGCTTTTGGCTCCTAAACACCATTGAGCTTCCATTGGTCCGTGGCGGTTACACAATCGGTGGGTGTGTTCTGAAACTACACCTTGTTTGACGTGCAATTTTTTTTTCCGTGTTCATATCTCATTCATGGAGGTCAGGCAAAAAATCAACATCTCCTAGTCAATAGCAACATGGATACACTGTGTGAACAGCGGAGTATGCTCAAATATATCCACATCTGTACGATACTTTAAAGATTCAGAGAAAATATTTAATTCCTAGAAAGAAATTGCAAAAAAGCTTGGTGTTGACCACCCGGAGTTATGCAAAAAGCGACGCAGAGGAATATCCAGGACAAGTTTTCCAAAGCCATGAAAGAATGAAAGGGATGAAAAAAGATATAAGGTAGCAAGTACCAAATACATGTGTTACAAATAAACGTTACACCATACTGCTACATCATGCTAAAGTTTTCAAACTGAGACCTTCACACTTCCCATTAAGGACTGATTATTATATTGCAAACATGATACTTCACTCTGAACTGATGCTAATCATTATTCTTTTGTCTATACTATTCTGACTATTGGGCCCCGTCTCACACCCAGATTTCCTACACTTCATCATTTCATCGTTGGTGTGTTTCGGGGATACACGCGAGCATCACGAGTCATGTCTACATTAATCTACACCCCGCCTCCAGCACCACGGTGGTGTCGAAAACAGTATACCATCACTCAGCCTTTTCGAACTTCTTTTTGCCCCCAAACGAATAACAAAAATGTACTTCGTCTGAAGTATATCGGGGCCTTTACTGCTATTCAAATTACCAATGAAATGCTTTACTTTCTATCAGGACAAGCAATGTGATTTATTTGTTCTTGTTCAAGTTATATTATTAAATAAAGTGACATGGATTCAGCAGTGATTGGAAGGTTACTGAACGAATAATACAAAGATGAACGTGATAAGGTGAAAACTAGCAGCAGGTCTACAGTAATGTTTGCATTCTGTAGGCACTGAGGCGTGATGTGTTGACAGAAGCGCTCATCAAACCAACACTGATCCAACAGCACAGTCAAACAACACTGATCTCAACACCTTCTACATACATACAACACATTTTATCATGATCGCACGCCACTGTGTTCCTGTAGTTATCTCTCAGTGACCCCCATGATGAGAAGAGACTGAAACACATTTAGAAACAGTATATGATGACATCTTAGCTTAATGTGCTCTAGATATAGACATAGATTGGACTTTAAGTGCAGCACATGACCTGCTTGCATTTGCCTGAGTTTTTATTCATAGATTTTTGAGCTTGAGGGAATTTGAGTAAAACTTATAAGGCACAGAACTCAAGCATGCAGGAAGTGAAGCGCAGTTCGCTGGGTGTGGTGAATGTGGTAAAACTACCACACGTCTGTTCTGCATAATATTGCAGCTTTCTAGACAAACTACAATTACAGAGATTCCGTTCCCGCCGCAAACCAGGAACATGTCCACACGCAGCTGCTGCAGTCTATGAGCGCATAGTTCCTGTGTCTAAAGGATGTGACCCTCGTGGGGCCACAGCGGACTGTAGGGCTCTCCATTCGGTTGACACATCAGCTTCAGCTCAAATGCTTAGCATCCTGAAAAAAAAATGAAAAAAAGAGTACCAGTGGAAAAACGAGAGACGTTCTCTTCTTATCAATGTCTGTCAATTCATTTGGGAATTAGACATTTTAATTGATACTACAATCCCAGCAGAGGAATAAGAGTCTTATCTAGCCAAATCATTGGTCATTTTGTTAAAAAAATCTATTTCTATACTTTTTAACCACAAATGCACATCTTGCACTAGCTCTGCGATGCATGTCCACAAATTCACGCATGACGTAATAATCACGTTGGAAAGGTCACACGCGGTTTGCTCTTAGTCTGTGTGCTCCGGTTCTGAAAGGTAGGGTAGGGTGAAAAACCTAATCTCAGTTTCTCCTCCAACTTCAAAATTATCCAACATCATTGTTTTACCCTTTTTTGTAAAGGGCTTTTGACTTTTTAGCACATTCGTTTTGTAATCATTGGCTTGGTGCTTCTGTCTCCATCATGTGACTGTGTAATGCGTGAAGTCGAGCTAGAGCAAGACAAGCATTTGAGGTTAAATAGTATACAAGTAGATTTTTTTTTTTTTTAAGAAAATGTCTGATGGTTTCACTAGATAAAACCCGGCTGGGATCGTGTCGAGGCATTTGAAGCTGCATTGAAACTGTAATTTGGACCTTCAGCCCATTGGTCCCCATTGAAGTCCATTAAATGGAGAAAAATCTTGGAATGTTTTCCTCAAAAACATTCCAAAAAAGAGAAGAAGAGCTATGATGACATGGGGGCGAGTAAATTATCAGGAGATTTTTTATTTTCCTAAACTCATTTAAGGCATTATTTTAGAGTAAACACTGGTCATAATCTTACCAAAACTTAGACGATACTCATATTTAACATTAACTTAGATTAACTGATGCTTTAAAGGAATTGTTCATTGTTAGTTCATGTTAACTAATAGAACCTTATTTTAAATTGTTACCAATTATTTTTGTTTAATGTTTTTAAAGTGTAACTAAACCCCTGCTCAGAGCCTGACTCCACCCACTGACAATATTTGAAAAATGCTGAAAAATGGGCAGATCACAGCGGAGATAGAGGGGACGAACCGAGGGCGGGGCTGAGCGAGTGCGGCGTGAACCTGAGACCCGCAGTGACAAATTGATTGCCGCTGGCTCAAACTGTGGTCTTAACTCCCTCACCGCGTCGCTTTTCAGCGCGAGCTGTGTGGAGAAGCCCATTTCCACCTCCATTGCATTGGAGAAGCAATCCCGTGTAAAACGCAGTTTGCACACTCGAGCTCTAGGTGGGAACTTGCGGTCTTCCAGGCCAAATGCATGCAACCACTGGCGCTTAATTTTAAAGTCTGCTGGTAAACTATGCAGTCCAGCAGTGCTGTAGCGACTAGCAACACACCTCCGTACCATCCTGACCACTGTACTAAATACAGATAAATCTACGCTAACTTGAAGATCTAAATAACTATATAATTGCTATGCTAAATAGATGCTATAATAGTCTATCCTGGTCGTTATCAATACTCGCAATTCCAGCTCCTGACTCACTACAGTGATTTTGATGGTTTTATACTGCCAAGGGCGTTGTAGCTCATACCAAGGGGCGTGGTGAGCTGGAAACTGCTTACGTCACCTGGCACCCTTACGTCACTTGCCACCGCAACATCCAATAGGAAAAATCAACTGCAGTAGCCACCGTTCAACCTGAAGAGGGCAGCACTCAGACGTTTTTACACCATATATTGTAGAATTAAAACACTTTATAATCAAATGTCAAAAAAGTTACCTGAATCAATGAACAGCACTAATAAAGCCCCATTCTTATAGATCATTAACTAAAAAAAGTTGGTTTAGGGTTTAGTTACTCTTTAAAGGAAATGCACACCGAGGTAGCATTTATTTTATAGTAGAGCAGAAAAACAACAAAAACTGTAATAGATGTTATTACAAATTATCTTTTTTTACATTTTTGTTTTAAAAAACACGTAAAATCGAATTTATTCCTGTAAGATATTTTAAAAACAAATTTATTTTGAGGTTGGTGCTCAAATATTTTTGTGGAAACCGTGATACTGTACTTGAAAGGTCAAAACAACAGCTTCGTTATACAAATCTTTTGTAACATTATCAATATATTGACTGTCACTTTTGATCAAATAAATAACTTGCTGAATAAAAGTATTCATTTCTTAAAATATATATATTTGAAAAGTCATTATTTTGTCTTTCTGTTGCTTGTTATTTGTTCTTTATTGAATTTCATAAATATATGCTGCGTTTATGTTGATATTAAGTATGTTTTGTCAAACAGGCTAAGCATTTCTGCAAACACTGTGAACATGGATTTAATATTGATTATGAATGTGACCTCAGTAGACTAACTAGATTAACTTGAGGAAGGACGCCAGAGTCTGATTTGATCTGTTTCTGTGAGGCATGAGAGCAGGACTTTTATTTCTTTACACAATGACATTTGCGAGGGCTGCTGACTCACTGAAGAAAACAGCACGGTCATCCACAGCTGCCTCTCCGTCCCACGTCACATCCACTGTACCGCAACCAGAGTCTAGCGCTTTATTTACTGTATATACAGTACATATAATATAGCACTATATATATAACCTGTCAATCATCTCTACTTGTCTTAAAAGCTTTGTAAAATGGCGTAAAGACTAATATATATATATATATATAAAGACTAGTATTAGCATGCATATATTACATTAAATATATTATTAGTCATATGTGTTATTGTCAACCTATAAGGGGTTATCAATGGATGCTACTGATATCATATTTTAATAATCAAGGCTGTAAGATTTTGAAACAGACCTAAATTTACCAGTTTGGTTTATATACAGTATCTATTCTGTGTTTCAATTTCCCGTAACAGAAAACAGTCCGGACTCATACTGAAATATAATTATTATTGTGAGCTAGCTGATTTTATTTGATTTTGTGACCAGTGAAAAACTAAAAGCATCTCTGCAGACTTCTGAAAACCACACAAACGGGCTGATCGCAGATCTAACGAACAGATTCGTCAATAAACCTCTTCTTCCATTCATCATCTGTCAGTCAACTGTCTACTTTTAGCACAGACTGTCACTCAAACCAGTGACACACACACACAACTGAAATCCTTGGCAATTAAAGGCACAATATGTAAAAAAAAAAATTATTAAAATATCCAAAAACCACTAGAACAGTGTTATATATTTTGCTGACTTGTACTTGTACTTACATGATCCCAAATGTTTCGTACAATGTTTAAATCCAGAGAAATAAGCAATTTTATCTAGTGACACGGACCGTGTGCATAGTGTGCAAAATACTATTTTGTATTTAAATACATTTAATCTTAGTATTTATGAGGTTCCAAAATACATAAAATAATTTTTGCCAAACCTCTTTATTAGACTGCTGATTTTCTGTATCAACAAGTATAACAAAAATACTAAAAATTAGTAAGATTAAATGTATTTAAATACTTTTTCTAAAGGTATTTCAAATACAAAATAGTATTTGAAATACATCCCATCCCTGCAGGAAATCAGCAGTCTAATAAAGAGTTTGATACCTTATGTATTTAGAAAATTCATACATTAGATATAATACATTATATATTTTTTCCCAAAGTTATTTAAATACAAAATAGTATTTTGTATATTTAGTAATAACACTTATGGTTAAAAAAGCAATGATGTCAATGTTAAGGGGCTGAAGCTGGTGTAGTAGTACGAATATAATGCAGCTTTTAATTACATTATTTACTGCAAGTCACAAATCCTCTCCCATGACATTCAGATTGTCGCATACTATATTGTTAGGAGGATTTGGAACAAGGACAGTTTATATGTGGCGTTGCTCCTGTTTTCCCCGCCCACTCTGAAATCTCATTGGTTCAAAATCACAACACCATAACTGTACATTACAGATGAAATATCACGATTGGCTGTTATTTAACCCCATAGCGCAGACAAAACAATAATTTGCTGCTGTAAACTTTCCATTGTTGCATGACTATGACATGCCGCACGTGCACTGGCTGCAGCAGGTGACAAGTGAGTGAATGCACATCAGTAACGCGCATTAGTGCTCGTGCCCTACCTGAGCGCCACCCGGACCGTGCTCTCGTCCTGACCGCTTGACATGATTCAGATCTGCATCGATCGATCGATCGCACACCAATCCGATCAATCCTGTAAGTGCGCAGCACCTTTAAGGCGGGGCCTTGGCTCGGCTCACGCGCGCGTCGTCTCTGTCATGACCGAGGCGTTAATCGGCATGCAGCCGCTACAGAAGCGATGCGCTGCGGTCACGCGTGGTCAAACTGAGATCCTGTGTGCGTCCCGATCTCATCTGATCTAAACTACATGCTCACTTCATGAAGTCCAGCCGCAATACGTCACCAAACCACGCCTCCTAGAGGACCCTTGGGGGTGACGTCATCATTCGCATGCAAATCAGCGTATTCTGCCTGTTATGAGACATAGATTACTTTATATTGTGGATATATCTGCAGAGACGCAGATATTGGCTGCACTGATTTGCGTATTTCTTTCTTTTGTCCTATAAAGACATTTGTTAAAATTATTGAGAACCTAATTCTTTTGTTTGTTATATTTAACACATAGAAGCAAATATGACAACCCTATTTTACTACTACTACTACTACTACTACTACTAATAATAATAATAAGAAGAAGAAGAAGAAGAATTAGAATTGCACTGTAAATAATTATTATGTCATTTTTGCTAAACATTTTATCATGAATAAATATATGCAAATAAATATATATATTCCACAGTAACAGTATACTTTTGTGGGCATTTTTATTGCTTTTCGGAAATAGCATAAAAACTACAATTACACACACAACTATTATTAATTACATAATTAATCATTTGTTGACTATTAATTATGTGAGTTTGAGTAATAATAATAAAACAATAAAAGAAGCTCATCGTAATTGCAAACTATCACAAAAAATAATAATAATACAATCAAGTAAGAAATAGTATTATTATATTATTAAATAAAATTGTATTGTCAGTATACACATTTGTGAATGTGTGTGTGGGTGTGTTTTGTTTTAAAAAGTAACGATAAAACTCAAAACCTTCATAATGCACGATAAAGTTAATCATAATGTAGGTTGTAAAGCATTATATATTTTCAGAAATAATTGTAATTAAAGTTAAAATACATTTTAATATTTAAAGGTTTGTTTCTGCATGTATCTTAATGCATTATATAGATAAACTGTAATTGTAACAAAAAAAAACTGTGAATCCAATTATTCATGAATTCATACAATGCATTATAAGGTACAATAACAAAGGCATAATGAATGCATTAAAACTACTTTTATAATGCATTATTTAAAAAAGGTTTACCCAAAATAATAATAATAATACCACATTGTACATATTAAATGTCTAAATGTGGTGCTCATGCTGGATCTGATGCAGTGGTGTTGTGCGCTCTCATCCGGTAATGCTCTTGTAAATTCATCTGTTTTCTGAGCCAGGGTGAATGCATTCAAACATTTCAATAAAATAGCATTGGTTTATGTAATCTCCATTTCAATTTGAACTTTAGCACACATATTACAGGCTGCTGGGGAAATCTTTCTACAGTACGTGGGTCTTGGGGAGCGTATATGAGTTCTCATGTTGTCACAGTTTCATTCCATAATTTCCTTTAACTCGATGCACTTTCGACTTGAACTGAGTGTGAGTGCAGAACAGTGCTGGTAACAGAGGTGAAACAGTTCAGCACTGGAGCTCGAGTGTCTTGACCTCCGGCCAAACTGCAGTGTCCAGTTACTTGCTCTCACATTACCAGAGGCACACACTCAAGCACAGGACACAGGACGCTTTCTATCAATACACTACACACTTGGTTCCCATCTAGTCAACATGGCATATTACTGGCTGTTTGATGAATTGTTTTTGTTCTTGCTCTTGTGAGTCATGTACTGTCTTGTATACAGTCGTGCCAAAAATATTGGCACCCTTGATAAATATGATCAAAGAAGGCTGTGAAAATTCATCTGCATTGTTAATCCTTTTGATTTTACTTTTATACAAAATTCATAAAAAATATATCCTTTCATTGGATAATATGAATTTAAAATGGGGGGAAATATCATTATGAAATAAATGTTTTTCTCTAATACACATTGGCCACAATTAACGGCACCCTTTTATTCAATACTTTTTGAAACCTAAAAGGTTTGGGGTCTAAATGTTCTCCTCTAATGTCTGATGAGGTTAGAGAACTCCTCACAAGAGATCAGAGACCATTCCTTCATCCAGAATCACTTCAGACCCTTTAGATTCCCAGCTTCTCCTCTTCAGTTCACTCCTCTCATTTTCTATAGGGTTCAGTTCAGAGGACTGGAATAGCTATAGCAGAAGTTTTGGTTTTGTGCTCATTGACCCATTTCTGTGTTGTTTTTGAGGTTTGTGTTTGGATTATTGTACGGTTTGAAGATCCAGACATGGTCCATTATAAGATTTCTAAAGAGTCAGTTACTTACTGATTTTTTTTTATCTGTTGGTATTTGATAGAATCCATGATGCCATGTATCTGAACAAGACCTCCAGCAGAAATATAGGCCAACAACATCACAAATACAGCAGTATATTTCTTTGTACACATGGGGTACTTTTCATCTCTGTGCTCACCAAACCCATCTTGAGTGTTTGCTGCTAAAAAGCTCATTTTTAGTTTCATTTGACCATAGAAGCCAGTCCCATTTGAAGTTCCAGTCATGTCTGATAACTGAATATGCTTTAGTTTGTTTTTGGATGAGCTCTTTGGATTTTTCTTGAAATCCTCCCAAACAACATGTGTTGATGTAGGTGCTGTTTGACAATTCTTTTTAAGGTTTTCTGAACTCGAGATTCAACTATTTTCTGCAGTTCTCCAGCTGTGATCCTTCGAGAGTCTTTAGCCACTCAAACTCTCCTCCTCACCGTGCATTAGGACGATATAGATACACGTCCTCTTCCAGGCAGTTTCGTAACATTTTATGTTGATTGGAAATGGGAATTTTCACTGGTCTAGCTCTTTTCTTAAAGCCATTTCACCAATTTGTGAAGCTCAATTATCTTTTGCTGCACATCAGAAATATATTATTTGGTTTTTCTCATTGTGATGGATGATTAAGGGAATTTGGGCTTTGTTTTCCCTCCTCTATATTTCTGTTGTCCATGGCTGGATAATTTCATGTTTATAATCACGCTGGAGTGCTCAAAATTGTGAATATGAATCATGGGAATATACTTCAGAGATATTTTACTCATGAGAATTTCTAGGGGTGCCAATAATTGTGTCCAACGAGTATTTGAGAAAAACCTTTATTTCATAAGGATATTTCCCCCCCATTTTAAATTCTTATTATCCAATGAAAGGATACATCTTTGTGATTTTTTTTAATAAAAGATCAAAAGGATTAACAATGCAGCTGAATTTTCACAGCCTTCTTTGATCAGATTTACCAAGGGTGCCAATATTTTTGGCCGCGACTGTATCATGCTGAATATATAAATGTAAAAGTGACCATAAAATAAGCCTAGTATGAAATTTAGATGATTTTAAGCAAAGTGAATAAAATCTAATAAAATGAACTGAGAAAACTGAATGAGAGGGTGGTGGACCAGTGTCCAGCTCTGGTCTAAATGAGGGGTAAGATGTCAAAGAGGGTCAGATTGGGACAAGGCTGAACAGGTTTCAGCCAGACGGAGCCGAGACAACTCTACAAGAGACATACACAACCGGCTTCAGAAACTTTATTCATCTGAAAATCTACAAATACAGCATTGCACAGTTATCATCAGCAATTTCAGCTTCAAAGTCTTCTCAGGAACAACATCTAAACATTAAATGTGACTGAACTGCCTCAATTATTGACAGTTTGATACGGAGAACAGAAGTAATGAGAAAAGTACACTGAAAAAACAAATAGTGTATGATTCCACTAATCACAGAGAAACATCAAGTAATGCACCGAATTAAACATGATATATTTAAGTAGAAAGGCGGTTTTATTTTTGTAAAACATTCTCTAATAATTGTCCGTCTTAACTATAATATCTATATCATTAGGTTCATAAATGTTTAGAGTGTAGTGCCAGAGAAAAAGATATCAAAACTACTAAATAAGTAGAAAAAACATCACAAAACGAAGCTGCTTTATAATGTAAAATCATCATGTGATTCTACAGTTTGATTATTTCCATCAAATTAATCTTCAAGTCCACATACAAGGTCATCATTACTCCAACTGCAGCGGAAAAAAACATTTAATAACATTTAGTATTAAAAAAAATTAGTTGTTTTTTCTCCGCACAACACAAAGTAGACGGAAGCTCTACTAAAATCTATCAGTTACAGCAGAAAATTATTTTAACTTGTTCCCCAGTTTATAAAAATGAAAACACATAATAAAGCGTTATGTAATCTTGAAAAGCCACACTCTTGATATCACGGATACTCACTGAAATGTAGGAAATTCTGCTCTCTGGTTCCAAAGTGGCACAGTGCAGAGCTCCCAACTCCAAACGGGGCTAAAATATCAAACACTGCCAGCTTCATTCAACAATACCAGATCTACATCATCATCATCAGTCTCCACCACCACAAGCCTGCATCCTCAAACCACATCACAAGTCCACCTGAAGGAATAGTTCAGCCACAACTCTGCCATTATTTATGAGCAGTTTGTTGCTTTTTTTGTTTTGTTTTTTGTCACTGCATGGAAGCAAAATGTGATAGTTCACCCAAAAATGAAAATTCTGTCATTATTTACTCTCTCTCTCTCTCTCTCACACACACACACACACACACACACACACACGTTTGGAAGGAGGAGGAGGAGGGCAGAATTTGTGAGTGAATTATTCCTTTACTTCCAGGGTCAGACAGCGTGTGTCTAAAAGGAATCTTAATGTGAGGCACAAGGGCTTTAAAGAAAAAAAGAAAAGTTAAGGTTTTAAGGAGTTTTAATCATGAGATTATTTTCACTTTTGTGTAAAACATTCATTCGGAGGTTAGTAACAGAAGTTCTAGAAGATGAACGTAAAGCTCTGTACACCTTGAAAAGATCAAACTCTATTTGCTCTGTCTCCCAATAGTATAATAAAGTGTATGCACATGGGTCGCACTCCAGAGCACTTATTTGGATAGCAATCTCACTTCCTGATCTCATGAAGCCAGACAGCCTTTACTTAAGTAAACAACACGTTTGTCTCTAACACTACTCATCTGTACATGTGCAAATATAATCACCGCAGAAATATCTCATGTGCTTATCAAGCATCAACATAATTAAATTGACACGTTTACATTTTTGATACGAGTCAACTAGAACGTTGAATCTCTGGAATGGGAACCACAGCACCCCTCGCACCATGAATCATCTTCATCAGTATCTATTCATCATCAGTCAGGTCTTCTTCAGAGCGGTAGTCTCCTCCGTTTACCCGGGTGTAATGAACGCTCGGAGTGCCGCCGGCTCCACAGCTGCACAGCTGTCTCCCGAACAAAGGCTCGATCTCCTCCAGACGCAGACCCTTGGTCTCCGGCAGACAGCCCACCACAAACACAAAGCCCAGCAGAGCCAGGCCGGAGTACAGGAAGAACGCACCTGGGCAAAAGAGACATTCACACTGAAATAAATAATAATTATACCATTTTCTCATTTTCTATAGACACATTTTGGCAATAGTCCACATATACATGTAGATAATGTTCTGATTATTTATTTCCTGATTATTGTTCAATTGTGGCCAGGCTGGTTTTAGCTTCCTTTGATTAGAACAAACCCCTAAACCTAAGTATCAAGCATCGGTGAGTCTGTACTCACCATTTGTGCTATGGTTATAAATTATCCATGAACAACCAAATAGAACACCATATTAACCCCAAAACAATGCTCTTTCAGCTCACCAAAAACACTTAGAAGACCTTGGTAACAACTCTAGAAAAGCCTAGCAACTCCCTAGCAACCCTAGAGCGTCACGCTAGCAACCACCCAAACATCCCATCAAGTGCATAGCAACTACTCAGAAAAACCTAAGAACTGAATGACAACATGCTCAAAAAACATTAGTAACTTCCCACCTGGTATCAGAACCAATGACCCAAATGCTACCACTCAAACACTGTAACAACAACTTATTATCATCAACCAATAAAAGCATGCAGTCAACCCACCCAGAACTGAAACTGAACCACCCAGACCTAAAACTCTACAAACTGCATATCAATGTACATTAAACACTCAGAACTCCTTAGAAATTTTCCAACTAGAACCAAAGTCCTTTTAAGACAAGTCATGTCACTCGGCGGCCATCTTTGAAACACCTCTCGGGGATGCAAGTGCAACTCCCATCTCTTTGAATGGTGAAACATCCAATTTTTCAAAACTGTTCACTACGCTTATTATTAAATTTCATATTTGAAATCACCAAAGAAATCTGAAAACTAAAAACTATGAGATCGCCTTATCAACCACCTACAGTACCTTGATCCCTCTATCAACCCCAAAGCAACTCTGTCAACAACCCGAACACTGTAGCAACCTCTAGCAACACCCTCTCAACCACTCAGTACACTTAGATTTACATTTAATCATTTAGCAGACGCTATTATCCAAACATACTTAAAGAACAACCTAACTAGAACCCCGTTAACGGTTAAGCAACACTCTAGTAACAACCCCAACACCCTATATAATGCACAGCTACTCAACTCAACAACCTAGCAACTGTATAACACCACGTTTAAAGACACTCAGAACACCTAGCAACCTTAGAAATTGCCTGACAAACACCCAGGACACCCTAGCACCGACAAAATAATGCCCTAGCATCCACCAAGATCATTCAAGCAACAATCCCAACCAACCCAGCAACCACATACAGTAACAACATACATTCAACACAAAACATACAAGTAACCACCAAGAACTAGAAAACTGCATGGTTATGGGATTTAAATCCTGCCATGATTCAAAACTGAAAATACAGTTCTGAAAGGTTGAAACTAAGTGTTCGAAAACTCAAAATCTTACAAAAAAAAGTTTTGCAAGATCGAAAAATAAGATTTGCAAGCTTGCAAAATGTAAAACAAATAAAAATATCTATGCAAACGTTGTTTTTGAGATTTCCTTCTTCAGAACTGCAACATTTTTTTTACGATGTTGCGCAAAGAATTTTTCAGAGTTTCAGATTTGTCAGTGTTCTCCCACTGTATTAGATTGTTTTCCAGGTTTGAAACCTTGTAAATAGTGATCTGAAAACTGGTGTGCGAATGTGTGAATTTTTTTTTTGAAACTCTGAAAACAGAGCTTTGCAGGCTTGCAAAGTGGTAAAAAAATTACATCTCTTCAAACATAATTTTGTTTTTGAGTTTTCCCTCTTCAGAAGTGCAACACTCTTTTTTATGGTGTTGTGCAATCATTTTTTCAGAGTTTCGAATTTGTCACTGTTCTCCCAGTGTATAGTTTGCTTTCAAGATTTGAAACCTTGTAAATAGTGATCTGAAAACTGGTGAGCGAATAGGTGAAAAAAAGTTTTGAAACTCTGAAAACTGAGGTTCGAAAGGGCGAAACTTATTACATTACATTAGCACTCCTATTGCACCCACTTTGCGGAGATACGCCCACACAGTTGCGAGCTTGCGTCTCACGTGATTTGTGGCAGCGTTGTCACGCAGCTCTGCTCTGAAACTCTGAAACTCAGACTGAGCGAAAATGAAGCTTCGCAACCTCGCAACTAAAAAAAGCCTGGAGGGAGGGCCTTCTGCTCTTGGCCAATGCTTTGCTGTCTGCTGACGTACAGTCCAATCACAAGTCGTATTTACTGGAAAGGTGGGATTGACCGACTGCTCCGCCAATGACAAAAGCGCACAGGATACGCAAACAGAGAATGCACAGATTTCTGGCCACAAGGCGGTCCCGTCCCGGTCCAGTTCTAAAATAAAGGTTACCCACTTGTCGCTGAAATTCACCATACAATTGCCAGTAGCCACTGAGTTTACAACTGACATCACTATAGGCTATTTGTATTGAGACTTTATTTTAAAATCTATAGTTTGTAAAAAATAATAAAAAATAAACCTGAATTATAAAATATATATATATATATATAATATATATATACACTTATATATATATAACATAAATATATATATAATAAATATATAATGTTTAAAACATATGATAAACTATTTGTTCTGCACCACATGCTAAAATTGATACTGTGTGTGGGTGAAAGAGAGTGCTTTCTGCATTGAGGATATTCTGTAGTCTCAGACCTTCGTTTGGGTAAATCTTTACTGGATTGTCTGTACTCAATCCTTATCCATCTTCAAGAATCAGCTTAAAACACATCTCTTCCAAATGTATTTGACCTTCTAACTTTAACACTCACTATTCTTAAAAAAAAGAATAATATTAAGCTTTCTATTCTTTTGTATTCTATCGGTTTTCTTTTATTATACAATTAACAAAGGCAAAAAATGACCTCTCTAGCTTGCTCTATTCTTTTTCTATTCTATCTGTTATCAGTATTTCTTTATTATATTATTTAAAATCCTTTGTTACATGTAAGCTAACTGAGACTTGTTATAGCACTTGTATATTTGTTGTTTTTTATTGCTTCCATTGTCCTCATACGCTGTTTGTGACGGATTGAGAGAGGACAGAGCTGACATTTTGAGTCACCGACTTTGCAAAAACCCAACAAAAACACGTCCTAAGAGTCCAAAAGTATTTACTGCGCAATGAAGCTTGTTAGAATTAATAAATACAGTTAGAATGTCCTTATAATTTAAGCCATGAAAAAAAATGGTGTACGTTTATATTCATTGAACATTGATTATTGAGTATCAGCACGTGCGCGAGCACAAATGTGCTATTAATTTTATAGCTACAACAGTGCATAGGAGCGCAACTGCCCGAGCGCTTTGGAAAGAAGGAGAAAGCTACGCGTTTTTAGGCGCGACATGTGAACGGCCCTTAACACGGTGTTTTGTTCCTTGAATTCATCAGATTTTCAACGAATCAAGTGAGCCATAGATTCAACAGTCCATTCAAATGGACTCTTTTGTTTCCTTTCTAATAGAATCAGCCGTTTTGAACGAAAAGTTTGATTTGAACGATTCAATAAATAGCCTACTTAAAACCATGGTTTTGCTGTCACCTACTGGCGTTTTTATTGTCATCATTATTTATCAATGACAGGCCTAAACCAGACAAGGTGCAAGCACTAGCCTACTACCAGCACAAAAAAAATCATTGTAATCATTATGTGAAATTAGCTACAGGACCAACCCCCCGCCCCCCAAAAATGAAACTGAGTTGAGGAAAGTGAGTCGTTCTCTGAGGAAAGTGAGGTGAGTGTGTATACTGATGCACCGCCGGTCTATCAGTGGTAAACTCAGTGGCTACTGGCAATTGTATGGTGAATTTCAGCGACAAGTCGGTAACCTTTTTTTAAATTTTAGGACCGTTTATTTTGCGTATCCTGTGCGCTTTTGTCATTGGCGGAGCAGTCGGTCAATCCCACCTTTCCAGTAAATACGACTTGTGATTGGACTGTACGTCAGCAGACAGCAAAGCATTGGCCAAGAGCAGAAGGCCCTCCCTCCAGGCTTTTTTTAGTTGCGAGGTTGCGAAGCTTCATTTTCGCTCAGTCTGAGTTTCAGAGTTTCAGAGCAGAGCTGCGTGACAACGCTGCCACAAATCACGTGAGACGCAAGCTCGCAACTGTGTGGGCGTATCTCCGCAAAGTGGGTGCAATAGGAGTGCTAATGTAATGTAATAAGTTTCGCCCTTTCGAACCTCAGTTTTCAGAGTTTCAAAACTTTTTTTCACCTATTCGCTCACCAGTTTTCAGATCACTATTTACAAGGTTTCAAATCTTGAAAGCAAACTATACACTGGGAGAACAGTGACAAATTCGAAACTCAGAAAAAATGATTACGCAACACCATAAAAAAGAGTGTTGCACTTCTGAAGAGGGAAAACTCAAAAACAAAATTATGTTTGAAGAGATGTAATTTTTTTACCACTTTGCAAGCCTGCAAAGCTCTGTTTTCAGAGTTTAAAAAAAAAAAATTCACACATTCGCACACCAGTTTTCAGATCACCATTTACAAGGTTTCAAACCTGGAAAACAATCTAATACAGTGGGAGAACACTGACAAATTTGAAACTCTGAAAAATTCTTTGCACAACATCGTAATTTTTTTTTTGCAGTTCTGAAGAAGGAAATCTCAAAAACAACAAAATGTTTGCATAGATATTTTTATTTTTTTTACATTTTGCAAGCTTGCAAATCTTATTTTTCGATCTTGCAAAACTTTTTTTTGTAAGATTTTGAGTTTTCGAACACTTAGTTTCAACCTTTCAGAACTGTATTTTCAGTTTTGAATCATGGCAGGATTTAAATCCCATACATGGTGACATACTACATACTGTAACACCCTATTGAATGCATAGCTACCCAGAACAACCTTGCAACTGCATCAACCCAAACTCTAAAGCCTGGTTCACACGGGACGATTTTAAAATTGTCGGCCGATTTTCCAAACCTGAGAGACCCCACACACGGCGATAAAAAAATCCCGGGTCTAACAGTGTTGGTCGTACAGTGTGTGGTGTGCAGCCACACGGCAAAATCAACACATCACACACGAACCGATTTGACTCCCGAGCATTCCCAGGTCAGACGGGAAATCTCGCAAAATCCCTCGAGATCAAATGTGACTTCAGAGTAAATAATCATGGCGGACGAAGAGGATGCAGTGGCCATAATTTGTGCTTTGTTTGTAACCGAAAAAAAAACATAAGAAAAACAAGAAAAGGCGATGGTCAAAGAGGTGGAGACAAAGTCCTCCATCTCCGACGTCCACCGGACTTTCTGGTGCGCCATGCCGCCAGCTGTTTTGATTTTGTTTCCCGGTACTTCCTCGCCACCTCGTCACCTCGCTTTCTGATTGGCTACACGCCACAGTCCACAAGCTGCGTGATCGTTTGTCCTCGGGGGACACCACACACGAGATGAAATCGGGCCAAATAAATCCAACATGTTGGATATCCCCGATTTGAGATCGGAGCGGTCCCGACGTCCTTCCGAGCAGAGAAGAGCAGTCTTAACACACCACACACGGCAGGAATATCTGATCAGATTATTTTACGATAATCGGAGCATCCTTAAGATTGTCGGAAGGTGTCAATCGGGGCTAAAATCGGCCTAATTATCCTGCCGTGTGAACCAGGCTTAACACATCTGATCTGAAATCAAGTCCTTCAGGCTTATTTGAAAACTACATGAAAGTGAAAGTGACGTGACATTCAGCCAAGTATGGTGACCCATACTCAGAATTTGTGTTCTGCATTTAACCCATCCAAAGTGCACACACACAGCAGTGAACACACACCCGGAGCAGTGGGCATCGTTTATGCTGCGGCGCCCGGGGAGCAGTTGGGGGTTCGGTGACTTGCTCAAGGGCACCTCAGTTGTGGTATTGCCGGCCCGAGACTCAAACCCACAACCCTAGGGTTAGGAGTCAAACTCTCTAACCACTAGGCAATGGTTTGTGTGTTGGAGCAGGGTTGGAACAAAACTCTGCAGATATCCCGTCCTCCAGGTATTGAGTTTGACGTCTCTGGCCTAGTGAGTACAAACCACTGGGAATCTGTACAGTAAATACTGTTATGGTGATCAGGGTTGTGTGCTGTGTTGTACCATAGTATGTCAGGAACTGGGCCACATGGAGGAAGGTCAGGGACACGAGGACATTACAGATCCAGTTGACTCCAGCAGAGCAGGCGTTCCCTGTGCTCCGAGCCCACAGCGGATAGATCTCAGAGTTCACTGTCCATGGCATAGGACCCATACCTGCTCCAACACACAACCTCACATCAGACATCAAGCTTTAAGGTCATTAACAGTTACTTTAAGCTCCGGTGAACTGAGTGAACTCTCACCTGGGGCAAAGAAGGCCAGATACAGAATGAGACCCAGCAGAACAATCCAGGAGTAAGATGTTGGGCAATAGTTATAGGCCCAGAATACACCTAAACTCTCTTGTGTGCCATTGGAACACCTCAATGAACATGAACAAGACGAGACTTAATGGAACATTTAGGTTAAAATTATATTTATAAATCATAAGCAAAGAAGCGCACTTTGGCATAAAAAAACCCATTCCTTATTATGGAAACTGTAAGCTAGCGGTTGAAATGGGTACCTCAAAAATATCATCAAAAAGTTGATTTATTTCACTAACTCCATTTAAAAAGTGAAACTTGTATATTAGATTCATTCATTACACACAGACTGATATATTTAAAATGTTTATTTCTTTTAATTTTGATGATTATAACTGACAACTAAGGAAAGTACCAAATTCATTATCTCAGAAAATCAGAATATTGTGAAAAGGTTCAATATTGAAGACACCTGGTGCCACACTCTAATCAGCTAATTAACTCAAAGCCCCTGCAAAGGCCTTTAAATGGTCTCTCAGTCTAGTTCTGTAGGCTACACAATCATGGGGAAGACTGCTGACTTGACAGTTGTCCAAAAGACGACCATTGACAAGGAGGGCAAGACACAAAAGGTCATTGCAAAAGAGGCTGGCTGTTCACAGAGCTCTTAATTGGCAAGCAAACTCGCCTGACCTTAACCCCATAGAAAATCTATGGGGTATTGTGAAAAGGAAGATGCGATATGCCAGACCCAGCAATGCAGAAGAGCTGAAGGCCACTATCAGAGCAACCTGGGCTCTCATAATCCCTGAGCAGTGCCACAGACTGATCGACTCCATGCCACGCCACATTGCTGCAGTAATTCAGGCAAAAGGAGCCCCAACTAAGTATTGAGTGCTGTACATGCTCATACTTTTCAGTTGGCCAAGATTTCTAAAAATCCTTTCTTTGTATTGGTCTTAAGTAATATTCTAATTTTGAATTTGGGATTTTCCTTAGTTGTCAGTTATAATCATCAAAATTAATAATGAAATAAACATTTGAAATACATCAGTCTGTGTGTAATGAATGAATATAATATACAAGTTTCACTTTTTGAATGGAATTAGTGAAATAAATCAACTTTTTGATGATATTCTAATTATATGACCAGCACCTGTATAGTTAACATTTGAGGCTTAATGCTTCAGAGAAGCAATAAAAGTTTTTCAGTTTCAGAGTTTTCAGCTTGTTCATTTTTTTATATAGAAATATGGAATGCAGTTGCTTCAAACATTGGTATAAACATCATTGAGTGTAAAATGTGATAATCGTAATTAATAATCACAATTTCAAGTGAATAATCGACAATTAGGATTTAATCATAATCATGCAGCCCTACCTGCAAGTTAAAAATTTGAAGTATACTACAAATGCACATTCAATACAATTAAGTGCACTTCTTTTCACAAGGGCAGAGATATCTATAGATGTATTACCTGCCCGCTGCAGCTGCCCCAGTGTTGGCCGCATCCACAGGCATACATGAGGACTCAATCACCACTGTGCCATTCTTCCCATAACAGAAACCACAATCTGGATTCAACATGCAGGATTCACAGAACCTTCAGTGTAGAGACAGAAACAAACTCCAGTCACACTTGTGCGCTAGATTTATATACATCCAGAGTTTATGGAGTGCGGCTGTCAGACTCCTGAAGTAAAAAATCCCTTTCATTTTTCCACAGAGAGATTCATTTTAATAAACAGTTACATATAAACCTTTAAAATCACAGCTCAGAGATTGTTAAAGAGATTCACACCAATATGAAAATTCTGTCATTTACTCACACTAAAACTACTATATAACTTCACAACATTTTCATGTGGAATATCCCTTTAAGCGAATATATAAGCTTCAGTAAGAGCCACAAGTAAGTGTGATTTACTGATTAATAGTGTAAGTCCCGCTAAATAACTACACTTCCCATAATCCCTTGCTGTTACCACAGAAACAGAAAAAGCCAGAAGAGCTCAGCAGCGTATTTTAGATGATATAATTAAGTCTCTTACAGTCTCTAACTACTTTTGTATTTGCATATACTTATCTTCAAATATATTGTATAGTATTTTCATTGTCTTTTATTTTTTCTTATTTGCATAGTCCTTATTCTGGTAAAAATACATAGGTCAATCTAGACTACTAAAAGACAAAACTCACCCATATGTAATGCAGGTGGAGTTGTGGAGGGAGGGGTCATTGGGGTGAAAGGTCACGGGTGGAGAGGCCTGAGCCGTAAGCATGAAACCCGCAGCGAGAACCATCAGACTTGCAGCAGTACCTGAGTGATTCACAGCACATCGCCATTACAGCACTACATACTTCAGTCTGTTAGTCAGAACCTGTGTTCATGGCTGTGTCTGAATCATCACCTAGTATGCTGCCCAGAGTCAGCTTCCTGCGGCCCACCCTATCCACGAGCCACACGCCTAATAGAGTAAACAGGAAGTTGGTGAAGGCTGTGGCAGAAGCCAGCCAGATGGCCATCTGATCATTCTGTACTCCAGACATCTGCAGTATGGTGGCGCTGTAGTACCTGCAGTGTTCAGAGAGATCATTTGATTCTCTTAAAATAGACAGTACTGTTGTGAGTCCTAGGTAATGTTCAAAACTGAATGCTACCACATTAATGATGCCGTTTCCACCGTGTGGACTATGTGTTATAATGTAGATAGTATACACACTAATTTTGAAAGTTTACACTGTTGTTTCACATACTTTGAGAAAAGTCTTAGGCCGGCGACACACTGGATGCGTGGCGCAAGCGTCTCAGACGCGTGGCGTGTCAGTTTTTAATTCGACTCCCATGTTAACAGGTTAGAGCTTGCAGACTGCCTGCGTGAGACTCGCGTCTCAGGCGCGGCTCGAGCCGCGCGGAAAACGTGTGCATGCTAGAAATAGAACCGACGCCTATTTTTACCGTGACACGCGCGCGTGTTGGAAGCGTTTCCAGGCAAAATATAATAGGAAAATATGTTTATGTCATTTTGTACACAAATACATATTAATTCATGACATTTTGATATTTAAAAGTCTGTAGGTTGATAGAAATTCAGATATAAATGTTATTTTAAAAATAAATAATTATCAATTTTTAAATATTGCACCTGTCCATTTTCCCGTCAATACTGTTGACGGTGTCCTTTATCAGTAGGCGTAGGTGTGTAAAAAAAAGTTGATATTGTTGTCATGAAGACAAGAGCCTGGTCTGTCGGCGGTCTCCCGCTATGTCACCTACAGCAGCAGCAGCGCGCCAGCGCCGCGTCAGGCACGATTCTGGTGTGTAAAGACACAGAAAACGCGAAGCATCTGCCACGCTTCTGGGACGCTTCTGGCACGCAGCAGAGACGCCACGCAGCCAGTGTGTCACCGGCCTTACAATTCTGAAAACTGTGATTAAAAAAAAAGTCAGAATTGTAAGAATAAGTTTACATCTCACAATTCGGTTTTTGTTTCCACCACGGAATAAAAAAAATTGAGAATTAAATTGCAACTTTTTTTTCTCACAATTCTTTTTTTTTTTTTTTTTTTTTTAATTGCGAGAAAAAAGTCAGAATTGTAAAAAAAAGTTGCAATTTAATTCTGAAATAAACTGTAGTCTTAAAATCACAGCGAGTACGATAAAGATAGCAAAAACAACCACAACAACGTTGACCGGGGATGCACTCTGGCCGATGTTGATACCATCTTTAACAAACAACAATTGTACACTTAAGATACCGATATAATGTATATGTCACTTGCCCACTTATTTAACTTTTATCATTAAAACATTTTATTTTGATCATGCTTTTGCATTAGCAAAGTTCTAAAGAACATGCATTAAGGTATATTAGCTAGTTTATTGCTGATGGCATTAAATTAAATAAATAAATAAAAAAACATCTGATAAATACTGATGGCTGATACATTGGTGCATCTTAAACGATAACTATGAAGTTGCAATTATCATTCTAATGCTATGAGAACAGCAAAGTCCACATTACAGCAATAATAATAACGCCACAGATGAAAGATAGCTTTGGAATCACTTTGAGAATTATTTTTCTAACTGATGAATGATAAAAAATATTGACAGCCAATTAGAGTCCACCTGACTTTAAAGGTATTGAGTAAATGGCAAACAACAAAATGACAGCACACACTTAATGACAAACAGAACGTTGTTGTGTGGTGTTGTGAACGCTAATATACTTATCCAGGAGTAAAAGCAAAAAAACATCCTGAGCCTGAACTTTTTTTCTGAAGGGGCAGCACATGCAAAGCACGCAGTGACTGTGGCAACTTTAACATTTGAAAGGATACTATGGAAAAGTTATCGCTTTCTTTATTCAAACTGATTTTCTTCTTCATGAATAGATGGTTGCCCTGAAGAAATGAAAGCTGCATCATACACTTGGAAAATTATGAGCTATATCACTGTTTATCGACAATGTGTAACAATACACTTAGCTAATGAGATGAGACAAAATACAGATACTTGGTTCACTAGAACAAGACAATATTTGAATACTATTTTTAAGAAATTTTCAATGACAAAATATTTGTCTTTTAATTACAAAAAGTAAAAAGCAGTTGTATTTAAAAAATATTTTAACTAATCTAGGACTGTAACTAATGATTATTTAGGTAATCAAGTAATCTACGGATTATTTTGACAACTGAGTAATATGACGTTTTTTATTAACCTAAGTAAACAAGGTTTGTAGAAAGATTATTTATATATAAACTAACAATTGTCATTAGGACATGTCCCCAAAACCTTCAAACTGGCTGTTATTAAGCCTCTCATCAAAAAACCACAACTTGACCCCAAAGAACTAGTTAATTATAGACCAATCTCGAATCTCCCTTTTCTGTCCAAGATACTAGAAAAGGTGGTATCCACACAATTATATTCCTTTTTAGAGAAAAATGGTATATGTGAGGATTTCCAGTCAGGATTTAGACCGTATCATAGTACTGAAACTGCTCTTCTTAGAGTTACAAATGATCTGCTCTTATCATCTGATCGTGGGTGTATCTCTCTATTAGTTTTATTGGATCTTATTGCTGCGTTTGACACAATTGACCACAACACTCTTTTGCATAGACTTGAATACTTTGTTGGCATCAGTGGAAGTGCATTAGCATGGTTTAAATCGTACTTATATGACCGCCATCAGTTCGTAGCAGTGAATGAAGATGTATCCTATCGATCACAAGTGCAGTATGGAGTACCTCAAGGCTCAGTACTAGGGCCGCTACTCTTCAAGCTTTATATGTTACCCTTGGGAGATATCATCAGGAAACATGGTGTTAGCTTTCACTGTTATGCTGATGATACTCAGCTCTATATTTCTTCGCAGCCCGGTGAAACACACCAATTTGAAAAACTAATGGATTGCATAGTCGATATAAAAAACTGGATGAGGAGTAATTTCTTACTGCTAAATTCTGAAAAAACAGAGGTGTTAATTATAGGACCTAAAAACTCTGCTTGTAATAACCTAGAACACTGTCTAAGACTTGATGGTTGCTCTGTCAATTCTTCATCATCAGTTAGGAACCTAGGTGTGCTACTTGATCGCAATCTTTCCTTAGAAAGCCACGTTTCTAGCATTTGTAAAACTGCATTTTTCCATCTCAAAAATATATCTAAATTACGGCCTATGCTCTCAATGTCAAATGCAGAAATGTTAATCCATGCATTTATGACCTCAAGGTTAGATTATTCTAATGCTTTATTGGGTGGTTGTTCTGCACGCTTAGTAAACAAACTACAGCTAGTCCAAAATGCAGCAGCAAGAGTTCTTACTAGAACCAGGAAGTATGACCATATTAGCCCGGTCCTGTCAACACTGCACTGGCTCCCTATCAAACATCGTATAGATTTTAAAATATTGCTTATTACCTATAAAGCCCTGAATGGTTTAGCACCTCAGTATTTGAATGAGCTCCTTTTACATTATAATCCTCTACGTTCGCTACGTTCTCAAAACTCAGGCAATTTGATAATACCTAGAATATCAAAATCAACTGCAGGCGGCAGATCCTTTTCCTATTTGGCGCCCAAACTCTGGAATAACCTACATAACATTGTTCGGGAGGCAGACACACTCTTGCAGTTTAAATCTAGATTAAAGACCCATCTCTTTAACCTGGCATACACATAACATACTAATATGCTTTTATTATCCAAATCCGTAAAATGATTTTTAGGCTGCATTAATTAGGTAAACCGGAACCGGAAACACTTCCCATAACAACCTATGTACTTGCTACATCATTAGAAGAATGGCATCTACGCTAATATTAGTCTGTTTCTCTCTTGTTCCGAGGTCACCGTGGCCACCAGATCCAGTCTGTGTCCAGATCAGAGGGTCACTGCAGTCACCCGGATCCAGTACGTATCCAGACCAGATGGTGGATCAGCACCTAGAAAGGACCTCTACATCCCTGAAAGACAGCGGAGACCAGGACAACTAGAGCCCCAGATACAGATCCCCTGTAAAGACCTTGTCTCAGAGGAGCACCAGGACAAGACCACAGGAAACAGATGATTCTTCTGCACAATCTGACTTTGCTGCAGCCTGGAATTGAACTACTGGTTTCGTCTGGTCAGAGGAGAACTGGCCCCCCAACTGAGCCTGGTTTCTCCCAAGGTTTTTTTCTCCATTCTGTCACCGATGGAGTTTCGGTTCCTTGCCGCTGTCACCTCTGGCTTGCTTAGTTGGGGTCACTTCATCTACAGCGATATCGTTGACTTGATTGCAAATAAATGCACAGACACTATTTAACTGAACAGAGATGACATCACTGAAATCAATGATGAACTGCCTTTAACTATCATTTTTGCATTATTGACACCGTTTTCCTAATGAATGTTGTTCAGTTGCTTTGATGCAATGTATTTTGTTTAAAGCGCTATATAAATAAAGGTGACATTGGCAAAGTTTGATAAATTATTTATGTTACAAATCTAGTGAGATAAATCTAGATGAAATCTAGAAGAACGTTAATTCAAATTCACAGCTTATACAAAGGAAGAGTTTAGCCCCTTTCACACATACAGTCTTCACTGGTAAATTAAGTTACTAATTATTAAGTTACCATTAATAGATCATTTGTGAACAGGACCTTTTCAAAAATCCCAGTAAAATTGTTCTGGCAATCATATGGTTCTTATGGAGATGACATGATAACTCTGAGCTGTTTACAAAGCTCCACTGCTTTATAACGAGCTTATCTATGTAAATATGCGCTAGAGGGACATCTTTGATCATTTCACCTAACAGCTTTTTGTTGCACTTCTGCATTCATCAGGTCTGCGACTCTGCTACTGTATACTATTATGCCCATCTCATATTTATAAAAGCAAAACATTCTGATTGGCTAGTAATGTTAGTTTGGTTGAGAGTGAAAGCTGCTACTCTCATACCATCGGTAGACTAACTCTTGGACTCGAAAGTGATAATGAACAAGATTTAATTTTTTTTTAAATCTAGGATTTTATTGATTTTTTTCACAGCCAAACGCTGCACGCCGGAAATCGGAGAACTTACAGCCATGCTTATCGTGACAGTTATTGTTCTTAGTGTGACCAGGTCTGAGTCATATGGATAAAGTGCTGATAAAGTCAGATGTGTTCTGGTGACTTACATGACTGTATTGATTCCTGAGAGCTGCTGGAACATCTGTAGGCCACAACCCACGATCAGAGCACGCCGCGCTGGAGCGAACGTCAGGATACGCCACAACACTGGACCCTCTGGAAGATGAGCATTAATACATCCATCAATTAAAATTATACAAAGAGTTTACACATTTTTGGCAAACTAATTTCTAGTTATTTATGATTACTTGATTAGGGTTTTTAAAATAATTTTGATTCTGGTTCACTACTGATAAATTTCCTTAGAAAAAGACATGAAAGCATAACTCTAACTTCAGGTTCAATTTCTGGTGGTGGTGGAAACCCTGAAGTCAGCACTGTGTGTGTGTGTTGTGACGTCTGCATGATCTAGGGGTTGCACGACTACTGATTTCTACTAATCGATTTTTATTTAAAAAATGGTTCATGCTACTGTAAATGAAAATACATTAAATTGTTTTGTTTATTTATCAATAAACGCTAATTAATTCATAGCTTTATGCAACAATTACATTTATAAATTGTCAAAACTATTTTGACATTACATATTTAAATTTTCATGTAACAGTATCTGTATTTGTGTCTGTAACAATCACAACATTGTTTGTATCTGCATTCGGATACAACGTCGTACAGTACTTGATAAGACCGTTATGGCTATCTTTTTTTCATAGTTATCACTGAACAACTTATGCTGTGTTAAACTAAAATAATTATTTATTTCTAAAATAATATTTATCATGCAAGCAGATAGATGACATGACAAACGTTTAGTGATCATTTAAACACGACTGAATCCATTCAATGCGCACATTTTCATTACATTAACTATTTAAGCAAGTCTTAATGTTTAGTGAACTTCACTAAACAAATGTGCGTGCGCCGCGCAAACCAGCAAAAGATAAAGATTCAAACATGTAGGCCAAATAGAACTGAGAGAGAACTGATTTGTTTTTTGATTGCTGTATGATTGGTGAGCGCGCTGTGCTTAATCCATTCATTCGTATCATATCGTAGCCTAAGGTTTTAAAGCATTGCCTTTTAAATATATACAATAGAACGAGTATGATGTATTATTATAGGTAATATTATTCTTGCCAAGCTCTGATTTCTGAGAGATGCACGGAGAGACAACAGCGATGCTGTGTTTGATTTGCGCTCTTTTCATTCATAAAGTTTACATTCATTCACTTCACACTCGTGACTTTAGAGGTCTGTGTATAATATTGCGCTGATCCCCTGGTTCACCTGTTATCTAGCAAACTCCGGACTGTGCCAGCTTCAGCCGAGTATTCAGGCAGAATTATTCCTTGTCTCTTATTCATTTTTGAAGCCATTATCCGTGCCATTCAGAATAAGGTATTCGACTTCAGGCACACCCCTAATTACATCTTTTAATTTTACATGCAACATAGATAAGGTCATAGAAAGTAACAGCTACACGCAGTATTGTAATCCTAAAATTCACGTCGTACTTGCAAACTCTTTGTACGCATTATGGTTAACGAATGCTCGAGTAGTCGATTGTTTCCGACAGCGCCGACTAGTGGTTGAAGTAGTCAATCACTCGACTAGTCTATACAAGCCCTAGCATGATCTCACCACCAGCATCAATCTTCTCCTCCTCAATGCTGCTCCGAATGCTCTCATACTCCACATCCACATTTACACCGCCACGGATCCGACTGAGCACCAGCCGAGCATTCTGGGTATCTCCTTTCTGCAGGAGCCAGCGAGGACTCTCCGGGAGGAAGAGGAACCCCAGGAACTGCAGCGCAGCAGGAACAACTGACAAACCCAACATATACCTATACACCAACACAACAATGATTCAAAAACCAGCTCATTATGAAGCACAACTGTACCTCATTTTTATCTCACATTCACATTCTCTGCCTTTCCTGCAGAATGTCTGAATACGTCTATTTTTTTATAATATTTGTAGTTTTATATAAATGTTTTGCTTTATATTTAGATATAAGTTATAAGTATGCAAGTACATGAGCCATGAGTCATGAGCGGCATGAGCCACTGGATTCATTTTTTAATCTATTTTGTATTAGTATCGACTATTAAATATTATTTGCATATATTTTATTTAAAAATAAATTATTGAATTATTAATTTATTTGTAATAAATTATTTTACTTATTGGGTTGCAGCAAAAATATACCAGTAGATAAAATGCAATCTGAAAAAGAAGGTTGAAACTGTTTTTATGCAGGTAAAACTGTCCTCACCTCCAGCCATCTTGGGGGAGGTAGCTAAAGACCCCGTCCACCACGCTAGCTATGAACTGCCCACCGGTGATAAACAGGGTGTTAATGGTGACCAGCTGACCTCGGAGTTCAGAAGGTGAAACCTCAGCGATGTAGACCGGCACGGTCATAGATGCAATTCCTAAAACACAGGACATAAAAACTGATAAGGCACACAAACTGAATTCAAACAGTTTTACATACACCGTATAAGGGTTACCTATCCCGAGCCCAACCGTAAGCCTCCCACACAGAAGAACCTCTTTGTTTTGTGCGACGCTCAGGATGATTCCTCCAGCAGAGAAGATGAAGCTGGCGAGCAGTATACAGATTCTCCGGCCGTAAAGTCCGTTGAGATACCCTCCAGCCAGAGAGGAAACGGCCGCGGCGCCAACAGTGATGGACACCAGCAGCTCCTGCCATAAAGAGCTGAGGTTCATCTCCCTCTTGAGCAGGAGCATGGCTCCAGACACCACTCCTGTGTCATAGCCAAACAGGAACCCACCCAGAGCCGAGAAGAACGCCAGGGTGTAGACGAAACATGGCGAGCCACGCTGGACAGAGCGGGTCTGACGTGTGGACGTGGACGAATCATGTTCTCGGTCGCTGGCCTGGACATCAGACGGCGTCTTTATCAAGCTCCTCTCGTCCTCAACTCTCCGGTCTCCTATCAGCTCTTCCATTCTCCACAGCGTATGCACATTGTCTCCTAAATCACAAAGGAAACACCTTGAGATCATCACATGATCAACATTAACAAAAGCCACGTAACCCAACCCTGCATGACTATTTTGGAATTGCACACCCTTCAAACAATCTGCAAATCAAATACTGGAGGTCATATGCTAAATCTTTCAACATATAGAGAATCTTATAACACATGCACTGTACAGAAAAATAAATATGATTTAGTGGAAAATATCATAGAAACACTAGGTTAATTTAACAACACGTTCTGCTAGCAGTGATTCGGGAGCGAATTGTTCTTTTGAATCGGTTCTGTCTAATGACTCAGCTGAACCTATTGGCAATTTTGTTTGTGAATCACTCGTTTGTCATTATTTATACAAAGCATTTTAAGATATCATGGTGGAATACAGTGTATTGTAACATACAGGCACACGTTTAAGTGCCACACGGCGGATGTCTGAGTTCAGTGAATCAGTGAATCAATTTCGGATTCGGTTCGCTGAAAAGAGCCATTCAAACGAACCGATTTTCCGGTCTAATCGATTAGACTTCACGGGTCTAACTTACGTCACAGATCCCAAATATAAAAACGACTCTATGCCTCAAGCTAGCGAAATCGCCTCATTTTGTGTGTTGTACAGTGTAAAATGTTTCATCGACTGTTAACGAAGCGATATCTCACTTCTACGTACGCATGCATTAGCTACAACAAAATACATCGGAATTAAAAAGTGTTGCAAAAAACATTGTACGTTTAGATGAATGCTTCTGAAAGCTTATTTTATTTTTATATTCATACTCTTATTACATTGTTTCATAAAACATGAAAATGCACAACTTCCTCTATGTGCACAGACATCTACAGTAGCAATAGCTAACGCGTTTTTAAAAAAAAAAAAAACATTCGCGTCTCACATACATCTATATGCACGTGAGTAGCTTCAAATAGATATATTTTCGTTCTCTTCTTGTAACCTACCAGCAAGACGCTTTCCTCTGTGCCTTTGCTTTGACGGGGACTCGGACGTCCTTCCTTTTCTTCTGGCTTTCACTCTGTTGTGCTCAAACAGGAAGTTTGTGAATTGTTGCAGTCATATGATTCATAACGCAGCGCCGATCTTCAGCCTCGTGCATGACCGAGATTTCTTCTTTTCTACGCCGAGAGTGAAATCGGGAACTACAGCCCAGTCATATCAGTCTTTACTCTATCATAATTCATGTTCTGCTTTGCATAAATATGGCAGAACAGCTCGCGCGCTGTGAGACAGATGATGACCTGCAGCAGCAACATTGTGTCCACATGGTCAGTGAGTATCAGAAGCTGCTTTAAACTCGTGTTTGATGCCAGATAATAGAAGACCATGGCTGATAAAGAGGAGCTAGGGATCAGGCTGAAGAAGCTGCTGGTGAGGTTGAACCTTCAAGAGGGGAAGCAGTTGGGCACCATGGTCCAGATTATGCAAGACCTGCTGTTCCTGTCCCATACGGAGCACTGTGGTAAATAATGAGTCATGACCACTGAAAATGTGTTGATATTTCTGATGCATGTCTTAATATTTTCATTGACAGCTATACAGACGTTAACCCCCCTCTGTGTGCTTTATCCAGTGGGACATCTGCTCAGATATTTTTAGACCTGTGTTCTTCTTTTGTCCTGCAGTTGAGCTGTTTGCTGATCAAAACGTCCATATGCCTCTGATTCTGGTATTATCATCGCATTTTAACAACAAAGTTCAGCAGGTAGTTATCTTTTATATTGCCTGCACACATTTCCTGGCAAATGCTTATTAGTTTATCCAAAAATCTAACATCCTGTCACCATTTGAGTGCCCTCCCTTCTGTGTTGTCCCGAACCATTTGACTTAGGAAAAGGGAGATATTTAGAATAATTTTCATGCTGCTTGTTGTCATATAATTGAAGTGAACAGGGACTGAGACTATCAATCTCAAAATGATAAAAAAAGCACCTTTGAAATAACACGAAGGTTGTTCATTTGCTCGTCATTTGCACAGTTTGTGAGTTCATGTTTTTTCCAAGTTTTCAGACATTTTGAATTTAAGTCATAATTTATTGAAAATCCCGTTTGTCCTTGAGCACACTCATTACAGTGCCCAAAAAACTGTTTTTATTTCCGTAAACAGCTTTAAATGAACACTTTTTAAAAGAACTCTATTATTATTATTATTATTATTATTGTTGTTGTTGTTATTATTATTATTATTAGTGAGAAGAAACTATTTCTTTGAAGAAATTTTCTTTGGCTGTTAAAGGATCTTAATAGTTGCCATTGTTTCATTTTAAGAGTGCATGTTCAAATATTAAAAATCATATTTGAAATTAATGATAATTATTTGTTAAAAGTTAATAAAATAAAAATTTGATTAAATATACATTGAAAAGATTATGTATATTAAAATGGTATGAAACTATATTTTATATTCAATAATAATAATAATAATAACCGTTTAAATTTGTACAGTTTCTTGTAAAATCTTTTTTCCTGTAAATTGAATTGAAGTGTTTTATTGACTCAGAAAAGTGATTTAGGCTATAGTGAAGTGTGATATACTGTTCTCGTCACAGGTAGGCTGGTCTCTGCTCTGTCGTCTGATGGAGATCTGTCCCGACACTCTGGACAGTCTGGCCAACCCTGATGAATATGAGTTTACTGAGGTGCACAAGTGAGTTTATGAGCCTGTATGGGCTCCTGTTTATATAGTATAGTGCATTGTACTATTGTTTATTATATAGTTATTTCTATAGCACTTTTCACATTATACTAAAGAAAGAGTGCCTTAGAAAAACTCTCTTTGTGTAAAAGTATATACGAAGAAATATTGGGTGGTAACGAGACTCCTTAAGGAATTCTGGGCTGTCACATACAAACAAATAAGTGAACAATTTTTACAAAGTATTCCTACACACACACTTGAGCACATGTAATTTCACTGCACAGTATGGTGGGTTGTATTTTTTATGTTTTATCATTATACATTATATTGTATATAAATAATATATACTATTATTATTATAAATATTATAGAAATTCATGTGAAATGCCAATAGTAAAAATGCAGGCACAATGCAAAGATGATGGCAGGTAAGGCAGCGAAATGTGGATCTGAGTTTAATAGGTGCTTTTAAACTTTGGAATGGAAATTAAAAACACATATAAATAAATATAAAGATGTTAGTGGAAGAAAAGCATATATAAAGAAAAAGTGAAAAGTAAAATTGCTAGGAAGGCTTAGAGGAGCCATTTAAAGGGGTCATATGAGGTTGCTAAAAGAGACAAACACAATAAAACCCATTATAAACCAGGCAGTTGTTGCATCCAGTGGGAACATAATTACTGATTATAATAACTTATACTGCCTTTTTATGCGTTGCGTATCGTGCTGCGATACAATCATGTCTGCATTTGTGATTGGAGAAATGACAAAAAAAACAAGTGCTACTCTACACTGCTCAAAACTCACATTTGAATCATCAGTGGCAAAATCTTTACACATGAAAACATACTTACTGACTGTGAGTCAGCATTATTTGTCAGAGCACAGGCATTGTGGACTACTCTACCAGGAAACAGTCCTCGTCCTCAGTAAAATGTGTTGCACACATCTGTATATTTGGGTTGAACTGTTCTGGAACAGTGTTGTAAATACAACTTAACCACTGATTTCTAGTTGTGTCCTCTTTTGGAAGGCCAAACAAAGTAGTTTAACTTTCATAACAAAACACACAGCGTCTTCACAACACGGTGGCAGCGACAGTAACATACTACAGAGAGAATAAAAGTTGTGCCTTCTTTCAATGCATGACCATTTGGGGAGGTGTTATGCAAATCCCACTCAGTGACGTAGATGTGGGGGCATGTTTAAAAAAAAGTGGTTTAGGAGGGCTTGGACGAATCTTAACTTTCATAAAGAATATCTCTTTGGGTTTGAGACTTTAGTCTTTGCAACTTTAGGGATCTTATGTATTCATGAACAGCTTGTAACACTCCAAAGAGAAAGGAAAACTTAAAATCGCATCATATGACCTCTGAAGGCGCAGTGCAGTGTATTTATGAATGCATTGGGGCATCCAGCCAAAAGTATATTGTAATAATTCAAGTCTCAAATTTGAATGAATGTGTGAACCTAAAACATGTTATGTAACTTAAATATTTATGAGAAGGAAGAATGTAGAGCTGATCTTACAAGGACACTGTACAAGTACAAGGGCTCAGGACCGAACCCTGTGGCATACCATAGTATTAAATTACAAGAGGTCCTGTTTTCTGTTTTTACCAATTCAAAGAAAGGATTTTTAGAAATCTTGGCCAACTGAAAAATATGAACATGAAAAGTATGAGCATGTACAGCACTCAATACTTAGTTGGGGCTCCTTTTGCCTGAATTACTGCAGCAATGTGGCGTGGCATGGAGTCGATCAGTCTGTGGCACTGCTCAGGTGTTATGAGAGCCCAGGTTGCTCTGATAGTGGCCTTCAGCTCTTCTGCATTGCTGGGTCTGGCATATCACATCTTCCTCTTCACAATACCCCATAGATTTTCTATGGGGTTAAGGTCAGGCGAGTTTGCTGGCCAATTAAGAACAGGAATACCATGGTCCTTAAACCAGGTACTGGAAGCTTTGGCACTGTGTGCAGGTGCCAAGTCCTTTTGTGCTCTAAAACTTCCTGGTATACAGCTGTGTTGACCTTGGACCTCAGAAAACACAGTGGACCAACACCAGCAGATGACATGGCACCCCAAACCATCACTGACTGTGGAAATTTTACACTGGACCTCATGCAACGTGGATTGTGTGCCTCTCCTCTCTTCCTCCAGACTCGGGGACCCTGATATCCAAAGGAAATGCAAAATTTACTTTCATCAGAGAACATAACTTTGGACCACTCAGCAGCAGTCAAGTCCTTTTTGACGCCGTCTGTTGTTCATGAGTGGCTTGACACCAGGAATGCGACAGCTGAAACCCATGTCTTGCATACGTCTGTGTGTAGTGGTTCTTGAAGCACTGACTCCAGCTGCAGTCCACTCTCTGTGAATCTCCCCCAAATCTTTGAATAGGTTTTGTTTTGCAATCCTCTCCAGGGTGCGGTTATCCCTATTGCTTGTACACTTTTTTCTACCGCATTTTTTCCTTCCCTTCGCCTCTCTATTAATGTGCTTGGACACAGAGCTCTGTGAACAGCCAGCCTCTTTTGCAGCGACCTTGTGTGTCTTGCCCTCCTTGTGCAAGGTGTCAATGGTCGTCTTTAGTCAGCAGTCTTCCCCATGATTGTGTAGCCTACAGAACTAGACTGAGAGACCATTTAAAGGCCTTTGCAGGGGCTTTGAGTTAATTAGTGATTAGAGTGTGGCACCAGGTGTCTTCAATATTGAACCTTTTCACAATATTCTGATTTTCTGAGATACTGAATTTGGGATTTTTCTTAGTTGTCAGTTATAATCATCAAAATTAAAATAAATAAACATTTTAAATATATCGGTCTGTGTATAATGAATGAATATAATTTACAAGTTTCACTGTTTGAATGGAGTTAGTGAAATAAATAAACTTTTTGATGATATTCTAAGTATATAACCAGCACCTGTATAAATTTCCACAGTAGCAGTGGCAATGGTAAACAATGTGTTGTCTGAGATATTTCTGTTTGTCCATGTTCAGAAGGTTTATGCAAGTGTTTACATGTTTGTTCATAGGCAGATCCTAAAGGTGCTTTCAGTGTATCGTAAAGATTCCAAGATGATGATGGTGGGCCTGAGAGCTCTGGCTCTCCTACTGAAGTCAGGTAAGACTTGATTTTACATAATGTTTATATGTACTGATTAAACAACGGTGGTGCATTGGGTCTGAAAACATTTTTCTAATTCATTTAAACTCTTTAGGAATTAAAAAAAGAAAAAAACTTATTTCATAAAAATTTGGACCAAACTATAAACTACTCATTGCAATGAGTACTACAAATGACATAATTAAGAAATAACAGTACATTATACAAATATGGAGATCGAGAAAACATCTCTTACATGCAGTTCTTGTTATGAATAGTCCACATTCCCCTTACACAAACATAATCATGATGATGGTTAGATATGGCTTGTGTAATTTCACTTGAGGTGCATTTTGCTGTTTTTCTGAAGTGAAAATAATGTTTGGTGTTTGTGGATCAGATGTGATTCTGATGCAAGTTCTGGACGAGGTAGAGATGGACGTTTTTGACTTGGTTCTGGACACCATGAGGTCATTTCATGACAAAGAAGAGGTTCAGCTACAGGGATGTGCTGCTTTACAACTACTGCTGCAAACTGGTAACACTGATTTGTTACAAATCATTTTGAGTATGTACAAAAGTAATAAAGGGCCCTATAATTTCCACGGTGAGGAAAACATGGACACATTTTACAGTTTGTCTACTAGTTTGGCTTAACTTGAAGAAATTGTTACTGTTGGACAGCAGAATTTACTTCTCAATGTCATAAGGACATTGTTAATTTCTGTCTAATTAACCTGGTTGATTGTCAGTTTCTGATGCTCACCTGGTGGAGTTCATTGATAACAAGGACCATGAGGTGGTTTTGGACGCGCTCAGGCGGTTCATGGACAGTGACAATGTGGTACTGCAAGCTCTGAGGGTCCTCATACCACTGGCTGCTCCAGGTAAAACAAACTTGGAATTACAAAATATGTTAAATGATACTATTAAACCATATTATTACAAACCGCATTAAACAAGCTTCTCTTTCTTGAGTCTAGCCAGCAATATTGAGATTCTGATGTCCAAACCCATTAAATGCTACAGTCTAGTTTGTCAGGCTATGGACATGTGGCTCGACTCGGAGCCCATACAGGAGGCTGGTTGCTGTCTGTTACGGAAATTTACTTCAGGTGGGCCCAGGTCAAAGGTCATGATGAAATTATGCTTTTCTCATAACTTTTAGAAAGTGGTTTATTTTTTAGTTATGTTATGTTTGTTTGCCATTTAACAGAGAGTTACTATAACATACTGGTGCTTAATGGTGTCCATAAGGTGGTGGTGAAAGCATGTGTCTCTTATCCTAAGAATGCCACAGTGCAGACCACTGGCCTTTCCTGCCTGAGCGCACTCGGTGAGTCAATATGAACACGAAAATGAACATGATAGTACTATATATGTTTAGAACCTGGCTCTCCACTGGATCCCTTAGAGCCCATATATAAGGTGGATCAATACCCTATTTTTTATGATTTATTTTAATTTTTATGATTGTTATTTTCCAGACATACATTTTGAATACATGACTGACAGTGTTACCTGGTTATTTTAAGTGACCAGTGTATGTCCAATTTGACGCTCTCATTTACATAATGTTTTTATTTTTATTATGCCACAAACTAACCCAAAAAGCCCTTCTGCTGATGTTGGCAAAGTGACTCGGCAAAAGTGCTCATTCTTTAGAGTAAACTTGAGGTAATTAAGGATAGAGTGAAAAAAAATAGTCCCTTGTGTTCCCAAAGGCTGCATTCATTTGATATAAAACTGTAATATTGTGAAATATTATTACAATTAAAAATAAGTGTTTTATTTCAACAGTTTTTATTCCAGATCAAACATTCAGTTTGATCATAAATTCAGCATTATTTCTCCAGGCTTCAGTGTCACATGATCCTTCAGAAATCATTCTAATATGCTGATTTGCTGCGCCAGATTCTCTGATTTCTGATTATTAATAAATAATATTTTTTGTGGTACACTACCATTCAAAGGTTTGGCGTAAGACTAAAAAATAAGAAAAAATAATAATTTTATTTAGTAAGGAATGGATGCATTTGATTGATCAAAAGGCAACCTAAAAAAAATCATGAACCTGATTTGTTGCCTCCGCTGTGTGTCATGTTTTTTATTTGATTTATTTTCTGCCTGCGTGTCATGTGCGTGGCTCTGTGTTAATGTTTTGTTTTTCTGTCACTCAGCCGAGTGTATTGTACAAAATGTAGGGCTGGAGGAGGACGAGGCAAAACAGAAAGAAGCCACCCAAGGGGAGGAAATGCTTATCTGGAGAGAGGCCTGTTATACTGCTTTAGAGAGACATGCTGACAATCCTGCAGTGCAGGTGACACAGCACATGTTGAAACCTGCAATACAGAAATGATCTTATCAACTCATTCTTTTGCTTTTACTTTAGTGAATATGTAACTTTTTCTCTCTCTTGGTCCAATCAGGAAACTGTATGTTGGGCTTTAAACAGCTTGCTGCTTCATTACAACTCCTTCAACCATGTGGAACTGGAAGGAAGGTTAGCATTCCTTCATATTCTGTGCAATCTACTGTAGCATGTTTTGTCCAAAAGTCCTCTTATAATTAGAGATGGAGACCAATATTATTGAAATAAATGTCCTTAGTTATGATTGGCAATCCTCTTAAAACTGTTCTTATCAGGCAGGTCTTATGTTGCTGAATACTGAATATGTGATGATATTTAAATTTATTGTTCGGTCTTATGTTAATGAGCTCAGGCTGTGATGTCGTATTTATGTAGATTTGGTTTGTTTCCGTCCCACAGACCTCCCCTTCATTCTCTCATCATGGCTGCCATGCTTTTGCATTCATCCAGTGTGGAGGTTTTCCAAGCTGCTTCCTGTACACTACTCACACTAATACAGCGCCACAGTAAGCTCAGCAGTTCACTTCTCTTCAGTTCACTCTTAGATACATGCAACGAGATGAGATGAGTTACACAAAACAATGAAAAATTGCATCTTTTACAGAGACGTGTGGGTGTAGAGTAAATATAAAAAGTATGTTTTTAAAAATCTCTACTAAGTAGTAGATGTGTTTATGTACTTCAGGTAGGATAAGGGCCCTGCTGCTGTCACATGGCATTCATGTCAACATTGTGCATCTGATGCAGAAACACGCAAACTCCAGCGCTGTGTGTGAAAGAGCCTGCAAACTGCTTCACACACTCTTCCAGGGAGCGTAAGCACACACGACGTCAACATATGTGATGTATGACAGACAAAAACAAACAGCTGGAATCTTAATTTTATGTCACTCCAGGAGGGCCAGTCTAGATGACGGGACCCTGATGCTCGGTCAGATCCTGACTGCTCTCAGGACACATAACTTCATTCCTGAAGTTCAGCTGGAGGGTCTCAGAGCCAGTTTAGTTCTCCTCAGTCCAGGTAGGAAATCAGTCTGCTGAATCTACAAGAGTTGTGTTTTTATTTCATTAATGGAATAGTTACAAAATGACATATTTACTCGTCCTCATATTGTTCCACCCTCACGACTAAATGATGACAGAAAAGGTGCCTCCATCTATAATGTCTTCTTGTGTGTGCAGACAGGAGTTTAAGAGAGCATGGCACCTCGGTGGCGGATCCTGACACGGTGGACGTGTCCCTGCGAGTGCTGAAGAACCAGTGTGTACTAGAGGGAGCTCACACTGTCTATCTACAGGCACTTAATAGGGTACATTTCTTACAAGCTAGAATAGCTGGGTAATTCAGCATGGACGTTAATGCTAAAGGAAAGCATAACCAAAATGCGTAATAAAGGTGAAGTGTCTTCAAGAATCTTTGCTTAATATGGAGAGACAACTAGCGTATCGCCACAAAATTGTGCTTTTTACAACTGAAAATGGATTAAGATTAAAGGGATAGTACATTAAAAAAGAAAATTCTGTCATCATTTAGTCATGTTTTTGTAATCATCCTCAAAACACAAATGATGATATGTTTAATGAAACCTGAGAGTTTTCTGTCCATTCCTCCGAAATGTCAATGCTTTCAAAGGCATTGTAAAAGTCGTCCATATGAATTGAGCGATTTAATCCGCTTTAATTTAGGCTTTAATACACATAAACAGTGATGGACACACAGAACAAATCAGATATGGGAAACAGAAGTTCATGTATGCTTTCACGGCTAAACTGCTGTTTATGGACTACTTTTACAGTGTCTTTAAACTCTTTTTGAAGCTTGAAAGGTTTGATGGATTAGGCTTTAAATGAAGAGACAGAAAATTAAACCTCTTTATTTCTATTGATGAATGAAGTGAACGGAAATCTTGAATGAGTTTGAAGCAACATGAGGACGAGAACCACAACTGATGACAGAATTTTCATTGTTTGGGTTGAACTGTTCCTTTAATATATATCTTTAAGATACCTTCACTTCTCCTTGCTAATTTTCAATGGAAGTCAACAATTGAAATCCCAATACTGCAATTTTTTTTTTTTTTTTTTTTGAAGTACTGTAAATGTAGTGGGTGTTTAATTTGCGATGTGTGTTTAGTTTATCAGTAGTGAGGAGATTCAGGAGTGTGGACTTGGTGTGCTCTCGGCGCTAGCTGACTGTTCTGGAGCCGTTGACCTCATGTGCCAGCAGGGAGCGATAGATACGGTTCTTCATACGCTGCAGATGTTTCCACAGGAGCGCGGTGAGTCCATGCCTCTGCTTCTAATCCCAGGCAGACTTTTGAATGGCGACATTTGGGGGTGCTTATTCTGCCCCAAATCCACCCACTATTCAGGAGATCACACAGAATGCATTTCTGTCTTACACTCTGTGCTACACGGACATGTTCATTGCGCTTTTGTGACACATATTGTGTGATGATATTTAATGTTTAATTAAATTTTAAAAATCACAATGCGGTATTACTTGTGTATATTATTGTCTATTAACTTGAACACACACCGTATTTCAAGCATTTAACAAAAAACCCATTAACTTCAGGATCATGGAACTGGGAGTGCTAAAAACTTGTTTTCTGCATATTAGCCTACACAAATGTCATCCCTGCAACACTCTGTTGAGTATGTAAGCATCGCCCGGCTGTATATTAACTGAAAATCCTCACCCTTTGTAGAAGTTCACTACTGGGGCCTTAGTCTTCTGTTTCACCTCATCTCTAAGAAGAAGCTCTCTCGTATGGTGGTGCCTGTACTGGCCTCAGTTTTGGTCAGCTCTGTACGGCAACACAAAGAGGACACTGTCATGCTTCTAAAGGTAGCTCAAAACAGTTTATAGTAATACCAGTTCAAAGTCAAAAGGTTTGTTGTTTTTGAGGTTTTCCCTAACAGTTTGTTCTTGTCGATAGGGTCTTCGGGCGGTGTGGAAGTTGTTGGACACCTGCTCGAGTGCCGCAGCATGGCTGCAGAAAGAAGCCTTCGAGAAAGAAATCTTCCAGATCCTGCGGGAAAGTACAACAGACCAGCGCCGAGATCCAGTAAGAAAGTTAAACCAACAGTTCTTAAACAAGACAAGAACCCCTGATTAACCCTAGACTTTGTTGTGCTTCAGCTGCAGGGAATGAGTTGCCTGTGCCTGTCTAAGATGGTGGCGGACAGTGAGATCCTGTACACGCTGCTGGACCGAGCGTGTGAGGACGGTGATGTGGACATGGCAGAATGTCTCATCCAGCTGGGTGCTGACATCAACAAGAAAACAAAGAGCGATTCACTTATATATCAGGTGTGATACATAAACCTCAATTCCTTAAAGGGACAGTTCACCCAATATGAAAATTCTGTCATTAATATCTCACCCCATGTTGTTCCGATCCTCTAATGGTGGGTTCACACCAAATGCGAATTTAATTGTTTGCGCAAGTAGATACAAAGTACATACAGAGTCAATTCAAAGATGCGAATATAGGAGAATTTTTGGTGGATAATGCAAAATGCACAACGCATTTGCCACAAACACATACTATATAATTTAGTCATGATTATTTTACTTTCTTTTATGTAAAGCACTTTGAATTACCATTGTGTACGAAATGTGCTTTATAAATAAACTTGCCTTGCCTATATTCGCCTCAATCTTGTAAAATTTGCATGATGTATTTTCACGTAAAGGTTAAGCCAATCGGCGCTGGAGGCGGCTGTCATCCAGGCACAGTTCCTGGAGAAGATGGTGAAATTCACAGTTTTTTTTGCGCCGTGATCCCAGACATGTCTGTGTTTAGCTTTTCAACATATTTGGGACTTCCACAAAAACAGGTTAAAACAACTATCATAGTTTTTTCCACAATGATTGCTCGCTTCAAGTGATGTGAAATAACATCCCGACAGTAATCAACCATGGTACCTGTTGTGGAAGTCCCAAAAATGCCAGAAAGCCAAACGCAGACATGTCTAGGTTCACAGCACCATACAGAGCCGCACACAACTCGGTGAATTTCACCTTCTTCTCCAGATGGCTACAATAATACTCTCCTCCATTTTCTGATACAACCGCTCTTCGCTGATGGTCTTGTGTGAGAATGCATCAGGCTAATTTACCGCTCGAGTTGACATTTTTTTACTTGAGCGGAAGACGTGAAAGAATCAAGTATTGTGTGTTCACTTCAAATTCATCACTCATTTCGCATCATAAGCATCGACCTGGCATGAATTTAGCCTCTATTCACGTCTTTCCATTGACTTTGTATGTAAACTACTCACGCAAGTAATTACATTACAATACTTTCGTTCATCCTCTGAACACAGTTGAAGATATTTTCAATTAAATCCGAGAGGTTTCTATCCCTCCATTGACAGATTAAAGGGTTAGTTCACCCAAAAATGAAAATTATGTTATTAATAACTCCCCCTCATGTTGTTTCAAACCCGTAAGACCTCCATTCATCTTCGGAACACAGTTTAAGATATTTTAGATTTAGTCCGAGAGCTCTCTGTCCCTCCATTGAAGCTGTGTGTACGGTATACTGTCCATGTCCAGAAAGGCAAGAAAAACATCATCAAAGTAGTCCATGTGACATCAGAGGGTCAGTTAGAATTTTTTAAAGCATCAAAAATACATTTTGGTCCAAAAATAGCACAAACTACGACTTTATTCAGCTTCCGTGTCTGTTGTGAGAGAGATCAAAACAAAGCAGTTTGTCATATCCGGTTCGCAAACGAATCATTCGATGTAACCGGATCTTTTTGAACCAGTTCACCAAATCGAACTGAATCGTTTTAAATGGTTCCACAAATCCACAAATGACTTAAGCTGTTAACTTTTTTAATGTGGCTGACACTCCCTCTGTGTTCAAACAAACCAATATCCTGGAGTAATGCATGCACTCAAACAGTACACTGACTGAACTGCTGTGAAGAGAGAACTGAAGATGAACACCGAGCCGAGCCAGATATCGAACGAACGATTGACTCATTCTCGAGTCAAGAACCATTTCTGTTAGACGCGTCCGATTCGAGAACCGAGGAGCTGATGACACTGCGCATGTGTGATTCAGCGTGAAGCAGACTGACACACAGGGCGTCTGAACCGAACTGATTCTTTTGGTGATTGATTCTGAACTGATTCTGTGCTAGTGTTATGAGCCCAGGTAAACCGAAGGCTTGAATCAAGGGCAATCATCGCAAATGACGCCATTACGTCGAGCGCAAAAGAACCGGTGAACCGAGTCGATCTGTCCGAAAGAACTACTGGTGATCCGAAAACCGATGCAACCGGTTCTTGACTCGTGAACGAGTCAGTCTATCGTTCGCTATCTGGCTCGGCTGGTGTTCATCTTCAGTTCTCTCTTCACAGCAGTTCAGTCAGTGTACTGTTTGAGTGCATGCATTACTCCGGGATATTGGTTTGTTTGAACTCAGAGGGAGTGTCAGCCACATTAAAAAAGTTAACAGTTTAAGTCATTTGTGGATTAACGCGTATTGGAGACGCAAACCGTTTAAAACGATTCAGTTCGATTTGGTGAACTGGTTCTTACCTTTCTGGACATGGACAGTATACCCAGTGCTTAATTTGTAAATTGTGAGGTCCCGGAAAAAAAGCGGGGTAACGGTTCCGGCACGCGATTACAGAAGGGACAGGTAACGGAGCACTCGCGCAATCACATTGGTGGACCAGTTTAAGTGATTAAGAGCGTGCATCCGTTGCTTTTATAGGGTCTGTAAGGTCATGAATAACATGGAAATGCCGATAACATGCGATTTTAAAACAACAATTTCCAGGCCTAAAAACTTTTCTGAAAAAGTTCAAATCTCTGTAAAGCCTAATAGAGTTATATTTAATCAGGTCCTAAATTTCTGTGGGGGACTATGTGTCGCATGGTTTTAATAATTCTCGCAGCTTTCAAGTTTACAATGAGGGAAATTCTTGCATTTATTCAACATAGGTTGTAGGTTTGAATAATAAAATAAATCCACACAAACTCTAAGATTAAATCAGTCATTTGAATCCATGAACTCTCTCAGAGTGCGCTTCTCTTCAGCGCAATAAATAATTAAAAACACTGCGTCATTAGACACCTGCAATTAACATCAGGCTATATGAAAAACAAGCTCAAATGGAGTTAACAATGTTTTTGGCCGGCGAATGAGGAGATCTGTGTTTTGTCCGCATCTGAGGAAAATGCAACGCATTATATGCCATCATCACCTTTTACAGGTTAGGATATATATATATATATATATATATATATATTTTTATGTTTCTTTTTTTTTTTGCTGTTTCATACACTTGGCCAAAATCTCATGATATAAACGATTAAGCACTTATGCACAGGATATTTCAAACGTACAAAAGTATGTTGGCTAGATGGCAAAAAAACCTACTTCTCCAGTCTTTAAACACACAAAAACAATAGCCTTTACAGACATAGTGTTTGAGTAAAGAAATGTTGTATTATTCAAAGTTATTTGTTTACCCTTGCTTTGCAAAAAAGCGGAGGTCTGTCTCCTGCAGGCTGTGCGCGCGTCAATCTGAGTGGAGGCGGGGTGAAGTGACGAGGTGAAGAAAATGTCATTATTTTAGTTTTTTGGTCACTTTAGAAAATGACAGGACTGTTAGGCTGTCAATGGAGGGACAGAAACCTCTCGCATTTAATTAAAAAAAATTCAGTTGTGTTCTGAGGATGAACGAAAGTTTTAGGAAATTGTAACGACATGAGGGTTAGTAATTAATGGCAGAATTTAAAATTTTGGGTGAGCTATCCCTTTAACTCTAAAAGGAATAGTTCACCCCAAAATGAAAATTAGCCCATTATATTTGCTTAGCCATTCTAGATATGTATGCCTTTCTTCTTTTCATATCCTAGCTCTTTTCTTTCAGGAAAGTCTGACTAATATATAACTGGTTGTCATTCCTCACTGTAAAGAACCTGTTGCTGTGTTTGAGCAGGTTTGTGATCGAGGGGCTCCTCTGGCACTGCTGGAGCTGCTGGTTTCTGCAGGTGTTCATGAGCAGCAGTTACGTGGAGCTCTGAGCGTGTGTGTCAGGAGGGGCGATGACCCTGCCGTCACCCTCTTGCTCGGCCGTCTGGGGCTGGACCACGCCAACAATGCCCTGTGCCTCGGGAGCTTCCGCCTCGGACAAATGAAAGCGTTGTGGCTTAGCGCTCTGCTCTCGGAGCACAAAACTCAGTCTCCTGTCAACAACAAGAACAGTGAGTCTGTTCACATGATCTGACAGCTGTCATGTACATGTTCTGGGGCCATGACCACGTTTACTTCAGTCTGGCTTTGTTTTCTCTAAGTAATGTGTAGAGAATTTAATTCTACATAACTTAAATTAGCCTGACTGTTGTTGGTGAATCTTGTCCTTGTATCTTTAAGGTAAAGGTCAGCGTTTAGCCGGACAGATCTTGTCATTCCAGAGGAATAAAGGGTTTGTGGGAGTTGGTAGATTACGGAGTGATGCCAGCACATCAGAATATTTCACAGATGAGGAAAGTGACGAATCACACATTTCCTTAGATGAAAGTCTGGTCTCATTGTTTGATGACATGGAGATTGACGGTAAGATGGTTCTCACATAAATAAATGAGTCATTTCATTGCATGTGGGTCATTTTTGGCGTTTTTTGTGGCCTTTTTGTCAGTCTCTTTTTTTTATGTTCAAAATGAATGTACTCCATTGGTAGGGAGTGATGGGCCTTCACAAGGATTGTTGCTTTTCAACGATTCTCCAGAAGTGGGCAGGAAACCTGCTTGGCGACATCCCAGCTGGCGTGGACATGCCAATTCAGAGGTGCCAGATCAAACAGGCACACTTTTGGTGGTCTATGTGCTTGGATTTTAACAATGATTTTAACCATTTGAATGTCTTTCTGCAGGGATGCCATGGTGAGACGGATCCTAGCGTACCTCTACATAAGCACTTTAACTCTCACAACATTAGAGGTACACATTAAAAACTGTCTGACATGGCAACTAGTCCTGAAACTAGTTCACTTGTTAAATTTGTCTGGTTTTGTTTTAAATGTACAGGGCAGGGTTTCATGGAAAACTCCACTACTGGTGCTTTTCCTCTGGCCGTAGACAAAGAGCCCATCCGTCTGCTGGACCTCTCAGGGAATGAGCTGGGCAATCTGTCCTGTCTGATGGGTGCAAGCGCTCTCAAACAGCAGATTGAAAGCCTTCTTCGGCTTGATTTGAGCAGCAACAGTCTATCAGAGTTTCCCAGTGTTCTCTGTCAGGTGTGTGTAAACATTTTTGTTATAAACATGAAACAGCATTCGATGTGCAGTCACAATGTTTCTTTAAACATTTTAGTTTTTATCAGTTCTTGTGTTTTGAACTGAATTAGAACAAATTAAATTAGGTTTAGTTCCCAGTGAAAAAGAAGTACACTTATGGCCAAAGTATACATTGGTTTTTATGTGTACTCGATGGTCAGCATACAGTCCATGTGTACACGTGTATTTTGTGACTAGAATAGTACATGCATACTATATGTGCAACATCCGATTTTTATAACAGTGCGTACTTTGCACATGCGCATTGATTTGGTTTTGCACTAATCAGTTGTTCCACAAGGTGGCAGCACTGACCCGGGCCGTCGTTTCACAGGAGAAAACGTACTCGGTTACTAAACGTTACCTCGGTTCTCTCTAGAAGAGCGAACGAGTACTGCGTCTTAGCTAAGACGCTACGGGAAAAGTCTCTTTTCACAAAATACTGAAGCAAAAAATTATCCTTAATTTTGTATTTTTGTAAAGCGCATTTGCAGCAGTACACAGCCATAGGCGAGACGGCTCGTTCGCTCATTGGCTTGTTCTGCGGCAACTGCACAGCCTATCGAGCGCGGGCTGATGCAACATCAGACCAATAAGGGCGCTTCACGCCCTTCTTGCCACTTCCCGCCGAAACGGGTGTGGCCCAACCTATAAAAGGAGCTCGAAAAGGCTGACTCACCTGATTTATTTCATCGCCGAAGCGAACCAGAGTGAATCGTGCGCACGGCAGAGAACGCAGTACTCGTTCGCTCTTCTAGAGAGAACCGAGGTTACGTTTAGTAACCGAGTACGTTCTCTTACGAGAGCTCTCTCGTACTGCGTCTTAGCTTACGGGAACCCAATGCAAAACGCCGTGCGCGCAGGGATTACACACCAATAAACCTGAAGCAACGCCCAGGATTTACAGTGCACAGTCACCTGAGGGACTCACAGAGAGTCCAGGACAGAAAAGGGGGAAAGCCCTCCGTCCCATATCTAGCAGCATCCGTAGATGCGGCAATATGACATCACACAGCCGAGGCTTCCTGACCAATGTGGCAATGCGGGTCTTACGCAATACTGCCCATATAACAGTCGGCAGCGCATAGCGCTCATGAACTCAGAATTCCCCTCAGGGCCCTGATTCGACTATACCGACAGCAGCCTTGCTTGCAAGGCGGGAACCTCCAGGTTATAGAACCTGATGACTGTAGACGGCGAGGCCCAACCTGCCGCCATACATATATCCTGCAAAGAGAGATCCCAGTAGACCACGACGAGGCGACGCCTCTTGTGGAGTGTGCTCTGACGCCCAACGGGCACTGATGGCCCCCAGAAGCATAAGCTAACGCTATGGCGTCAACTATCCATCTGGATAGAGTCTGTCTCGAAACAGCCATTGCCTTGGAACGTCCGCCGAACGAGACAAACAGCTGCTCCGTCTGCCGAAAGGCAGCAGAGCGAGACACATAAGCTCTTAAAACCCTGACAGGGCAAAGAAGACTCGAGTCTCTATCCTCTTCTGACAGGGCAGGGCTGACAGGGCAATAACCTGAGCCCGAAACGGCGTGTTGAGGGATTTCGGCACATAACCGTGCCTAGGTTTGAGTATGACCCTTGAGTCATTAGGCCCAAACTCCAAGCACGACTGGCTCACCGAGAGCGCGTGCAAATCACCCACACGCTTCACCGAAGCGAGAGCCAACAAGAATACTGTCTTGAACGACAGATGCTGAAGGCTAACCGATTGGATAGGCTCAAAAAGGGGGACCCTTCATGGGCTCCAAAACCGCCGCGAGGTCCCACATAGGGACTGACGGAGGTCTGGGAGGATTCAGCCTCCTAGCTCCTCTGAGGAACCGGATGACCAAATCATTCCTTCCTAATGACTGACCGAGCGCTGTTTCAGAAAACGCTGCGATGGCCGCCACATAAACTTTAAGCGTGGATGGGGCTCTGCCCTTATCCAACAGCTCCTGTAGGAATGAGAGAACCTCCGTCACCTCACAACTAAGGGGTGAATATCCTCGAGCTGTGCACCAGCTGGAGAACACCAACCACTTCGATGCATACAGACGTCGTGTCGACGGAGCTCTAGCCTGAGTGATGTTATTCAGCACTCCCACTGCGAGATCAGCGGGTTACCGTTGAGCGCCCACACATGGAGGGACCACAACTCCGGTTGAGGGTGCCAAATCGAGCCCCTGGCCTGCGAGAGGAGGTCCCTCCTCAACGGTACTGGCCACGGGGCGACATCTGCTAACTGCATCAAATCTGGGAACCATGGTTGGTTCCTCAAAAGAGGTGCTACAAGCAGTATTGAACATCTCGTTGCTCTCACCCGTTCTATCACCTGCGGAAGGAGGGAGACGGGAGGGAAAGCATAGAGCGGGCAGCACGGCCATTCCCGTGACAGCGCACTTTCGTTCTTGGAAAAGAACGCAGGGCAGTGAGCGTTTTCGTGGGACGCGAAGAGGTCCACCTCCGCCCTGCCAAATCTCTCCCACAACAGCCGGACTGTTTGCGGTGTAGAGACCATTCGCCTGTAGGAACATTGCCTCTGGACAGCCTGTCTGGACCCAGATTCTGTAGCCCAGGCACATGCACTGCCCTCAGCGAACGCATGTCGCGCCGAGCCCAAACCAGGAGGCGTTCCGCTAGCCTGTACAGGTTTCAGGACCCGAGACCGCCCTGGCAATTTATGTAGGACACCACAGACATGTTGCCCGAACGGACTAAGACGGGGTGATCCTTGATTTGGGGACAAAAGCGCATCAGCGCCTTCTCCACTGCCAGCATTTCCAGACAGTTGATATGATGGAGCTTTTCCCGTTCTGACCATAGGCCAAAGGACGTTCAGCCCTCGAGCAGCGCTCCCCATCCCGAAGTGGAGGCGTCCGTCGACACCATCTTCACATTCGGGGAAGTCCCCAGGCTTACACCTGATCGGTACCAACCGTTCGCTGTCCAAGGTGCCAGAGCTGTGACACAGCTCTGATTGACCTTGAGATGCAGCCGGCCAGACGCCCATGCTCTGCGCGGCACCCGCGTCTTCAGCTAGAACTGCAGGGGGCGCATGCGGAGCATGAACTCAGAACTCGGCATGAACAGCGGAAAGAACTTGCTGCGCGCTGAATGCCCATCACGCGCTGTGGTGACAGCCGCGCCGTCATGGAACACGAGTTCAGACCTATACCCAGAAACAGAATCGTCTGACTGGGGTTCAGCGAACTCTTCGCCCAATTGACACTGAGGCTGAGCTTCTCCAGGTGATCGAGTAAAACGGCCCTGTGGTCCACGAGCTCCGCTCGTGATCGGGCCAGAACCAGCCAGTCGTCCAAATAATCCAGCACTCGCATGTCTCTGAGTCTGAGAGGAGCGAGCGCTGCATCCATGCACCTCGTAAACGTACGAGGAGCCACGGAGGACTGTAAACTGGTATGCCTGGCCCTCGAAGGCGAATCTCAAATATCGCCTGTGGTTTGACGCTATCTGTATTTGAAAATACGCGTCCCTCAGATCTATTGACATGAACCAGTCCCCTCTGCGAATCTGTTCGAGGAGTTTCCTGGTCGTAAGCATTTTGAAACTGCGTTTCATCAATACCTTGTTCAGCTGTCTTAGATCCAGTATGGGCCTGAGACCCCCGTCTCTCTTGGGCACCAGAAAGTCTCTGCTGTACAGCCCCCCCTCGCTTTGAGCTTGAGACACAGGCTCTACAGCCCCTTTGCTCAACAGTTTTGATATTTCGGCCCGAAGTATGTGTGCTACTTCTGTTTTGACCGTAGTTTCGACGCGCGCTGAAAGCGCGGAGGGCGTCGAAAAAACTGTAGCGAGTAGCCTCTCTTTATAATGCCTAGCACCCAATCCGAAACCCCTGGAAGCGCTGACCATGCATCTGCATGAATGGCTAAGAGCTGGATGCGAAGCGCGCTCTGTTGACCGGGCAACGGCGGCGCTCAGGTGTGCTGCGCATTTGAGGCGGGGAGCGCGCTGATCACAGCGGGCAGATCGCTCCTCCTCGACCCCGTCCCGGCGCTTAACCGACTGGGGGAAGGCTGAGCAGGTCCCGTGGGACTCGATATGTCTGCGAGTAACTGTGGGCTGCATATGTGCACATTTACCACTTTCAACTCGCTGTCTGCCTGTGCAGAGCGTACGTGCACGGGCCTCATTTTTACAGAAACCACGCGCCGTATGTGACATAGTGTATGTGGACACTGGGGAGTGGGCACGTTTACTATGCGGCGCGCTCGACCGATCTGTGTCGATCGTATGTGCGCGAGCCCTGTGTGCAGGGCTGTGCTTACATGTGGAGATGGGCACTGAGGAGTGGGCATCATCACTGCATTTATAGCACCATCGGCCGTGGCCGGAAGAGCGTGCACGGGTTTTGTTTTTACAGAAACCACATGACGCGTGTGACATAGTGATTGTGGGCACTGAGGAGTAGGCACGTCTACTATGTAGTGCGCGTGATCGACTTGAGTCGCTTTTATGGGTGCGAGCCCTGTGTGAAGGGCTGTGCTTATATGTGGAGATGGGCACTGAGCAGTGGGCATCGTCACTACATTTATAGTACCATCGGCCGTGGCCGGGACACCAGAAATTACACCTTTTTCGGGAAATATCTGGGTAGCCGTGATAACGGTTTTTGTGTGCAGGCAAGCGGGCAACCGTACAGGCTTGCGCATTGCAAAAAAAAACGCTGAAACAGTCACAATCTCTGGAACTGAAACAGCGGCGCGCTTAGGTGAGAGCCCAGCCACAGCGGAACTCGTACACCGGCGCTTCGATGAAGCAGCCATCGTGTGTAGTGCCGACGCAGCGTCATGCAGCATGCATAGATGGCTTTCCTAGGATGGCTTCGGGGCTCCCAGCCTCACCGTAATCCTCTGCCGCGGTTCCCACGGCGCGGGGCGACGGCCGGTAGAGCGAGAACGGGGGTCTCGAGCTGAGTTGCTGAAGCTGTTGTGATAACGGCTTTTGTGTGCAGGCAAGCGGGCAACTGTGCAGGCTTGCGCATTGCAGAAAACGCTGAGACAGTCACAATTCCTGGAACTGAAACAGCGGCGCGCTTGGGTGAGAGCTCGGCCACAGCGGAACTCGTACACCTGCGCTTCGATGAAGCAGCCATCGTTAGTAGTGCCGACGCAGCGTCACAAAGCAGGCTTTAGATGGCAACACCGCTTTTGCCGCCGTCCAGCAGAGGGCGGACAAAGGTGCGTCGCTATCGCCTGTTCCACCGGCGGAAGTGAGTGGTAGTTCCTGTTTTTAGCATCATCAGTGTGGAGAATGCTAGTGAGACAGACGAACGAGTTCGCGCTGAATATGGAGCGTTCCAAGCCTTCGCCACCTCTTCGTGAAGCTCAGGAAGAAATGAGGCGGGCTTTGAGAAGTACGCTCATCCGAAAGGGAAATACCATCCAGCCGGGAACGAGAGGGGGGGGCGCTGGTGCAAACCACTCGCGGCCGAGACTCATCGCGGCCAACACGAGCATTCGCCCCGGCTCCTTCTCGATGTCAGCTCGTCTGCTGGGCTTCTGAGCAGAAGGCGCGAGATCCTCGGAGCTCGCCCAGCCCTCACTGCCTGAAGCTAGCAGAAAGCGCGTGTTCTCTTCCCCCGACGCGTCCCTGAGATCGACTTCCTCGGACGACGCGCCGGCAAACAGCGGGTGCTGCCCACCGGGAAGCGATGCAGGGGGGGGCGGTGAAGCAGGGCGAACCGGTTGAGCTGAAGACGGTTCCGGAATCCGCTGGAAGCGATGCTTTTACGGCGCCTCAGCGCAGCGGAGAATGCAGGCTCAGAGAAAAAGGCCAGGCGAGTCCTCAGAGTCACCATGGCAACAGCTCGCAGTGGGGGCATCCGCCGTCAGCGAGCGCGAGCGCTGCATGATCTTCACCCAGGCAGGAGACACAGATCACACCGGTCTCCCTCGCTGAGCGGGGCTCTGACGAGCCGCAGGAAAGCATCTTAAAAAAGACGCGAGCTCTTTTACGAGTGTGTGTTGCAGGGCGAACACACACACACACACATAAAGAACAGCTTGGATATAACAGAATTGAAAGGATATAGGCGCCGGATAGCGCAGCAGGAACGGCAGTGGAAGGCGGCGATGCCAGCAGCTTCAGAATGGCTCGTCCTGCTGATGTGCTTTCTCAGACGGCGCTTGCTTCCTCCGTGATCCAGCGATGCGTGAGCTTCGCTGAAGAGATGAAAAATCAGGTGAGTCAGCCTTTTCGAGCTCCTTTTATAGGTTGGGCCACACCCGTTTCGGCGGGTAGTGGCAAGAAGGGCGCGAAGCGCCCTTATTGGTCTGATGTTGCATCAGCCCGCGCTCGATAGGCTGTGCAGTTGCCGCAGAACAAGCCAATGAGCGAACGAGCCGTCTCGCCTATGGCTGTGTACTGCTGCAAATGCGCTTTACAAAAATACAAAATTAAGGATAATTTTTTGCTTAAGTATTTCGTGAAAAGAGACTTTTCCCGTAGCGTCTTAGCTAAGACGCAGTACGAGAGAGCTCTCGTAAGAGAACTAAACTTAATTGACGGAATATTGAAAAGCGCTTGTGTGAGGGGGTTATGAGAGAGCTGCAACTTTAATTTAAAAGAGTACAATGACATTTTTATCAGTCATTACTTCTGGAGAAAAACGGTGCAGATACTGGACAAAGATGAAGCTTTCTAGAGCGCATGTGTCGACTGCCAGCGTTCACACACAATATCAAATGGAGTATGCTTTGAAAGGCTAAGTATATGACTATGTGCTTACACTAGCATATGTATATAAAAAAAAAAAACAGAATGGTGCGTCCAAAATTGCATACTGTTTGAGTAGGTACTTCCGTACATTTGAATTTGAATTTACTTCACGACTGTTCAAAATAATTTTTTCTCAACTCCTTTTTAATGGTTAAATATAATTGTATTAATCAAATACTTGTCTTTAAAATAAATCACAATCTTATTTTGACGTGTTAACGTGAATACCTTTACAGTTCCGAGTATGTGATGTGACGCTAGTTTAACTCAAATCAAACGGTCAAATGCTCATGAAGTGAACGCAGCATGACTCTCAGTGCAGTTCTGGAGGGGGAAACACATTTCATAAGGCTATTTTAAGAAAAAATTGAATAAATTAAGTTATTTTTTAAGCATGTAAATATGTCAATGACTTGCTGAAGTGCATGAAAACCAGCTATGTATGTATTAGACCCGGACATAAAGTCTGTCTCTCTCTCTCTCTCTCTCTCTCTCTCTCTCTCTCTACTGTATTAAATGTACATTATATATTATTGTGTAAAGTATAATATTATACACTATAATATAATATAGTATTGTATTATAGTTATTATATCCAAGTTGTCTGTCTGGAACGCAGCATTAGGTTAACGTCAATAAACGAGCGTGTAATACAATTACGAGTCATTCTATAAGATGACATTTCAGCACTTGACAAACGGACAGCGACTCCTCTAAGCAGCACTTAAAGTACAGCTACGTGATTGTTGGGAAACGCACGTGAAACAATAACGAACGATCATAAAATTACTCGTAGAAAACGCTCTTAAGCGCTAAGATCAATCGTTATCAGGAAACCCGGCCCAGAACTTTACACACAGGCAAACACGGCATGTGTAATGAAGGAAAGCGCGTTCCTATAGTCTAGTAAAGTAGTGTAGTTACCAATATTATTAGAGTAATGCGTTACTTTACTTTGTTAGCCAAAATAGTAATATAGTTACTGTAAAACGTTACTTTGTAACTCGTTACCCCCAACACTGGTATAAATTTAGATTAAATACATTTTTTACTCATTCAAGTAGGACTTATGTACATCTTGAAATGTTATTTCATAATTCTTTTGTCTTTGTAAAATAGTTAGTGTATTGCCGAATGTAATACCAAGGATTTATAGTAAACTGAAATATACAGTACGATAATGTGAATTCCATTGAAACTTGTATGTCATATTTTTCTATATTTGTAATCCCACATTTTAAGTTGCAGTTTAGAGTATGAAGTACATTTAAAGTTTATTAACCTCAAATGTAATCAAATAACATATTGTTATGAGTTCAGTTTGTTCAAAAACCAGTATGCTTCTTTAAATCACAACAAAAGATGATCAAAACATTGCTTAAAATGTGCAGTAAAACTTCATTAGGAAATGCAACTTAAGTGTGTTCAGAAACATCATGCAGGTGGCCTTTGATATCATGAACAATATCTGAAATAGTTTTTTTAATCCTTTAAAGTGCAGAACACATGAACATTTAAAAAATTAAAGTATTTTTTGTGCTAAATAAATACTTTATAGCTTTATACTTTATACTAGTTATAGCTAGTTATCAAATTATATCTTTAATTTGTGTTTTGTTTGTTGTTTTGTGTTATTGATCATTGATATTGATCATCATTTAATCTGGTGATTATTTCTTAACCATACTCAATACAGTATTTTTTTTCGTAGCATTTAAGAAGTCTTAAGCGTCTAGATCTTCAAGGTAACCTCCTGCAGTCACTTCCTGTGGAGCTTCTGGGTTTACCTGCACTGAGCACGCTCAATGTTTCTCGCAACTGCATTGGTCCTCTTCTGCTGCTGGACCCAACTGTGTGCAGTCCAGCCTTACGCCAGCTCAACCTTTCCTTCAACCAGATCACTGTCTTCCCCTTCCAGCTGGGGCAGACCATGGACAGACTTGAGGAGCTCTTATTGGAGGGGTAGGTCATGAGATAATAGCATTTCTAAAGCGCTGGTGTAATGTAATATCTCACATTTATTCTTGCAGTTTTCTTATTGGATATACGTAAGTTGAAAAAAGGTTGCATTCACAAATGGAGAGTAAACTATTGACAATTCTTTTCCAGCAATCAGATATCAGCACTGTCTCTCCCACTCAGCCTGGCTGAGTTGAAAGTTTTAGACATCAGTAAGAATCAAGTAAAAATCATTTCAGACAACTTCCTCACTGAATGTCTCAAGTTGGAAACTTTCATCGCTTCAGTTAACCAAATCAGTAAGTTTCCTCCTCTTTATGCTCTTAAAAATATCGGTGTTTGTGATCTTTCATCAAAATATAATGAGTTGAAACAACTCTGAAACAATTGTTTTAGCCCAGTATTATTTTATTATTATTTATGTGCTGTTTCAGTGTTTACTAATATTTTGAATTCACTTTTATTTTTATGTTTTCAGTTTCCTTTTTAGTTGTAATCATTTGTTTAGGTGTTTTTATTTTGATATGTCTACATACTGTAGCATTATTATTAATATTATTATTATTATTATTATTATTATTTTAGCTTTTTTCAACTAGCAAAATAATTTTTAATAGTTTTTGTTTTAAGAAAAGCAATATTTTAAGCTACTATTGTTAATAATACAGCCTTTCTAAAATCTTTACAATACAGTGATTTAATGGCAGTTAACATTAAACTCTCACCCCCATTTCTGAACATAGATGTGACAGTGTGCTATCCAAACTTAAATTTAAACTTAAAATGCTTTTGAATACAGATCTGAGGTTGGACTCTTTTTAAAGAAGACAATCAGCAAATTAATGCATATTTCAAAATATGAAAGTATCAAATTATAAAATATAAATATAAAGTAAATATTGTTTCATAAGTTTCATGTTTCAAATGAACATAACTTTTTCATAAATTTTTATCTCACAATTCTAACTTTTTTTTTCTCAGAATTGTGAGTTCATATCTTGTAATTATGACTTTATAACACCCAATATTGACTTTATAACTCTCAGTTGTGAGTTTATATCATGCAATTGCAAGTTTCTATCACAGAATTTGTATCAAAAAACTTGCAATTGCACTTGCAATATGAACTTGCAAATCTTGAGAAGAAAAATTCAGAATTGTGGGATAAAAAGTCCTAATTACCTTGTTTTATTTTTTTTTATTTAGTGGCAGAAATAGGCTTCCATAAAAATAGATAAAAAAAATGAAAGCTTTAAGTCTAAATACATGTTACGTTCCAAAATTTGGACTTCCTGGTTTCTGTGAGATTTTATTTAGAGCGTTATACCACATAGAGCCACCGGGTGCCATCCAAACTCCACTGAATTTTATTTATTTATTTATTTATTTATATATTTTCTGTCACAAATATCTAAATTTCTCTGTCAATATTACTTCTATCATCAAATACAGAATCTTGAGATTTAGACCTTTCCAACTATATGTATTTTGTCAAGATTATAGAAAGTTTTGAATACCGTAACATTTTCTAAAGACACTTGGCACCGCCCACTTATGGGGGAGAGGACCTCCTTTTAAGATTTTAAAGTACCATTTCGACCGCAATGTCTGATTTCAAAATAGATTTCAAAGGATGAATTTTGAGGTTTTAAGCTCTCAAATGATATAGAATTTATGGTGATTACTCAATTATGCAATAGGGAAAAAAGACAATGAAAAGAGTGTGTCAAGCAGTGACAGTTGATATAACACACATAGAGTTACAACATGAATAGAAGCTGTCACAAAATGGTATTGGGTGCCTACTTTTCACCATTCATTTAGCTTACACGGGATAATATCAAGTTCTCCACTACTTATTTTCTCTCTAATTAAAGATTTAGGTTAAATTGTTTTTTGAAAGCTAGGATGGATAATTCAAAATAATAAAATTATTTCTGTTGTTATTGACAGTCTTGTTTTCATGCAGGTTCATTGTCACACCTTCCTTCAAAAATAACCACTGTTAAACTATCACAGAACAATTTCACAAGTGTTCCTGAAATAATCAGTGACTTGCCAAAGTAAGTTTTGTGTGTGTGTGTGTGTCTGTGTGTGTGTGTCTCAAATTAACATATTTCAATATAACTTTATCGACAGCATCTGTTATGTGCTTTTGAAAATCATTTGAATTCCTCCATAAGTTTGTACAAACATTGTGTCTGCAGTAATGCACTTGCAGTGAAAGTCTGTGTGGCAAGTCATTCCACCAGAATACATATTAATATACACACTGTATTAACCGCAACCGTGACTTTATACTGTACATGCTAACATGTACATCCTAAAGTCTTTATAATTGTATAATTAATATAATTTAAAAAATGCTGTTAATAAAGCTCAACTTGCTTTGAACCCAGATTGTTCCTTTGCATACACAAACCGTTTTTAACCCTCTCCCTCACCTGTCTCTTTGTCTGGTTAGTTTGCGTTTGGTGGACATGAGAAATAACAGTATTAGTGTTCTGCCGGGACCGGCTTTGTGGGTCAGTGTAAACCTAAGAGAGCTGATGTTCAGTCATAATCACATCTCTGTGCTCGACCTGAGCGGCCCGGTGTACAAGTGGGCCAGACTGGAAAAACTTCATTTGAGCTCCAACAAACTCACTGAGGTATGATTCATATCACACTCATGCCTGAAAGGGTTTATTTGTTAGAAAATGTTAAGAAGTTTGGGTTTTATTCTTTTGTTCTTCAGATCCCTCCTCAGATCGGTATGTTGGAGGGCCTGACATCTCTTGATGTCAGTCAGAATGAAGGTTTGCGCTCTTTCCCTGATGAGATGGGAAAGCTGGTTCATTTATGGGATCTACCTCTAGATGGTCTGAAGCTCCAGATGGACCTCAAGCACATTGGGAACAAAACCAAAGACATCATCAGGTCTAAATCTGTCTGCATGTGTTTTTCTAGAATCAAAAGTTTTGAGAAAAGTTATTGAATATTAAAAAAGGGAGGAACCTTTTAATATCACATTTGCAAATAACTTGTCCAACCATTTCAAGCCTGAATGTGAATGCTGTTGTTCTTACAGATTCTTGCAGCAGCGTCTGAAGAAAGCTGTACCATATTACCGCATGAAACTCATTGTGGTCGGCAGCCCATGTAGCGGGAAAAGTTCTTTGATTCATCAGCTGATGAAGCTCAAACACTCTCATTGGAGATCTGATCAGCACACCATCGGCATCAGCGTTAGAGACTGGGCCATCAGAAACAAAGACAAGAGGAAAATGCTCCTGAATGTTTGGGAGTTCTCAGGTAAGCATCTGCACGATACTAGCAACATACCAAAAATGGAAAAATGTCAGTAGGAAATACAGGATTTGTCTTTCTGTTTTGTAGGTGGTGAAGAGTGCAGTGGATTTCACCCTCACTTTATGAGCTCCAGGGCACTCTATCTAGTGCTGTATGACCCGAGTAAAGGACCCAGTGAGATAGACGCCATCAAACCCTGGCTCTTTAACATTAAAGTAAGTTTAACATTTAGCTCCTTCCAGCAAGCACAGATTGCATTTACAACACACTTTTCACTTGTTGCAGTACAACTTTTTAAAAATTTTAACTGCAACATAATCTAAAATGTAGGTCACATCAAGTCAAATGTATTTTGTAAAGAATGTTTCACAACATATGGTTTTAAAGCAGCTTTACAGTAAATCGTCATGTTAATGTTAACAATATCTTGATATTGTCATGCCTTTATAGTCACATTTAGAAGATTAGAGCTGGATGATAATATAGAATTCATTTTGATAATACAATGAATCATGCAGTTGAGATTTGCTATCTGAGTATACTGTATGTATAAGGAAAAAGTTGGACTAACCCTAACTTTTTTAAATGTTGCAAATGAATCTATTTTTAACTGAAATGTTTCAGAAACATGCATGTCTGTTTCTAAGGCCGTAGCCGGACAGTCCCCTGTGATTGTGGTTGGAACTCATGCAGATGTGTGTGAAGAACACCACCTACAGGAGTGTGTTCGGAAGCTGCGAGAGGAGCTGTCTCAACCGGGTTTTCCAGTGATCAAAGAGAACCACATACTATGTGCCTGTGAGGAGTCTGAGTCCGTCAGCAGGTTGCGCAAAGCCTTGTATAGAGAGCTCATTGGGTTCAAGGTGATTTTTTTTGTGCAGATGTCAAACTTGTCATGATGATTTGATTTGAGATTTGATTGGAGAGCTACAGTGAGGGGGGTATTTGCAAAAAAAGAAATAGCAATAAAAAAATATTAATTGTTTGTGTTTATAATGACTGTTATTTACATAATTATTTTTATTCAAAGTATTTTGAAGTGTACTTCTTTTTCACAAGTATGATCATGTCTTTCAAATTGGTTTTCATTGCATTGTATTTATTTAATGAGTTGTCTGTGGCATTGGCATTGGCAGATCCAGGGTCAGCCGGTAATGGGGCAGCTGATTCCAGACTGCTATGTGGAGTTAGAGAGGAGAGTTTTACAGGAGAGGTCACATGTACCCACTGATTTCCCAGTGCTCAGTCACAACAGACTACTGGAGATTATACAGGAATCACAGCTGCAGCTAGAGGAGGGAGAGTTACCACATGCCATTAACTTCCTCAGTGAGGCTGGTGAGAGTTGCTTCACTCCTGAATCTCTTTCTGATGTATTCTTGCTGTTTATGTCCAATATTTGATTTCTTCTGATTTAGGCACTTGCATGATCCTTTAAGAGAATTGTTTTTTATATGTGAGCGTCAGATTTCAGTGTGTTGTTCTGTGAAGGAAAGTTTTCACCATACATAACTGTTAATACATTTTTGCTAGTTTTCAGTTGCCTTTTTACATATTGGAGTTATTGTTTTAACCTTATAAACAGACCTTCTGTCTGTGTTTGTCTCTAGGTGTCCTGCTGCACTTTGATGATCCAGTGCTTCAGCTAAAGGATTTGTACTTCATTGACCCACAATGGTTATCTAACATCATCTCACAGGTAAAACACACACACACACACACACATACACCCATTGCTCTTCCCGGTGATTCATTCATAACAGTAATGTTTCATCTGTTTTGGTGATTGACAGACGCTCACTCTAAGGAGCACTGGTCAGTGGGGCAGCACTAGAGGTGTGGTGCAGCGAACCACTGTAGAAAAGTTTCTAAACAAAAGTCGCTGTTTCCCAAAAAATCATCTGACTCAGTACTTCAAACTATTGGAAAAGTTTCAAATAGCTCTTCCCTTTGGAGATGACCAGTTACTTATACCTAGCAGGTAGTATAGGACCATTTTTTTTTTAATTGATAGAGAATGTTTTATGGTGGTAATTTTAAATGTTCGCCATGTCCCCAGCCTATCAGATCAAAGGCCAGTGATTGAGCTCCCTCACTGTGAGAATTCAGAGGTGATTGTTCGGCTTTATGAGATGCCATACTTCCCCATGGGCTACTGGTCCAGACAGATCAGCCATCTGTTGGAAGTGTCTGCATTCCTGCTCTACGGCAAAGGTAACATAACACAAACACTGGAAGTCAAAAAAAAAAATCTTGTCACTAGTTAAACATTGTACTTGCCATGGCATGAACATAGGTTTGATTCCAAAGGTACAAACATTCTAATATTAAGTATTATAAAAGTATTGCTTGAATGTACTGTAAGTTGATTGGGTCTGCCAAATGAATAAGAATTGAGATTGTTTCGATTGTGTTCATACTCTGCAGAAAAAGCATTGAGACCAAACAGGATCTACTGGAGGAAGGGCATCTATCTGAGCTGGTCTGCTGAAGCTTACTGTCTGGTGGAGGCATTGTCTCTAGAAGACAACCCAGCTAGCTTCATCAAGATCACTGTCCCCTGCTCTCTCAAAGGTGATGATGACTGTGATTTCATAATAGTAATGTAATGGTGATGACTATGATGGGGTGATAATGTGATGGTAATGTGGGAATGTTGATGGTGTGATGTTGATAATGGCATACTGGTCATGATGATGGCGATAATGTTGATGTCATGATCAGGGTTTGCACAAAGTACTTACAGTGCATGAAACTTGGCTTTCAGAAATTTGGATGTTTTGTTGAAAAGTGCTTAAAGGTGCTTATAATTAACAAGGAGTATTTGTATGCCATTTTCACTCCATTTTTTTTCCACTCCATTTCATTTCCATTTCACTCCAATTTAATACGACATTGCCCACACAAACTGCCTGTGGTATGGTTCAGATGATCAAAGAGGAAGGAGACCGCGATCGGCGTTCTGAGGCTCGTGGGTATTTATTGATCAAACAAAGTAAAACAGAAAATAAAGTCGGGCCACATGCGCCCACATTCAAACGTCCTTCACGCTAAGTTACTGCTGTCTGCTTCGTTTCTCCAGCTTGTCTCAGCTCTTTTCCCCCACGAGTCCTCAGCTCTCTCGTCCTTTGCCGGTTGTCGTGCGGCTTAAATACCGGTTCCCCACGCCAATCACCGCTCGTCTCTTCATTTGCTCTCCCGTTGCAGACTTCGCTAAACCACGCCTCCCCCGCCACACTGCCGTAGTTCAGAAACAGTGATTTGACTGATATGAAAAGTGACCAATCACAGTCCCCTTGTCTAGTTTTATGTGAAACTTAAGGGTGGGACAAAGGCCTTTCTGTGTTGCAGTGTTGTGACTGAAAAAGAAAAAACGTAAAAACAAATGTTTGATTTGTATAATGCTTTTTCGAATGTGTTCACCACAGACATAATGTCTATAGCTGCGTTTATATGGACACTACTAATCCGGTCATAATAGGACTAGCAGCACAATCAGAATAAAAAAGTCACATGTAAACATGTCAATCGGATTGAATTGGCCAGGTCGGACTAAAATTTTGATCGGATTGTAAAGGGGTGGTTTTGTAATCCGTGAGAGGACATGTAAAAACTTGATCGGATTGAAAACCGAAACTGGTGAATAAAGCATCATTAGTAAGTGTCCTGTCATTATAAAACTCTCCTTTCACTCGGTGTATGTGAAGTGGAACAGGACCACGTCCCACCAGTCCTTGTTTAAGACTCTCATCAACAGACGACTAGTTTTAGGTGCGGGAAGGGGCACTTTTACACCTTTTTATATATATATTTTTTAAGTAACGTTAAGCTGCACAACAGTTCATGTGCTGGTCGTCGCCTAATTAGGACCCGAAGTAGATAAATATCACGTGTGCTTTTTAAAACAGTATGCAACAGTAGCGGGAAACTGTATATTCAGGCAGTGTGTGCATGTAAAATGGTAAATGGTAAAATGAAGTAAATCCGATCAGAAGCTTGTGACGTGTAAACGCGGACATTCGAGCCGCTTTTCCACTATCGGGCCAAGCGGTTCTGACAACTGTGCTGGTAGAGTGTGTGTGCGTGACATCGCCACTCAGGATCTGTCACTTGTCTTTTGAATGTCTGCTAATTTCTCCGTAGCTTGCTAAGCATGCTATTTTGTGCAATGTAAACACAAATCTAAAGAATTTTCTGATCATCCTCCATAACGTTGTGGTTATTACATCTCATATCATATGTAAACACCTATGGTAAAAACTTGTGTTAACATGGCAACGACTGACACATTTGAATTGCATTCAAAAGAGATTAGGGTGCACAATAAATATCGGCTAATAATTAATGCGCATCTTGTCAGTAAAGCCGGTTCTCTAATCAGCGGTAAATTCCATTACGTGCGTGATTTCACATAGATCAGCAGTTACTACACAGAGCTGTTGTTAATTGACAAAGTTCATTATCAGTGTGGATTTGAGCAGCTTGTGAAATGAATATGCATTTGATTCAGTGATTGTAAGGATGATTGTGATGGTGATGATTGTGATAGTGTCAGTGATGACTGTCCTGTGTGTACTGTAGGTCGTGTGTTGTTTGGGCAGGTGGTGGATCACATTGACTCTCTGCTGGAAGAATGGTTTCCAGGCCTCCTCGTCACTGATGTCCATGGCACCGGAGAGACACTGCTTAAGAAATGGGCTGTGTACAGCTTCAGTGATGGAAAAAACTGCCAAAAGATGCTGCTGGAAGATCTTCTCTCCAAAATCAATGCAGGTCTCTATTCCGTTCACGTTCAGAAACACAACTCCTTTCTTGATAACCTGGTGTATAAAAATGGTGCAAAACCTGTACTGTACTGACTGGTTGCTTGTCTGTAAGATGGTTTGCTGGTGAACCCAGAAGACCCCAGCTGTACTCTGCCAATCTCTCAGATCTCTCCAGACCTGGTACTGTGTGATCAGGCGTCCAGCACCATACTGGATCCAGAGCAACTGGAGATGGAGCTCTCAATGGACTATATGTTGGGTTAGTACATTAATAAATGATTACCTCTCTAAGGCAGAGAATGAAAAACATATGTCTAATGTGTTAAAGTTGACACTGTTATTGAACTTCATTGAATCAACACTGACTCAAGGCTAATAACAAACAACATGGCTGCCTTTTGTAGAACTGCTTATAGCTAAATTGAAACCATATAAAATTGTATGAACTTGACACTGGTACTTAGGTATGGTTAATCGTGATTATTTTGCTAAAAAATATATATATAATCACAATGAATAATCATGATTATCACCATTTTAACTTTTTGTCCATCAAGTCAAGTCACCTTTATTTATATAGTGCTTTTAACAATATAGATTGTAACAAAGCAACTGAACAGCATTAAATAGGAAAATAGTGTCAAAACAAAAAGGCAGTTCATCATTGAATTCAAGGATGTCATTATCCAGCTCAGATCAGTTTAAATAGTATCATCAGAATGATTGCACTTTCATATATAAGCACAAATCAAGAGAACATCAATTTCAAACAATTTTCAAACATCAGAAAGTTCCCTTTTAAATTTATTCACACCAAACAGCACAAATGACCACATGAAAGGTAACAGACTGGCTGTATTATGCTTTTGTATTGGAGTAGAATGGGGATCACTAAACACCAGTTTACATGTTTGCCTGTGTTTTCAACTCATCAGTATTTTTCCCGTCAATTGCCAGCTTGGGAAGATTAGGACCAAGATACCTGGGTCCTGGAAACAAATTTTTTGGATCAATTTAAGAAAAAAATTTAAACTATTGACATTTGAAAACCACAACCATGAAAGCTTGTGGAAACTTGTTGCTAATGCAAGATAATGAATTAATTAATGAATTAATTAATGTATTAAGAAAGAAGTTACTTGATTTGACTAACAGAAGGACTTTTATAGAAACTGTGATTGTCAACAAAGTAATGCAAGTATAAACTAACAGTATTTTTTAATGAAGGAGATGGAGGCTTTGGCTCTGTATATAAAGCTGTGTACAAGAATGAGGAAGTTGCTGTGAAGATTTTCAATAAACATGCATCTACACTTTATGTTCATCGGCTGCTACGACAGGTGAGTTATGCTATAGAAAAAGATCCCCGACAAGTCTTTTACTCGGTTAGGACATGAGGACATGTCCAAGTACCAGCATTAGTACATGATTGGTGTATTTGCCTTTTTAATTCTTTGTTTCCAGGAACTGGCAGTTCTTGGCAGACTGCGTCACCCCAGTCTGGTGGGGCTTTTGGCTGCTGGTTGTAACCCGCACATTCTTGTGATGGAACTCGCCCCATGTGGCTCTCTGGACTCGCTTTTTGAGTATGAAAACAGCCGCCTCAGCCGCAAACTACAGCACAGGATAGCACTGCATGTGGCAGATGGTCTCAGGTGGGTACGCTAGTTACACAACACACAAAAGCTTTAAAGAAATCACATTTAAAGAAACATTCTGGGTTCAATACAAGTTTAAGCTTTAGGACAGCATTTACTCTACTTCTTTTTTTTTTTATTCAAACAGGTATTTGCACTCTTCTATGATTATCTACCGAGATCTGAAGCCGCACAATGTTCTGTTGTTTAACCTGAAGACGGATGCTGAGGTCATTGCTAAAATCACAGACTATGGCATAGCGCAGTACTGTTGCAGTATGGGTGTCCGCAGCTCAGAAGGAACACCAGGTACTAGGGGTGCACGATAAATATCGGCCAATAATTAATGCGCATCTTGTCAGTAAAGCCAGTTCTCTAATCAGCCGTAAATTCCATCAGGTGCGTGATTTCACATAGAGCAGTGGTTACTACACAGAGCCGTTGTTAAAGGAACACTCCACCGTTTTTTGAAATAGGGCTTATTCACATTATTTCCTACATTTAGATAGGTGGGCAAATGCATTTTTGTGTCAGTGCATGCATTGTTTTAGTTTGACTGGGTCGGCGTTAGCTTAGCTTAGCACAATGAATGGAATCCTTTGTTGCCAGCTAGCATGGCCTGAGTAAAAGTGATCAAAAAAAACAAAAAAACCCACCTAATTACTTCTTGTGGCCTGCGTATTCACAACGAGTACAAATAGCGATCCAGATTAACACTAGGCGATTTCCTAGGCAGATATTGACTTGGGACTATATTATGGGGAAGCACAGGCGAAGCACTGCTGCTTAGGCGAAGCACTGCTACTTCAGCGCAGAGATATCACGCAACACATGAAATCCCACGACTTCCGTCAACATACCGGCGTGCAACGCATCAAAGAAAACAGAAGAAGAAGAACATACCGGCGTGACCTGCACCGAGTGTGTTCGCTTTTGGATGATTTATTTTGAGAAGTTACAGCAAACATGGTTATTACTTGCATAGCAAAAGGTTGTGAGAACAAGCAAAGGACATACACGAATGTAATGTTTCACAGAATTCCATCTAATGTGGAACTGAGAAATAAATGGCTAGCAGCTCTGGAGATCTGTAGTTCAACGCCTCTCAACAAAATAAAGCAGTATCGTGTTTGCGAAGAACATTTTGCACCAGAGGACTACTTTGAAAAAATGGAATATGGGTCCAGAAAGACGGTACTACGTCTGAAAGATACAGCCGTCCCATCTATTTTCAAAGCACAGGAAGAACAAAGTGCACATGTAAGTTGTCTTTTATTTCTCTTCCTATATAACCTATATTGCCTGTGAAAACATCAACTCTATGTGAATACAGGTATAATATGGTTCGATCTATACATGTGTCATGATTAAAATAATCACTTACTCTGTGGACAGCTGTCCATTTGGTCCATTCGGCGAGGGGCGTTTTTTCCAGTTCACTTTGTCACACCGGAAAAAAAAATCGAGTACTGCAGAATGGATCAGCGCCGTGAAATCCTCTGTAGATGTGACACAACTTCGGCCACGCTCATCTTGATCTGACGTGTTGAGCCTGGTCATCAATGGCAAAAACATGTCCTACTCTCTACAGCACAGACACTCTATTTCCGTCGGCAAAGATTGGCATATTCCCCCACATTCACTCCACCAGTTCATATTGGCTCTCATCCTCACGTCCTCAGGCTGTTGAGCGATCGCAACCTCCTCCTCCTGTCGTTCTATTTCCAAAGCACGCAGCTCATCTTCTGTAAACTCTGGTTCAAATAGGTATGGTTCTGGTTCTTGACTGTCTGAGAAGTCACCCTCTTCGTCTCTCTCAAAATCAGCCATGTTCATCGCCATTCGTGTACTGTAAGGAAAATAGCCAGGCAGCTACTATTCACGCCGGTATGTTGACGGAAGTCGTGGGATTTCATGTGTTGCGTGATATCTCTGCGCTGAAGTAGCAGTGCTTCGCCTAAGCAGCAGTGCTTCGCCTGTGCTTCCCCATAATATAGTCCCAAGTCAATATCTGCCTAGGAAATCGCCTAGTGTTAATCTGGATCGCTATTTGTACTCGTTGTGAATACGCAGGCCGCAAGAAGTAATTAGGTGGTTTTTTAAATTTTTTTGATCACTTTTACTCAGGCCATGCTAGCTGGCAACAAAGGATTCCATTCATTGTGCTAAGCTAAGCTAACGCCGACCCAGTCAAACTAAAACAATGCATGCACTGACACAAAAATGCATTTGCCCGCCTATCTAAATGTAGGAAATAATGTGAATAAGCCCTATTTAAAAAAACGGTGGAGTGTTCCTTTAACTGACAAGCTGCGCAAATCCACAGTGATAATGAACGTAGATTCGTGCAGCTTGTCAGTTATCAATGGCTCTGTGTAGTAACCACTGCTCTATGTGAAATCACGGTTGTGATGGAATTTACTGCTGACTAGAGGACCGACTTTATGGAGAAGATGCACATTTTTTGGCCGATATTTATCGTGCACCCCTACCGGGTACCTCTAACTTTCCCATAATCCTCTATGAAACAGAGGGTGTTTACTTTATATATTCTAATATTGTGTCTCCCTCACAAAGGTTTTAGAGCCCCGGAGGTCGCCCGAGGTAATGTCATCTATAACGTCCAGGCAGATGTATATTCGTTTGGTCTGCTGCTGTATGACCTTTTGACTTACGGTGAACGGATATCCGATGGAATGAAGTTTCCTAGTGAGTTTGATGAGGTGGCTGTGCAGGGAAAACTACCAGGTAACATGCTTCTTTTGTTTATCTTGACGTTTATTAGTTCTGTCAAAATTAGCTTGTTAATTCAGGTGATTAATTTTTCCATTTAACGCATTGAAAAAATGCAATTAATGCAGGGCAGAGCTAGGTTTGGCCACCCAAATCACTACTTCTGCTTCTGTCTCTTTTTATTTCATGATTAGAATTGCATTTATTCAGACGCAGAATGTCTTTACGACCACATAGAATGTGAGACTTTTCAGACACGCATTACTCACACACCTCAACACCAAGCCTGCGTCGAACGAGTGCGGAAAAGCAACTGCACACATACCGAGTGCTCGTTCAGTTGCACTTACAAATCCGGCAGCGCGCACTGTAGCCTGTATCATTTCAAATCAAAGCGCGAAATAAACAATGAACATGCAATGTTGTGGTCATCTCATCAGTTAAAGGGTTAGTTCATCCAAAAATTTAAATTATGTCATTAATAACTCCCCCTCATGTCGTTCCAAACCAGTAAGACCTCAGTTTATCTTCTGAACACAGTTTAAGATATTTTAGATTTAGTCCGAGAGCTCTCAGTCCCTCCATTGAAGCTGTGTGTACGGTCTACTGTCCATGTCCAGAAAGGTAAGAAAAACATCATCAAAGTAGTCCATGTGACATCAGAGGGTCAGTTTGATTTTGTTGAAGTATCGACAATACATTTTGGTCCAAAAATAACAAAAATTACAACTTTATTCAGCATTGTCTTTTTTTTGGACCAAAATGTATTTTCAATGTTTCAACAAATTCCAACTGACCCTCTGATGTCACATGATTAATTTTCATTTTTGGATGAACTAACCCTTTAAGTCATGAAGTTAACAAAAAGGCAATTAAAGTTGCCTTAATATTGAGTGTGCATATATTTGTTATATATGAGTTACATTGAAGGACGTCTCTAAAATGCAGTGGTTTTCAAAACTACTCCTGGAGAAGCAGCACTGTCTCCCTCATCTAACACACCCAATTCAACTCGTAAGCTCATTAGTAGAGACTTTAAGAGCTGAGGTGGGTCAGAATAAGTAAAGAGATGTAATAAAAGTAAATAGGAGCCAAAACACCTAATAACCAGCTGCTTTGATGTCTGTTAATCAAACAACAAAAGAAAAAAAAGAAAAACAATTATAATTTTTTATAGCTTTAAGGATTCATCTATATTTAATTTATAATTTAGTGTTTTTAATAACTTTATTACATTTTTGTATATTTCCTACTTGCTGAAGGGCATATGTCGCTAAATATGGCATTTATTATAATGGGTTTATATGAAGATTGTTTTAAGTCTACATAAATTAGAAGTTGTTTTAAGTAGTATAATAAAGGTTCATATTGATAGCTCTCAGTTATACTGTAATGTCGAATGGCTATAGTCAATGGTTAAATATTAGGAAAAAAAACACAATTTCAAAGAGACATCAGTAGTATTAGTATCATACTTGCTCATACAGTCATAAAATGATGCCATTATACAAATATAAAAAATATACTGTCTTTTTTGTTTGTACATTAATTTGAAAATTTAATGTGAAATTATAGCAATGTAAAAGTATTTTTAAAAACTTTAATGTTAGGTAGGATGATTCGCAATTTTAGAAAAAAATGTGTGATTGTTTTAGTGCTTTAGTGCTGGCCAACGATTAAAATGTTTAATCGCAATTAATCACATGATTGTCCGCGTCATTGCTATGCACAAAACTAATAATGCATTCAAAAGTAGTGTATTGTGTACTTTTTTAATTTAAAAGTACTGCTATATGAACAAAAGTGCAATAACATTTGGTTTACAAACACAAACACAAATAAGATGCTTTTTTTACAGCAGTATTCCTTTTACATAGTAGCAGTTAAAATATTTATTGTAAATCTTAACTTTATAACATAAATGTACTTAAATTGAATAGAAAACAAGAGTCAAGAGCCTTTTTCATTACATTATAACAGGAATTTTCTGAGTAGAGGCCTGCACGATTGCAGGACCCATCGCAGCAGAGTGCAGCGCAGGACAACACTTGAGACACGGGTAGAGACTCGTGGGTGGGGGAGAATAATTACGGTGTCCTCACACTAGGCAAACTTAATCACAAAAACCCTGGTTCGTTTGAATAGTGTGATCTTTCTGTTTAGCAGTCCCTGGCTCAGTTGGAAGAGGTGGGCAAGAGTGCAGTTCAGTTATATATACAGGTGCATCTCAAAAAATTAGAATGTCTTGGAAAAGTTCATTTATTTCAGTAATTCAACTCAAATTGTGAAACTTGTGTATTAAATAAATTCAATGCACATAGACTGAAGTAGTTTAAGTCTTTGGTTCAACCCACCAATTCACAATCTCAACTAATTAGAATACTTCATAAGACCAATAAATTTGCCTTCTGGAAAGTATGTTCATTTACTCTACATGTACTCAATACTTGGTAGGGGCTCCTTTTGCTTTAATTACTGCCTCGATTAGGCGTGGCATGGAGGTGATCAGTTTGTGGCACTGCTGAGGTGGTCTGGAAGCCCAGGTTTCTTTGACAGTGGCCTTCAGCTCATTTGCATTTTTATGGTCTTTACTTTCTCCTCTTCCTCTTGACAATACCTCATAGATTCTCTCTGTGGTTTAGGTCTGGTGAGTTTGCTGGCCAGTCAAGCACACCAACACCATGGTCATTTAACCAACTTTTGGTGCTTTTGGCAGTGTGGGCAGGTGCCAAATCCTGCTGGAAAATGAAATGAGCATCTTCAAAAAGCTGGTCAGCAACACAAGAAGTTGACATAGCACCCAAAATCATCACAGACTGTAGAAAATTAACACAGGATTTCAAGCAACTTGTGCTATGAGCTTCTCCACCCTTCCTCCAGACTCTAGGACCTTGGTTTCCAAATGAAATACAAAACTTGCTCTCATCTGAAAAGAGGACTTTGGACCACTGGGCAATAGTTCAGTTCTTCTTCTCCTTAGCCCGGATAAGATGCCTCTGATGTTGTCTGTGGTTCAGGAGTGGCTTATCAAGAGGAATACGACAACTTTAGCCAAATCTCTTGACACGTCTGTGAGTGGTGGCTCTTGATGCCTTGACCTCAGCCTCAGTCCATTCCTTGTGAAGTTCACTCAAATTCTTGAATCGATGTTGCTTGACAATCTTCATAAGGCTGTGGTTATCTCGGTTGGTTGTGCATCTTTTTCTTCCACGCTTTTTCCTTCCACTCAAATTTCTGTTTACATGCTTGGATACAGCACTCTGTTAACAGCCAGCTTTTTTGGCAATGAATGTTTGTATCTTACCCTCCTTGTGAAGGGTGGACAATGATTGTCTTCTGGACAACTGTCAGATCAGCAGTCTTCCCCATGATTGTGTAGCCTAGTGAACCAAACTGAGAGACCATTTTGAAGGCTGGGCAAGTTAACGCATTATTATCGTGTTAACGCAATAATTGGTTAACGCAGACAATTATTTTATTGCGCGTTAACGCAGTCATGCAGCACATATAAGAAGATCGGTTAGCGCTCACACTCACTGATCTTTATATAGTTCTAATTATTCTGCCGCATCCCGCAAACACGAGTCTCTACCCGCCCATCCAGTGTTGTCCCACGCTGAACATGCTGCGATGGGTCCCGCGATCATGCAGGTCTCTAATAGGAAGGAGCCTGATATAATGTTATGATTGAGGCTCTGGACTCTGAGCATAATTTATTTTTCAGTAACAAACTATAAAATATTTTCTATAAAAATGTTAATGTCCTTGCAGTGACAAATTGCTTGTTTTATATTTAATTGAATTACATTAATGTTATATGTTGAGATTTAAGCTACAATAAATATTTTAACTGCTACTGTGTAAAAGGAACACTGCTGTAAAAAGCACCTTATTTGTTTAAAGTGCTTGCAAACCAAATGTTATTATACTTTTGTTCATACTGTATAGCAGTAGACCTACTTTTAAATGAAAAAAGTGCACAATACACTACTTTTGAATGCATTTTTAGTTTTGTGCATAATACGATTACTTGTGATTAATCGCAGACAATAATGAGATTAATCGCGATAAAAAAAAATTGCCCAGCACTTATATATATATTGTTAATTATTATAGTATATTATTATATTAATTACAAATATCAATTTAAATGTAAGATTTACAAAATAATAATTTATTAATATATATTATTGATATTTTATTACATTTAATTTTATTAAATGTTTTATGTATAATAGTATTTATGACTCTCTCCATTGTATAGATCCAGTTAAAAATTATGGATGTTCTCCGTGGCCTGGGTTTGAGTCTTTGATGAAGGACTGTTTGAGAGAAAACCCACAGGACAGGCCTACATCTGCTCAGGTTAGACTGATTACAACTGATTGTAAGAAAGAATCACTTCTGAACTTCTGTGAAGACATTTGAGTAAATCAATATGTCTGTTTATGTTTTAGGTGTTTGATCGTCTGAATTCTGTAGAGATGCTTTGTCTGATGCGAGAGCTGACTGTGATGAGTTTGCCAGGTGAGTGTTTCACTGTCTCCAGTGCCGATGGAGGTGCAGACGGAGGTAAAAATATCCGTGTGTGGATTGGAGGTGGCAGTTGCAGCCAGAAATTAGGCTGTGTGACATCACTGCAACTGGAGACAGGAGGAAGCTTGAGCCAGGTATGAATTTTACTGTATACACACTGTTTCTTGTTAAATGGTATTTCATTTAAATAGATATGATTATATGATCCTCATTTCAGTTTTCTGCATATAATAGTTTTCAGTTAAATGTCAAACACACCCACAATCCTTGAAGAATTAACTAATTGACTGCTGTCAATTTAACAGTCCAGTTAACAGTGTTCCTGCCCTATTTTAGGAGATTGACAGCAGTCCTATCCTCTGCATGGTAATCATCAGAGCTCCAGGGTCATGCAGTGACTGGTTAGTTGCTGGGACACAGTCAGGTTCACTCTTTATCATGGACACAATAAACGCTGAGGTTCTGCACTGTCTGAAGAGTGTGAAGGACTCCGTGACATCACTCTACTTTCACACTGACCTTCATCACAGGTGATTAGATCTAAATTTCTGAATAATAAGTGTTAAAAAGTAAAAATCTCTTTAAATGAGAGAATGATGTTAACATTTTTCAGATACTTAAAGAATTACCTTTTGGTCGGGACAGCAGATGGATCACTGGTCATTTATGAAGATTCAGTCTTGAAGGTATAGTTTTTTTTAATGATTATTTATCGTTTTATGTTTTTTTTTTTTTTTAATTGACAATGAATTCTGAACTATAATTGTTAAGCACTTTAATTGATTGTATACACCACCGTTTCAAAATTTTGGTCCCACTTTATATTAAGTGGCTTTAACTACTATGTAAAAGTGGTAAAATGGTATCTGTGAGGATTTCCAGTCAGGATTTAGACCGTATCATAGTACTGAGACTGCTCTCCTTAGAGTTACAAATGATCTGCTCTTATCATCTGATCGTGGGTGTATCTCTCTACTAGTTTTATTGGAACTTAGTGCTGCGTTCGACACAATTGTCCACAACATTCTTTTGCATAGACTTGAACACTTTGTTGGCATCAGTGGAAGTGCATTAGCATGGTTTAAATTGTACTTATATGACCGCCATCAGTTCGTAGCAGTGAATGTAGATGTAACATATCGATCACAAGTGCAGTATGGAGTACCTCAAGGCTCAGTACTAGGGCCGTTACTCTTCACACTTTATATTTTACCCTTGGGAGATATCGTTAAGAAACATGGTGTTAGCTTTCACTGTAATGCTGATGATACTCAGCTCTATATTTCTTCGCGGCCCGGTGAAACACACCAATTTAAAAAACTAATGGATTGCATAGTCGATATAAAAAACTGGACGAGTAATTTCTTACTGCTAAATTCTGAAAAAACAGAGGTGTTAATTATAGGACCTTGATGGTTGCTCTGTCAATTCTTCGTCATCAGTTAGGAACCTAGGTGTGCTATTTGATCGCAATCTTTCCTTAGAAAACCACGTTTTAAGCATTTGTAAAACTGCATTTTTCCATCTCAAAAATATATCTAAATTACGGCCTATGCTCTCAATGTCAAATGCAGAAATGTTAATCCATGCATTTATGACCTCAAGGTTAAATTATTGTAATGCTTTATTGGGTGGTTGTTCTGCATGCTTAGTAAACAAACTACAGCTAGTCCAAAATGCAGCAGCAAGAGTTCTTACTAGAACCAGGAAGTATGACCATATTAGCCTGGTCCTGTCAACACTGCACTGGCTCCCTATCAAACATCTTGTAGATTTTCAAATCTTGCTTATTACTTATAAAGCCCTGAATGGTTTAGCACCTCAGTATTTGAACGAGCTCTTGTTATATTATAATCCTCCACATCCACTGCTTTCTCAAAACTCAGGCAATTTGATAATACCTAAAATATCAAAATCAACTGCGGGCGGCAGATCCTTTTCCTATTTGGTGCCTAAACTCTGGAATAACCTACCTAACATTGTTCGGGAGGCAGACACACTCTTGCAGTTTAAAGATTAAAAACCCATCTCTTTAACCTGGCTTACACATAACACACTAATATGCTTCTAATATCCAAATCCGTTATTTTAAGAATTTTTAGGCTGCATTAAAGGGATAGTTCACTTTCAAATTAAATTTTGGTATGTTTTAGCTTACTTCAAGGGCATCCAAGATGTACAGTAAGTGTCTTTGTTTCCGCAGTAGTTCCCATTTTTATATTTTTAGATCAAACCGTTCTTGTCTGTGACTCATATAATGGAGGTCTATGCTAGAGGTCTAACGATTTATCGGTTTTGCTGATTAATTGGCACCGATAGTTGATTGCTGGAACAATCGGTTATCAGCAAAATCCATGCCGATAGTTTTCCGCGTTTCGTCCCTTACTGGAATGGCTGATAGTTTTCTGGGTTGCTTCTGTTGCTGGAGCAGCTGAGAAGGCTCTGTTTTCATGATACAGTGCGAGAGCTGCCTCTAGTGGTTGAAATCCGTGACAGCACGTGCTGTGTGTTTAGACACGTGACGCTGCACGTTGAACAGAGAGAGACACTTCAGCAAGAATATTCTCCAGCGCCTCACAGCGCCATTCACATAGTTTTCCATTAAATTACATTATATTCGCCCCGAATCATTGTTAATGTACTTAAGTAATTCCATATTGAGCATTTCCATCGAAACTTTTGTCTTTCTGTCGCTCTAAGCGCTCTTTCCGTTTGCTCCGTTTTTTAAACACGAACTTATCTTTGCCTCATTGTTGATTCTTGAAGTCAACTTGTGTCCGTTTGATGAATAAATAAACTGATATAGAGCGCTGCTCGAGTTGAATGTGATGCTCCCTGTGTGTGTATGATACCGGTGAGTTCTCCTAGACTCAGTGCTGCTCTTTTATTAGATAATCACTTGATTGTTCAATAACAGAAGCAGTTCAAGTATCAGAGTAAACATTGTTCTGGGATAATTGTAGGGCCCTATGATTTCCGCGATGCAGAAAATGCGACCGGAATCGCGGAATCCATTAAATGAGGACGAAAACACATGAAGAACATCTCCAGAACTGCTCTGAGAGTCACGTCGTGAGCATCTGACCGTTTGATTTGAGCAAAAGCATCATATCACATGTAAAGGTATTCATTTATTTTGCAACCCGTCAAAATTAAAGTCCGGTTTTGAAGTCTGTTGTTCAGTATAATGTACATAGTCTACTACTACTACTACTAAAATGAAATATTTTTTAAGGAATAATCACACAACATTTCTTCCATGTTTAAATTTTAATAGTAAATCCCCATTGTTTGCCAAAAAAAAAAGTTTAATTTGGATGATTAATTTTAAGTAATTAAAAGATAAAATTAATGTTTCATGCCTTGATTTGATAAAAATAAAAATTTAAATAAACACAGAATTTTTGAGGGGAAAAATCATAAGGCTTCTTTAAGAAAAAATAAATAAAGTTGTTTCATGCATTCAAATAATTAGACATGCTAAAACAGAATTTGGTAACAATAAAAAAAAAATATGGTGAAAAACAATAAAACATTTCATAGGGCCCTACTTTTGTTAAACTTTTATTAAACTTATTTGAAAATGTGTAAGTTTCACGATTTTATTTAATTAGACTTACTTTATGATTAATACAATTTAATTTAACTATTAAAAAGGAGTGGAGTAACATCAAAATGGAAAAAACAGAATCCAGCAAATTAAATAACAGAATTTGGAAATACATAAAATGGAATTTAGGAAAAAATTAAACAGATTTCAAAGGGCCCTATTAGAGTGTGGTAATTTCAACATTTACTATTATTGTTATTATTATTACTACTACTTTTTTTGTAAATAAAGCACTATTTTATTTATTTTATTTTAAATTTTTTTAGTATCCATTTTAAAAATTATCGGTTAATTAATCGGTATCGGCCAGTGTGGTCCAATCTAGCTATCGGTATCGGCAAAATCCAATATTGTTCGACCTCTAGTCTATGGTCACCACCTCAACGAGCATGCACAGAGAAGTCCAAATTACACAATTCCCCATCGTAAGTACACATTGATGACCTAAGACACGAAACGAGCAGTTTGTGTGAGAAAACGAACAGTATTTATATTGTTTTTACTACTTGTACACAACCACGTCCAACTGATCTGAGGGCGCGCATGCTTCCTAGTGTGAAGTGGGCGCACATTCTGGCTTAGTCTGCGCAAGCACCAGAAGTGATCTTTCGCACGTGTACGTCACTCATTGTTAACTGTTTACCACACGATACGCCACCAATCTGCACTGTCTGAAATATAATGCAGTAATTGTAATTAATTAATTTGTTTATAATTCACCCTATAATCGTTGCGATTATAATAAAAATACAACACATTACTCACTCTATTGACACCATGCCATTGGGTCCCTCTGGCATTGGATGTCGCCTCCAGATTATACGTGGCAAACTAAACACAACGTGCAAAACGCTGCGGCTCAACAGCTGAGAAAACTCAGGATCTCCAGTCAGGCAGGTGTGTGATGCGATACTGTCAATGTCCTCGTCATTGTTTTGTAGTTGTTCCATTCATGACAATATATTCTCTCCACTTCTGTTGGCATCTCGCAACACTTGCTACTAAAACACCACCAATTTTGAAGAGATCTCTGTCTCTCTGAGGCCTGAAGACGTGCTGCTGCAGCGGATGGTTCCTCCATCGCTCTGAGTACTTGATCTGTGTATTCTGGTTCAAATAAATATGGTTGTGAAAAAAATTTAATGTTGTCTGTTGATCTATCGAAATCGTCTTCCATTGCGATTTCCTGTACGTCTAAATATGTTTAGATCTTCACAGTGAACGGTAACGCTTCCGAAATTTCTGTGTTAACAATGAGTGACGTACACGCGTGAGAGATCACTTCCGGGGCTTTCCGGCGCTTGCGCAGACTAAGCCAGAGCACGCAGACATCACACACTAGGAAGCACGTGCGCCCTCAGATCAGTTGGACGTGGTTGTGTACAAGAGGTAAAAACGATATAAATACTGTTCGTTTTCTTACACAAACCGCTCGTTTCTTGTCTTAGGTCATCAATGTGTACTTACGATGGGGAATTGTTTAATTTGGACTCCTCTGTGCATGCTCTTTGAGGTGGTGACCATAGACCTGCATTATATAAGTCACAGACAAGAATGGTTTGACCTAAAAATATCAATATGGACACTACTGCCAAACAAAATTTTATTTGAAAGTGAACTATCCTTTTAATTAGGTAAACCGGAACCGGGAACACTTCCCATAACACCTGATGTACTTGCTACATCATTAGAAGAATGGCATCTATGCTGATATTAGTCTGTTTTTACATTTTACGTAGTATATTTGAAAAATATCTCCATGTAACTATATTTGTAATTACAATTTCTGTAACTACATATATAATTACACTGTTGACTCATCCCTTACACCTTAACCCACCCTTAAACCTACCCATACCACCAGCCCTGTCCCTAACCTTACCCATTTCCCACCTCAATATGCTGTTGATTTGAACATTATTTTCATCTTTCTCTCTCTTTCTCTTCCCGTCCTTTTTTCATTATTATTATTTTGTGTATATGTATGTTTGAATATTTTTATTTATAAATATAGGTCTCTTATGTTTTTACTGAATTATTAAAGAGCAGGTCATATGGTATTTTAAAGTGCCCTAATATTGTGTTGGAGTGCCCTACAACAGGTTTAAATGCATCTAAGGTCAGAAAACATTGTAATTTTCTCAGAATATACATTTAATATTGGAGTAATTTGCCAGTGATTAAGAAATTATTTGTTCCAAGCAAATTTGGAGCAAACCACTCCTTTTTCCATAAGCCTACTCTGCTTTGATTGGTCAGCTGGCCAATCCTGTTGTGATTGGCACAGAGAGGAGTCATTGAGCCAGTTACCGAGTGCTACCATTGACAAAGCACCTTTACATCAAACAATATAGTGCTCCAATCCGTTCTTATAATAATACAATAAAATACAAAAACACTTATGTAAGCGAATCGTGCACACAGCTAAAGTTTAGCTGCTAAACTGTGAACACTTGGTAGATAAGTTAGCCGAGTGCTAACCTGACTAACTGATGAAAGGATAGTTTGTAAACCAAAACATGTCTACTGTAATGTTTGAAGAACGACAGACAAAAGACACTCGGTCTTAACTTTTAATCAGAATGCAGAACAGCTTTATCACAGTCGCAGCATCCTTAACGAACTCGCTCGTCTCTCCCGCATTAACCCTACAACTGCCGCTGCAGCACAATAAACAGCAGTTTTACTATGTGTGCTACACTTCATTCTTTATTATTAAACGAAGTAATAAGTCCAAAGTCAGTCTTAATTAATCGACACATTGTTAGAAAATAGTAGGTTCACAGCGAATTATCAGAACTACTTCAGTAAAGCCCGGGACACACCAAGCCGTCGATCGGCTGTTTGCAACCGTTGGGCCGATAGCGAGCGACAGTTGGGCTAGTTTGTTAGGTATAAACGTTACTGATAGCAAGCGATGCTTTGTTTACATTTTGTATATCTTTGTTTTGGTTTCTCCTTTTGAATGAGGAATATATACTGTTAATAGCTGCTGATATGAACAGCTCGTTCCTCTCCTCGCACGTGTTTGCCGTCGGCTGTAGTATGTGTGGTGTGTTCCAGCGCAGCTTTTTGGTCCCCTGCCTGGAAACCTGGAGACCTGGAAACCTAAAGCTGCATTAGGTAAACATCACATATTAGCAAAAAATGACATCACATATGAGCACTCAATTGAAAATGTACACAACGTATCAATCATACAATACATACAGGTTATGGTTCGGAGAGCTTGTTAGTCCAATTAAGAATAGAAGCCAACTAAGATTAAAGCCAAGATTAGAGAAGCAGTCCTTGGCAATATGACATGCACACAACAAAAGGTTTGAATTATATTTCTGTGGTAACCTTGAACACAGTGTCTTCTTAACATGATCACCATAAGCACACTAATAGCAGAAGTGATTGTGGGCAGGTCAGACTCTGTTTGTATTTCACGGGCAGGCGGGGATTATGCAAATGTGTTACCCAGTGACGTACACCGGTAACAGGCAAAAGATTCGAAAATATGACAGCTCGTTAAGGTGAATCTGAATCTTTTGAGAGACAATATCTTTATTTATCATGCACTTCTTTGATGAACAACTTTGCAGAGTGTTTCCATTTAAGGATAGCTACATTATAAACTGCAAAAGAGATATTTTTCAAAAACCAATATGACATGCGCTTGATGGATAAAGTCAAAGTGTCTCTCTCTCTCTCTCTCTCTCTCTCTCTCTCTCTCTCATATACATATATATTAAGCATTACAACTGTTTTCAACCTTGAAATGTTTCTTGAGCACATAAGCATATTAAAATGATTTCCAAAGTATCATATGGCACTGAAGTAATGCTCAGCTTTTCCAACACAGAAATAAATGTATATTGAACATATATTAAACTAGTTTTATGTTTTTATGTGTAGGTGAAGAATGGTGGTCCAGTGAAAAGACTGCAGGTTGGTGATGTGAACACTCCTGTGATGTGTCTCGGTCCGTCCAGTCACCCTCAGGACCGCAGAGGTCTGTGGGCGGCCTGTGGCAGCAGGGTGATCTCGCTCACAGTGGAATATGACATCTTCAGGAGCATAGACACCAGACCCAAACAGCTGTTCCCGTGAGTAATGCTAACCCTGCTAACGAAAAGCATCTATCAGTGTAAAACAAATGACCATTAGGTTTAGGTATTCTTGTGGAAAACGCAATCAAAAAATGCCTCAAAAATGCCTCAAGCATGTGATGGAAATGTTACGCCCCTCACCATACTGTGATGCCAACTCCTGGCACAATAAGATAAAACCAATAAAATTACAGAAGAAGCATTTGTTGCATCCAGTGGGGACATAATTACTTGTTATAATGACTTATACTGTCTTTTACACAATCCGGAATCAGTCCTCCATAAAATGCATTGCACACATCTGAATATTTGGGTCTAACTGTTCTGGAACAGTTGTAAATACAACTTAACCACTGATTTCTAGTCGTGTCCTCTTTTGGAAGGCCTAACAAAGTAGTTCACTTTCACAACGAAACACAGCGTCAACACTCCAAAGAGAAAGGACATTTTAAATCATATCATATGACCCCTTTATAAATGTTTATTTGTTTGTTTAGGCAACAGGATCGAATCAGCAGTGATCCTTGTATATCACGGTTAGCGGTGGACAAACATGTATATGTAAGTAAAAGGGGCGGCCACACTGTGGAGGTCTGGGATAAGAAGACTGAGAGGATGGTGAACCTCATTGACTGCGCACAGATACTTGGGTGAAGTGTTACACACATAAACGACACACTCAAACACGTTTGACTCTATTTACACCTGTTATTAAAGGAACACTCCACCGTTTTTTTTTAAATAGGGCTTATTCACATTATTTCCTACATTTAGATAGGCGGGCAAATGCATTTTTGTGTCAGTGCATGTATTGTTTTAGTTTGACTGGGTCGGCGTTAGCTTAGCTTAGCACAATGAATGGAATCCTTTGTTGCCAGCTAGCATGGCCTGAGTAAAAGTGATCAAAAAAAATTTAAAAAACCCACCTAATTACTTCTTGTGGCCTGCGTATTCACAACGAGTACAAATAGCGATCCAGATTAACACTAGGCTATAGCTACAGCTATAATATGGGTCGATCTATACATGCGTCATGTTTAAAATAATCACTTACTCTGTGGACAGCTGTCCATTTGGTCCATTCGGCGAGGGGCGTTTTTTCCAGTTCACTTTGTCACACCGGAAAAAAAAATCGAGTACTGCAGAATGGATCAGCGCCGTGAAATCCTCTGTAGATGTGACACAACTTCGGCCACGCTCATCTTGATCTGACGTGTTGAGCCTGGTCATCAATGGCAAAAACATGTCCTACTCTCTACAGCACAGACACTCTATTTCCGTCGGCATAGATTGGCATATTCCCCCACATTCACACCACCAGTTCATATTGGCTCTCATCCTCACGTCCTCAGGCTGTTGAGCGATCGCAACCTCCTTCTCCTTTCGTTCTATTTCCAAAGCACGCAGCTCATCTTCTGTAAACTCTGGTTCAAATAGGTATGGTTCTGGTTCTTGACTGTCTGAGAAGTCACCCTCTTCGTCTCTCTCAAAATCAGCCATGTTCATCGCCATTCGTGTACTGTAAGGAAAATAGCCAGGCAGCTACTATTCACGCCGGTATGTTGACGGAAGTCGTGGGATTTCATGTGTTGCGTGATATCTCTGCGCCGAAGTAGCAGTGCTTCGCCTGTGCTTCCCCATAATATAGTCCCAAGTCAATATCTGCCTAGGAAATCGCCTAGTGTTAATCTGGATCGCTATTTGTACTCGTTGTGAATACGCAGGCCACAAGAAGTAATTAGGTGGGTTTTTTAAATTTTTTTGATCACTTTTACTCAGGCCATGCTAGCTGGCAACAAAGGATTCCATTCATTGTGCTAAGCTAAGCTAACGCCGACCCAGTCAAACTAAAACAATGCATGCACTGACGCAAAAATGCATTTGCCCACCTATCTAAATGTAGGAAATAATGTGAATAAGCCCTATTTAAAAAAACGGTGGAGTGTTCCTTTAACATCCATTTCAGATTGTCTGATCAGAAGTTGTCACCACTAAATACAAGTAGTGTCCAAAATGTTTTGTGGCAGGATCACTCACACTATGTGTAGTGTTAACACTAATCTGGTGTGTCCTGGACATCAGTGAAAGAAAGCTGACTTGCCTGTCAATCAACCATTGTGCTAAAACAAAACTTTAAATGTTGTTGGTTCAGAAATAACCATCTGATTATGTCGGATGTCCACCAGACTTCATGAAAGGTCTCGGATTTGCCTCATGTCAACATGCAGTGACACTGATCATATGAAGCACATCTGAAGTTCAGTTGTTATGGGAGTTTGACTGAAATAACAATGAACATTCTTTATGAAATGTCACATTTGTGGCAAGATTCAATTTTTATAATTTAGAAGCAGCAGTTCCTCAATTTTTGTACTCTGTATGTTTTATGAAATCAGAGAATCTTCACATTTCAGACAATACTAAGTTTCAGTTGACCACATGTTGGCCCTAACTTCCTAACCCATTTCGATTTATGTGTCCACAACAGATTAAGTACCGCCAAAAAGCTCAAAGCCCAGAGTGAGGACCAGTCTAGACAAATGGTGTCATCTTCGGCGATTGTTAAAGCTCTGTTGGTCCAGCACAGTGGTACTCTGTGGATTGGGACCAAAGCAGGACACATCCTCTTGGTGGAAGTCTCCAGCTGTCAGCTACTTCAGACCATCAGCCCTCACTGCCACTCCTTATGCTGCATGGGCTCTGTGCTGTTAGGTACATTTCCTGTTTCCTGTCCCTCTTTAATCTAATTACACAAAAATGTGATAGGATCTTGGTTTATAGCTTGTAACACAGTTCATAGTCACGGGAGGAAGGAGGCGGGAGCCAGCAAACATGTAAATACAACTTTATTAATAAAATAAACACAAAAGAGCACGACAGCCCCAGAACCAAATCACAAAATAAAATCCAGACGTGCTCCTTTCTCATCCAACACTGTCGACACTCCTCCTTTTATCCTTCCGGAGCTTCTCCATGGGACTCGAGACCGGTGAGCGGAGCAGGTGTCGCGCATTTTCATTAGTTCCCACGGCTTTCGGTCCCGCCCCTCTCATCACATAGTTTAACATCTTTTTAAAGAAAAAAAAAAAGACTATGTCATCATGACTATACACGTTCATGGCTATGTTTCTTAACACACTTGTCAAATGAAAAATGTTAATTTTTACCAGTACTTTATAAATAATTATGTTTTAATAATCCTCTGTTGTGCTTTGCAGACGTACACTTATTTTGATGTGTTGACTAACATACTTAAGCACATATAAAATAATTGATTATAATTTGAACTGCAGTGTGTTCAATATTATTAATTTTTTTTTTTAAATGTACTACATTGTTTTGATAGATTGCCATATTTTAAAAAACAAGTCCTACTGTGGGTCAAAAAACATTCTGAAGTGCAGCTAACAATTCTTTTTTTTCCTCACAATTGCAAGTCTACAATCTCGCAATTCTGACTTGTTTCTCAGAATTGTGAGAAATAAACTCGTTAGTTATAATTGTGAGACATAAAGTCACAATTCTGAGAAATAAAGCCAGAACTGCGAGATATATTCTCACAAATCTGAATTTTTCCCAGAATTGCAAGTTTAAATCTCGAAATTTAAACTTTTTTTTTTTCTCTCTCAGAATTGCGAGTTTATATCTCAAAAATCGGACAATTCTGAGAACAAAAGTCAAAATTGTGAGACAATTTTTTTTTAATTGAATTTCGGAAACGGGCTTCTATACATTTGATATAAATTAACGCAATAATACATTTTCATAAAATTGCAATTAACGTGTATATATATATATATTTTAAGTATGCTAAAGTGGACTTATTTTCACAAGGGATATATAAAAGTTTTGTGGGTTTTGTTTGTACTACATTGTGTTACAATTGTTTTAACTCATTACATAAAGAAATATTGATTGCTTATTTTTTTATATTATTAAATATTTAAATATAATTGCTTAATATTCTTTTGCAGACACACTAAACCGAAAGAATGTTATTCTAGTATTGGGTAGACGGCAACGAATGGCACAAGACCAAATTAAAACACAAGGTAAGAACATGACAGATACATATAACTGAGACTTGTCATGGCACTTGTATACTGTTGTTGTTCTCTTGTTGATCTGACTTCTTCTATTGTTCTCATTTGGAAGTCGCTTTGGATAAAAGCCTCTGCGAAATGATTAAATGTAAATATAGATTAAATTTCGAAGAAGTTAAAACAACTATTATTTTTTTAGTTTGAAATATTATTTCATTTTCATTATTCTAATTATCTGATGAATTAATTTAGTTCAATTGTTCAAGTCCACTTGTAATTTTAGTATCAAATTGTGTGGCAAAGACACTCTTCCTCTGACCTTTAGAATCATACAGCTCATTCTTTGCATGAAGATCATTTTATATCAAAAGAACGAAGCAACATTTGCTTCTGCATGATATGAGCCCTTCAAATGTGTTTGTGATAGTCCCAGCTGAGGATTCAGTGCTGACGGTGTGGAGCAGCTCACTTCCTCTGGAGAGCCGAGATCTGATCAGACACTGTGAGCTACGAGACAAGATCACCAGCAAAATGAGAGAAACACTGATCAACAACTGATCAGCCTCACTGTGTGCGCATCACTTCTTGTCATGTAACATTACTGTTTAGGACTTTTTAAAAAAGGTCCATTGTCTACTGCCAATAGTGTAGAACGAGGCTCCGCTCACACAGAACTCACTTTCAAACTAAGCATGTTTCTGTTCTAGATGATTTTGACTGAAACGATGATTTTATTGAGCAACAGTTAATGCAACCGAACCTTTACTGTTTTGAAAAGGGACCCATGTGAAAATGCAGTTAGTGTGAAAAGTTATCTTATATAGTCAAGGGAAACATTTATTTTTGTTACATCTCGTACAGTATGTAGCTCTGCATTGATATGTCTGGATTATACAGAAACTGATGTAAGGTAGACAACCAAAATTGCAAACACTTGCGTTAGCTTTATTATTTTATAGTATTTATTCATGATATGAAGCCATGCGAACATAGGAGAAAGCCATCATTTATCAAAAATATATCTAAAACCGTTTATGCAAATGTTTTATGTTTAGTTTTCACTAGAAATAACATAAAAGTTACTGCTACTGTTAGCATCACGGGAGCTCAATGGACAAACTGCTAATGGTAAATAGCATCACTGTCGTAGAAACAACAGAAGATTATGAAATCTTCTTGCACTTTTTGATGGAATCCCACATTAGTGCTAGTAATCAGACTGACAAATGCAAATATTTCAAAATCCATAATTGATAATGAAGTCTATGAAATCTGTGTTAATTGTATGGAAATTAAATTATGAGTAATCCATTGCTAAATTGTAAACAATAAGATATTGAAGTTACACTACACACATTCTCTGACGTTTTATGAATTACAATCAAGAGATCTTTAATGACAACAATAAGTCAGTGATTAAAAACCTTTTTTTCTTTTTTTTCGTTCAGTAACTGTAGTTAAGTTTATAACCCAAGCACAACAAAATATTACTGGACAACAAGCCATAGATAAAGATGGTATGATAATATTTTTGTTACAGATATGACCTTTTGCTGTTGTTTGTTTGTGTTTCTGAGTTGTGGGAATGCAGTGATTATTGATTATTTATGTGTATGCTGTATGGCAAGCATGTTTTTAATAAAATATGTTTTGTCATTTTGTATTACAACTTTATTTCTTCATAATTTATTTTCCATTATTGTAAGAAATATTTTCTGCTTATTATTATTTTTTAAAACTTATATACCTGTAGATGAGGAATCTGACAACAAAAAAATCCAAATAAAAATAATATAAATACATATATAATTTGTATGAAATACTAATATTGATATCTCTATTAAATATTAATATAAATGATCAAAAATAACCCCGTAGCAAATAATTGTAATAATATTTAATTATGATTAGTCTTTAGAAATCGAGAAATACTTTGAATACATTAAAACAGCAGAAAACGTGCGGCGCGGTGATCTTTTCCTGCAAAAACAGAACAGCTCCAGAAGAAGAGTCACGTGCTCAACCCCTGGCCTAAAGCTCTAGATAACAATTCTCCTTTAACTCCTCACTGCACTTGTTTTTCTAATGCATTGGTCAGTTTTGTTATGTGCTGTAGGTGTGAATTACTGGTAACGTTAACTGCGCGCTCACGTTGCACCTGTTACTTTTCTCTGCGCTGATAGCAAAGAACCAATCACGAACGGCTAATAAAGTTTGCCGCTCAATGGCCCCGCCCCTTCAATCTCACGTGACACAAACAGAGCTCTATCTGGCCATGTACGTCACGCTGACACACTTCGTGACAGCAGAGGTTATATCACACTGATCAACGTTAAACTTTGTCTAACATCATTTCTGAGAGCAGCAGACACTGACACTGGCATGAAACCGCTTCAAGCTTTTATTCCGCTCGGATCCCGCTGTTAGATGCGCTTACTGGAAGAAAACAACTGCTTGAGAGGAAACTCGGACACAGTTCCAGTATGTCTGCCATCATTCTCAGGAGCGCGTGTGTAGCTGAGCGCTACTGCATTACATTAATACCATAGACTGTTACAAAAACAGATTAATGCTTGTATTCTTGCTTTTTATTTTCAGTTTAGATCATGTCTGACAGTTACTAATTATATGTGACAGCACTTTCCAACTTTATTTATTTGTAGAGGCAGTATGCACTACTATATGTGTGTATTTACTTTGGACTTTTATTATTTTCCCCATCAGATTTGGTTTTAAATATGTCTTGTTCATGCAGACCTGCGGTGAGGGTGATTGTAAAGTCAGTTCATAAAGGTGAGTGAACCATCAACTCTCAAAGACAGTTAAAACCCTGAAGAACTGTTACAGTAACGTTACATTCAACACTGGCTCTCATCAGCAGCCCAGATAACAGTTTTATCTTCTTGTTTCTAAAACCTGTTTGAGTCATGTATGTCATGGTCAACCAGGAAAGATTTGTCTTAAAAATCTTCAGTGGTCTGGGGACGTTTCTTCATAGTTAACATTTCCAAATAATGTTAATTATTTGTTTTCCAAAAAATAATTAATTATCATGTTCGCATTCAGTACCGTGGTGTTTAAAACAATAGTTAAGTGCACTTAAACATGCTATTAAAAGAGAAATAATTTATACTTAAAGTAATACTTCACCCAAAAATAAATAATAAGCTGAAAATTTACTGGCCATCCAAGATGTAGATGAGTTTATTTCTTCATCGGAACATATTTAGAGAAATGTACATCACTGTCTCATCAATGGATGCTCTGCAGTGGATGGGTGCCGTCAGAATGAGAGTCCAAACAGCTGATAAAAACATCACAGTCCATCAGTTAATGTCTTGTTAAGCGAAAAGCTGCATCATTTGTAAGAAACAGATCCATCATTAAGATGTTTTTATCTCTAAACCTCGCTTCCGGATGAAATGTGAGTCCATCAGATGTATTTTTATTCCTGGCAGGTTTCTCCTCTTCACGTGTTCGGCTCTTCAGCCACACGAGACCAGCGTGTGAAGAAGCTCATCTACCTCCGTTTGTGTGCGTGAGATCGTTCTCACAGACAGCGGTGTGTTTCGCCTCTAAAGACAGCACAACCCGAGACGGCGATGGCGGAAAGGTACATTTCAGTCTTTTTGTTAATGTTTGTGTAATGTGAGATATTGATGGTTATCGATGGTGTCTTGCAGAAGGGTGTAGGTGAGGCGGGTGGGAAGCGGGCGTCAGGCAGTGGAGGTTCAGGGAAAGGTGGCAGTCAACTGAGATGTCCCAAATGTGGAGATCCCTGCACACACGTGGAGACTTTAGTGTGTAAGTATCACTCTTTCCACTGACCAGTATTGAATGTTCATTATCTTAGGTTTTAAAAAGAACTACGTACATAAATCAATAACATTCACAGAATTGTCAATCGTGCCATTTAAAAAAAAAAGGAAAAATATTTTAAAAGAAATAAAAAAAATCTAGTTTAAAGCACATCTGCCAAATTCTTAAAAAAAAAGAAAACACACACATATATATATATATATGTGTGTGTGTGTCTGTATTTGTGTGTGTTTGTTTTGTTTGTATTCATGTTGATTTTATATGGTTTTTAAAAATGTTTATGCTATTTTTTTTTTTTTTTTTTTACATTTTTAAAGTAAAAAGTAATAACATTCCCCTTACACTCATACTTATTGGAATGTAAATGTATACATTTATTTTTTTAATAATTTTTTCAAGGTAAATTTTATTTATTTTTTATTTAGTTAGATTTTTTTTATTTTTTTTTGTACAAATGTCATGAATTATTCATAATTATTACTGTTAATAAACAGTGAAGACGTTTTGTTAAAATCTTTCATTTTAAATGACAATCCTGAAGTTTTTTTTTTTTTTTTCACAAAAAAATATAAAATATAAAAAAACATATTAAAAATATAAAAATTAATTTTTATTCAGAAATTAGCTGTATTCAAGTCATTAAAAATGCAATTAATAAATAAAATGTATATTTTTATAAATAATAGGTCGGACAAAGAATGAATGTCACGCCATTGACCTGGGCATTTTATAAAAAAATTTGTACAATATTGTTTTGCGTCAAAACAAAAGTAAGATCTAGATCCTGAAGCAAAACTAATTTCAGGTTAAGTCACCTTTATTCATATAGCGCTTTATACAATACTGATTATCTCAAAGCAGCTTTACAGTGTCAAACAGGAAAATAGTTTGACGCTAACGAGTCATTTTTCAGCTAAAGCCTGTGATGTCATCATCCTGTTCAGCTGTCTTCCAATAGAGTCTGGGCATAACGAAGAATCAGTATGTTTCTGATCTATATTAACCGCTCAAACAATGTTAGATTGTATCTCTTGTCTTGTATTTGCTCCACACAGCCTCCACGCGGTTTGTGAAATGTGAAAAGTGCCATCATTTCTTCGTGGTTCTGTCTGAGACCGACTCCAAGAAGGGTTTGGACAAGGAAACAGAGAGCTCGGAGCATGGTAAATCTGCAGTCGCTCAGAAACCCCCTCCACCTCCGAAAAAGGTTCGACTCCATCACACCGTTCAGATGTTATTACGTTAACTTCAGTTCATCTTTGTGTAATTAGATCCACTTTTTGAAAGTAAGCTACTCAAAGCTAACCCTGTGACGTCCGTTCTTAGAAATGCAGTAAACATCTCTCACATGGGCTTCTGTTGTCTCAACCTCTTTAGATTTATGCCTACCTCGACAAATATGTTGTTGGCCAGTCATACGCCAAGAAAGTGTTGGCTGTGGCCGTCTATAATCATTACAAACGGATCTACAACAACCTCCCAGCTGCAGGCCGACAGCAAGCGGAAACAGACAAACAGAGCTCTCCCAGAGGTTTGTTAAATATCATAATCTGCCATTTATTAATTAAATAAATACCTAAATGCAGTTTAGAGCTATAAGAAATGTTGTTCAATGCCTTTGGTAGCTAGTGTTTACGAACCTTACAGTAAAATGTTACCACTAATTTTAGTCTTTCAACAGCATTCAGTAAATCTCAACATTTATATGCTCTGAAATGGCTTAAAATGATGCATGCATGGAAAAAAAATCATAATAAATATATTCGCACTGATTTTCAGATGACACAAGCTTAAGCAACATAGTCAGTGTTGCAAGGATTTTAACAGACATTTCATTTGGCCGCTAGCTTTCAAAAAACACTATATCTTTAGACACATTATTTATGATTTCAACTTTTCTTTTGAAAGTTGGTGATTTCTCTGAATCGTTTCAAACTGGCTGCTGCAATCAATCAACTCAAGATACGGTTAAATGTAGTTTTGGCTGCGTTTATTTGGTTAGAAATATTATTTATTATTAATTTTCTGTTTTAATATTTAATAAAATGTAGTTCATTCCAGTGATGTGCAGCTGAATCTTCAGCATCATTCCTCCAGTCTTCAGTGTCACATGATCTTCAGAAATCAGAATAATATGCTGATTTATTGACCCTAAACGTTTGAATGATAGTTTATGACTGATAAAGGCTGTAATTCAGGCCATCCTTAAAAATATTTTGGTTTGCAGTAACAGTAATAAAAAAAAAAAAAAAGGGTCGGTAGGTTGGTCTATATATATATTTTTTTTTTAAGTTTCAATGTAAAAAAAAAAAAAGGAAATTTTTGACGATGGTGATGACGTAAGAATGAATTTAAACAAACGAATAATTGCAAACCTCATTTTGATGCAGGCTATATAGACCACAAACAAATTAAAATCTCTGTCAAAAACGTTTATTGCATGAATTTCAGGTGAGAAGAAAAAAAATGAGGTACTGTTATACTGTTTTACTTGCATCCACCACTAGGTATCATGCAACCTACAAATGAGAGACCGTTTACTTCGCTTTCTTGGGTTGTCACTTTTGTGAAAAAGTCCTGTTTGATTTGAGTGACAAGTGTTCATTGAATCGATTGTAAAATCGATTTTGCATGTCTAAATACGTTCTATATGGCAAATAACACAGAATAAAGGTAAATCCAGGTACAACAGGCAGGACGAATGTAAAGACCAATATTTCTGATGATTTATTGGTGTGAAGTTACGTGCACAATGACAAACAGGAGTGCAACATTTTCGAAAAAAAATAAGCAGAGTGGACTGCCATAATGCAAAACATTTACTGCAGGCTTCAACATGGCTGTGTTTACAATTAGAAATGTCAACAACAACAAAAAAATTGGTTGGTCTTAACGCAAATTTACAATTGGCAAGTCGGTCAGACTAAAAGCAAAAAAAAATAAAAAATTGAGTCGGTCCTAAATTGACAGGGTCGGTCGGGTCACGGCAAACAAGAATATTTTTAAGGATGGCCTCAGTCCGTACCTTCCCTGTTCTTCAGCTCACTGTTCAGTTTTTATTTCCGGTAGTGTATTTTAGGCTCCTAAAGCTAGAGTCAGCGTAAAGATCTGAACTTCCCCCTGCTGTCACTGTTACACAACTCATTTTGTGGCGCTAGATGTAGTGCTAAGTTAACTCTCCTTTTCTCTGTAGAATTAGAGATCAGAAGACGTGAAGATGAATACAGGTTTACAAGTAAGTGACTGTTTTGTTTACTTCACTTTCACATACAGTAGAACTATATGGCCACATATTTTGGATTTGTTGTACAGACAGTGACATTTATGGACACAACACGACTCCATGTTTATGTGTACACATATCAATCCTCTGTGCTTGTGTCGGGGCACAGGATCAGCTGGGCTCGTCGCTGACCTCCACAAAGTTGGATAAAGTGTCACAATGACCTAGTTACGGCTGTCATGGTCTGTGGCCCTGCAGATTTCACACTGGGGCTTCTGTCCTTTTGGTTCTTATTTATAGTGTGGACGTGGGCCAGCAGGAGACCTGCGGGTCTGGCTCACGCTGGACAGGGCTTGGACACTGGGCCGTTCTGATGACATCATTCTGGTTGTGTAATAGTGACCACTAGCTCAACTTAGATCCTGAGATATGAAATAAAGATATAAGTAAGCCTATGTTTAAAAGTAGTTTAGCTGTAAATTTATGAGAAATGGTTTTGAGATTAGAAACTGTACTAAAGGAATAGTCCACCCAGAATTAATAATTCTTTTAATTCCTTCCTAAAATGAATTTAGATATTTTGTAGAACATCCACACAGTCCTGTTTTTATTTTATTTTATTTTTTTCACACACTGAAAGTTCCAGAACCTTTCCTCTAAAAACAAATGGCACACTCCACACTTGACTGAAAGGAGAGGAAGGTTATTTCATATTTTTAGAGATTTAGCTCATAGGCATTCTGGGTAAAAGTGGCATTGACTGCAAAATTGCTGTGGAGTCATGTGCACTGGTTGAGAAGTGGATTGGCTTTTATTCTCAGAGCTGCTTCAGATCGCTGGCATCAGTCCCAGTGGCAACGCTCTGGGTTCGTCGGTCCAGCAGCAGACCAATCAGCAAGCTCCTCAAGACAAAAGGGGCAGGGACGTGCTTGACTCCGCCCACACTGATATTAAACTGGAAAAGAGCAACATTGTGTTGCTGGGACCGACTGGATCAGGTTAGTACAGGTTTTCCACACAACTCTTTAACTTGTGGACAGTTTGAATAATATTTGGTGTATTTTTGCTGGCATCCCAAAGAGATGAGGATCTGCCATTCAAGTTAAATTCCCAGCTGCCTTAACATGAATGGCTTTTGATAAATATGTATCCAATCTATATTTTTGTGTCATGAAAAATACCCCTTTTTTTAAAACCCTGTTCTTTATGAAAATGGAGCCTATTTCTATTGTTTTCTTTAGTATTTTCATGTCAATTTAACAAACAATTTGTGCTTTTGAGGATAAATGTTTTCATTTAGATATTTTGAAGTATGATTTATTTGTGTGATTTATCTTTTTAGGATATGTTAGCATTAGTATTAAAGACAGAACCGCAAGAAGGTGATCGTACTCTAATCTTAATGAGAGAAAACCGCAAAACTAGTGTTAAATTTTCAATACAAAAACTGTGTGACGTTTGGTCAACTGAATGAAATGTTAATATTTGATGTATATTGAAACATTGTATTTAGAAATATTTTGACATGATATTGTTGACATTCCTAGGTAAAACCCTGCTGGCCCAGACTCTGGCTAAATGCTTGGATGTGCCCTTCGCCATCTGCGACTGTACCACCCTGACCCAGGCGGGATATGTAGGCGAGGACATTGAATCTGTTATTGCCAAACTTCTGCAGGACGCCAACTATTCAGTCGAGAAAGCACAGCAAGGTCAGACTCTCAGTCTTCACAATTTCATGTATTTCATCTCAGAAATAAAAAAACCCCGCACATTTGACTGTAGTAACCAGTGGTTTGATGGAGCTGAAGATGGTCAGACTGATGTACATTCATGTTCTGCATTCCTATGAAGCAGCCATCCTACTGCTCACTAAAAAATACCACATGTTATATGTAGCATTTTTATTTAATAGGCAATGTCATAAATCATATTTCATAATTTCATAATTCCTCTGGATTATTTCTTAACAAACAACTCCCTAATCCCAGACATTTTCATAAACATTTGTACAGTAATGACAAAGATCAAAAAAACAAAGACACTAATTCATTCCTTAAAAGTCCTGTATGTAAGTTTTTGACTCAACTAAAGCATAAAAATACCATAAAATGTTAGCGGATATTTAAGAAAATTGCTAAATTAACATACTTGTTTATCTGAAAATCAATGCTGCAATCAGTTATTTTCTATTGAAAATGTGCGTTCAGGACCAGAATGTCTGAAGTTGTTTTGGTTTGTGAACCCCCCACGGCCAGTTTATCCAATTGTGTTTCAGCACCCCAGGTTGCCAGTTGGAGGAAAACACAGCGCATTTCATTTCATTCATCGTCACGTGTGCTCGTTCCTCTTGGTGTCATCAGTCTGGCAACCTAAGTGTGTGTCAAGTCTGAGAAGGAGGGGCCACAGAGAAAAAAAAAAAACACTGTCCAATATTTTGAATTTGGACTGCAATACCTAGTTCAACCACTCTGTGTCAATCCTACATACAGCACCGTTAACAATTTAACATCGACCCAAAGAGATCATTAGATGAAACTGTATCAGAAATGGAGTATAAACAGACTCTCGACTTTAAAGCCCCAGGTTTAGATGGATACCCACCAGAATTTTAGAAACACTTTGTCAACTGTATCTGACAACAGAAATGACAAGCAAATGACAACAGAAATGAAAAAAAGCTTCTTCTATTCCAGCTCATATGAACACAGCACTAATTAAAATTATACTCAAACCAAATAAAGACCCAACATTATGCACTAGTTATTGCCCATTACCTCTTATTAATACATATTTAAAACTAATAAGTAAAGCTTTGGTCACTCGTCTTGAATCAGTCATTTCATCCCTCATCCAACCGTACTGAACAGGTTTCATTAAAGTACGGCAGTCATCAAACAATACCAGACCATTATGCAATATAATGAATCTATGTAAACCAAACACGAAAAAAATCAATAATCGTATATGATATCACTGGACGCAGAAAAGGCTTTTGATAAAGTCAGTTGGTAATGTCTTTACACAACACTTAAAAAGAAAATTGGGTTTGGAGATTTCCTCTATCCATTGGATTAAAACATTATATAAAACTCCATTAGCATCTGTTATAATAAATAGCATAATATAGTCACCATTCCAGCTTCAGCGAGGGATCATATCTCCATTACTCTTCGCGTTATTTATAGAACCTCATACCGAAAGTTTTCCCATAGTCAAGTCAAGTCAAGTCACCTTTATTTACATAGCGCTTTAAACAAAATACATTGCGTCAAAGCAACTGAACAACATTCATTAGGAAAACAGTGTGTCAATAATGCAAAATGATAGTTAAAGACAGTTCATCACTGAATTCAGTTATGTCATCTCTGTTCAGTTAAATAGTGTCTGTGCATTTATTTGTAATCAATAATAGCGACCGCTGTCGCAGCATCTCCTTCCCTATTCAGGGAACCAAGGTTACATATGTTACCGAGACGTTTTCCTATATCCTATAATTTGTTTCAATTCTTTTTTAGGTACTTTATTACCATTAGCACATTATTACCATTATTATTGCTATTATTACTATTTTTATTGTTATTGGTGGCGGAGGTAGTAGTGGTCGTAGTATTGATAAGAAGATATTAAAGAACAATTTGGCCTCTTTCATTCTTCCCTCGGTTACAAAATATTCCTATAATTCCTATAATTTCTGTAACGTATAAGCTCTCTGGGTCCGGAGGCCGTTTTAGTTTTGTCGGTGGACCTGATTGGCACATCTTGTCCGCATCTTTCCCACAATAACATAAGGAAATTTAATTAATCACAGTTCATGAAACTATGGATTTAACTTACCTCTGTTCATGTTAAAATACCTCATCCATACATCTATAGCTTGTCTTTTTGTTCTGTCTTTTTTCTTTTCCTGTATGTGCGTATACAGTATATGTACAGTCAAGTTGTTGCTGTTAATTTATATTTTGTTCAATAAAAAAGAATAAACATAATACTAAATAAAGCAATGTCATAATCTTTCGTTACGAGGAACAGAACTTGACTGATATAAAACGCCTCTATGCTTGACCTTTGAACATTTCACTGAAATATTTTGATTCCTCTTTCTAAGTAAACTTACTATTTTAAAATATTAACCCTATCTATTTGGAGGTCTGTGATTTTTCATTCATTTGTCATTCTCTTGCAGGCATAGTGTTCCTGGATGAGGTGGATAAAATTGGCAGTGTGCCTGGAATTCATCAGCTGAGAGATGTCGGGGGCGAAGGAGTTCAGCAGGTCTGTTATTATATTTCAGCCACATTTATCTTTGCCAAAGCTCTATGATTACAAAAAAAAAAATAAGAAAGGTGGTTTTCCAATACTTATACATAATACAGTAATAATACTTTATTAGGTGGGTAGGTATGTAGGTAATAATTTTACAAAGAGAAAGAGAGAAAGAGAAAGAGAAAGAAAGAAAGAAAAAGAAAGATTATCAAGCAAACAAATTCTGGACTACATGAACTGACCTGTGGACAGACAAATAACTTGTCTCTGGAAGGTTGTTACATTGTACGTGGTTAGAAAACATTGTAAATCATCAATTTTAATATGAATATTAGCAAAAAATAAAAAGGATCTGTAATAAAGACTGCTGCACATGGAATCTAGACCTGACAGTTCCAGACAACGTGGGCAACTAATAGCACACAGAAGTTTGTGGGTTCATTGAAGACCAGATGTACCGTAGCATTCTGAATCATGTTAAGGTTCACATGCCAGATGAACCAACAGTGCATTACAGCAATCTGCATTTGAGATGACAAGCACATATGCAGCAGGAAGGAAAGACAGGAAGGGTCTAAGCTTGATGCTAAAGAGTACTAATCTGCATGACCAGGTAGTCTAGTAAGCAGTCTGTGACCGTCAGCTGGTAATCAAGCTGACCTAGCTGGTGTTGTTACTGTCATGACCAGCTGAATAATGATATTGTGTTGATTTGTTATAGAAAGGTTAAACTTAAAAACAGTTCTTAATGGTGCCAGCTGTATTTCTTATATCAAAAAGAGAAGCGGACCAAGAACTGAACCTTGAGGTACCCCAGTGGCTAGCTGTTGTGATTTTATGTACTCCTGACTTCTGAGAAAATCTTGAAGGATCAGCCTGTGAAGTAGGATACAAACCAGCAGAAAGTATTAGGATAAACAGAATAATGTGGTAATTCACTGCAGAACAGAAAGCTCCAGCAAAATTGAACCTTTTTGCCTTGTGTAATTTCTTGTTAATGTTTCTGTTTTTCTGTGCAGGGTTTGCTGAAATTGCTTGAGGGAACAATCGTTAATGTTCCAGAGAAGAACAGCAGAAAGTTGAGAGGAGAGACCGTGCAAGTGGATACAACCAACATTTTGTTTGTGGCATCAGGTGCTTTCAATGGGCTGGACAGGATCGTCAGCCGTAGGAAAAATGAAAAGGTGATTAAAAAAAAAAGAAAAAAAGTGCCATGACACACAGCCAAGTATGGTAACCTATACTTGGAGTTCAAGCTCTGCATTTTACCCATCCAAAGTACACACAGCAGTGAACACACACACACTGTGAACACACACCCGGAGCAGTGGGCAGACATTTATGCTGCGGCGCCCGGGGAGCACCTCAGTCAAGGGCACCTCAGTCGTGGTATTGAAGGTGGGAGAGAGCGCTGTACATTCACTTCCCACACCTACAATCCCTGCTGGCCCGAGACTCGAACTCACTACATTTGGATTATGAGTCTGAATCTCTAACCATTAGGCCACAACAGTAGGCTTTTCTACAGTGTAACTATTTACTGGTTCTTCAACAATTATCTGACTGTCAGTATGTTACACTTTCTTGATGTCCCCTGCAGTATCTTGGATTTGGCTCTCCTTCTAACCTTGGCAAAGGGCGTAGAGCTGCAGCAGCTGCAGATCTGGCCAACAGCTCAGGAAATGAAGTGGACGCAATGGCAGAGATTGAGGAAAAGGACCGGCTCCTGCGGCTTGTTGAAGCACGGGACCTCATCGAGTTTGGCATGATCCCAGAGTTTGTAGGCCGTCTGCCTGTGGTGGTGCCACTGCACAGTCTGGATGAAGAGATGTTGGTGCAGATCCTTACAGAGCCTCGTAATGCAGTGGTCCCTCAGTATCAGGCCCTCTTCAGTATGGATAAAGTATGTATATCATGCTGCATGTACACCAGGCGTGTCCAGTCCTGCTCCTGGATGGCCAATATCCTGCAGAGTTTGCTCCAAACTGCTCCAACACACAGACCTTTATTAGCTGGTTCAGGTGTGTTTAATTAGTATTAGAGCTAAACTCTGGAGGACATTGGCCCTCCAGGAGCAGGATCAGACACCCCTGAAGTACACCAACCAACATCATGGTAACCCATATTTCATACTCCTTAGTGGTTCTTGCTAGGGCAGTAGTAAGTCTAGTTAATCATCTTCTGATTTTTTGTTTTTTTTCAGTGTGAGCTGAATGTAACCCCAGATGCATTACGAGCAATTGCCCGTTTTGCTCTGGAACGGAAGACAGGAGCCAGGGGTCTCCGCTCCATCATGGTAAATAACAGGAATCATATCCTCATTCAAGATCTGCATGTTTTTTTTTTTTTTCCACTGGTTTCCTGTGCGGTGAGGAGTCCCCTTCTGGTGGGACCCCTTCATCCATCCAGAATATCCGATCTGTCCCCACATATGACAGACGCAAATGCATGTATCCGATTGATATCAGATTTATTTCCACATATCAAAATCCATGCACTTTTTCCTGTTTTTGGGTCATATACAATATGCGCCATATGGGAGGAATAAATCGGAATTAGGTTACTTGAAGCATGTAATGTAAAGGCCCTTTCACACCAGATGCGTAACGAAAAAGCGAATAGTTTGCGTGTGAATAGTTTGCGTGTGAATAGTTCGCGTGTGAATAGTTCGCGTCAAAACCATTCACATCAGCTGCGACGCGAATTTGCGATGTCTGTGACACTGTGGGTGCACCCAGTCCTAAAGAACAGAGAGTCTGAAGGGGAGTATGCCAATCTTGTACAGGAGCTAAAACTTTATCATGGCCGGTTCCGCACTTACTTTCGGATGTCTGTGGGACAATTCGAGGAGCTCCTTCAGATAGTGGCACCGCATCTGACGAGACAAACCACAAACTTCAGGGAACCAATTGATCCGGAGCAGCGTCTGGCAGTCTGCTTAAGGTGAGCTGTCCTCTTAAAAACATCAGCCCATAGAACACACACACAAGTAATCAGAAGATCCGTCATTTTTGCTGTGACGTCACCTTTGTTTCCTTGTATGTGATTGGCTGAAGCCTTTTTGTCGCCTCAAAAGTAAAAAAAAATCGACATCGAAGCGGAAAAAATAAAAGTCGTTTTTTCGCCTCAGCACATTCGCGTTCGGTGTGAAAGCACTCATTACACAAACAGCTGATCAAAAAATAAAACCATCGCGCGAATTATTCGCGCGTCAAAATCGCGTCCAGTGTGAAAGGACCTTAAATGTGGCAAGGATGTCCGATACTGCTTCTTGGGGGCCAAAGTCCTATGGAGTTTAGCTGCAGTTTTACCACAACACCCCTGTCTGTAGGTTCATCCTAAAGGCCTTGAGTAGCTGCATCAGGTGTTGTTTAAATGGGGTTGGAGTTAAACACTCCAAAATAGTGTCACTCCAGGAGCAGGACTGGACATCTCTGCTGTAAATGCTTCTAGCGCATCTCTGATGTGCGTGTCATCTCTGGTCTTTCAGGAGAAGCTCTTGCTGGAGCCCATGTTTGAGGTGCCTCAATCTGACATCATTGCTGTGGAACTGACTAAGGAGGTGATACAGGGCAAATGTGGACCACGTTACATTAGGTACGAGTTTTTACAGTTTTTCATTAGTCATAAACTAAAGCAATAAAATTAAGGCTCTGAACTAATGTAGTTGGTAGCAGTCTTTTTTCTTCCTTTTTTTTTCTTCTTTTTTACATAAAGTGTGATTTGGAGCTGGTTCTTTTTAATGAATCAGTCAAACCTTTCAGATCTTCAGATCTCTCTTTTTTTTTTAAATCAGCCACTTCAGTAAATCCACCTGTAATGAGTGATATTGTAATTTGGCAACTCCTTTGACTTTTTGCTTGCTTTTAGTACTTAGTGACTCCATAGTCAGTTTTTGAGCCCAGAGCCCCAACAAAGAATGTGCAAAATAAACTTTTTTATTTTGTGTGTGTGTGTCTGTGATCCAGAGCTCCTCCCAAAGAAACAGAGGAAGAGTTTGACTCCGCCTCTGAGGAAGACAACTGGCCCAGACATGCTGATGCCGCTAATAACTGAACGGGAAGCTGTTGCTTGCACATCACATCATTATTGCTCGAGACAGCAAAATGCCATCACCATGGAGTCCTTCCAGCTGGACCTAAACAAAGAGCAGTGTTTGTGGATTTTTAAATAACCGCACAATGAACAACATTTGGATTATGTATTACATCAAATATGGTGCAGTTAATAACCTAAAGCAGAGAGATATGAAAAGTGTTATTTAAAAAACATACACTAACATAGCGGAGGTCCGTCTTATTTTCAATCTGATTGCAGTTGATGATATTTCTATCTGTCTAAAGATAATTGTTCTACACTCATAAAGGCGTTAGTGGGTGATTTACTGCTTTTTGTCGGTGTGTGAACATTTTAAGAGAAGTATACAGATCCTGTGAAATTTCAGAATGTTGAATTTTAGTATTTCTGGTACATAATACACCTATGACATATGTCCTGTTCCCACAGGACACACTGATATCACACATGTGGAATATTTTCTTATGCCTCTGTTTTAACCATGACGTTCAATTCTACAGCACAAGCCTGTGATGTACATCTAATTTTTAGGATTTACTGTTTTGAGACAGCTGTTAACTTAAGAACTGAACAAAAACAATGTGATAATAATAAATCGGACAAAAGTTGCATACATTTGCTAGTCCTATGATTTTTACTTCCTGTTGCTTTAGTAGCTGTGTCCTTGTTCTCAAATCCCATTTCTGTTTCTGTTTAACTCTACACACACAAATCAAGACAGCACTATCATTTACAGATTTCTCTTTTGCTCTCTTGTTTATTTTCCTGCCCACAATTTATTTCCCCATTCAAAACAGAAACTGAATACTGATGAAAATGACTTTGGAAAAGCCCTAAAGAGCAGTGAAATCAAGTTCTGTGAATCATTTGTTTTTGTATGTGGGGCATGTTCATGTATGATGGTCCCCTGGGTGGCAGCATAGAGCAATATCCATAGATTAGACATTAATTATTGTAATTACTAGAAATGTAACTTTATGGATTGCCAGTTTATATCATGGTCTGACAAACTATTCTATTTATGAAGTAATTGAAAGTATAGTTTAAAGTAGAAATATATTAGGATCACCATTAACTTCATAGACCTATCAAAATGGCAAATTCTTACAATAAGACGGAGTAGGAAATCTGACTTGCATAAAAACAAAAACAATGTGGTAAAAACTAGATCTGAATTATAGCCAGTTTGCATACTTGTCCCATGCTGTACTTGTCTATTTTATATGACTTATGTAATTAATATGTAAATTGTCAAATAATGTTGCCAGAAAACAATTCTGGTAGCATTATTTGTCAATTTATATATTAATTACATACTTCATATAAATTAGACTAGTACAGAATGGGACAAGTATGGCCCAAATCTTTCCCACCTTTTTTCTAACAACTACCAAAAGAATGGCTATAATACTATACTGTATATTATTTTTATAAAAGTTTCTATTCATATAGAACTTGAATGATTGTCATTGGACTAAAGCTCAAAAGTTTCCTGTCTTTCCTGTCACTTTCATGCATCCATGCTAAATGAAAAAAAAAAAAAAGATAGAAGCCGTAAAATTATCTGTTTAAATTGTGTTTTAATCTTTGGCTGTTTATATCACAAACTGAAATCCAGAAATGTCCAAATGAACAAGGTAGATATAAATTTGTTTTTCTTCGTGATTTATATGTTGTGACTCACAAAATCACTTTTTAACACTCTTGGATCTCTTAAGGATCTTCGTTGAACCCAACAGGAAGTAAATAAGCTATTTTAAAGGAGGACTTCCAGGTTCATTTATTCAGCGGTGTGATGACTCTGCATAATATAATGACAGATCTTTATCTTTAGTAAGCATAAAATAAGTTAAAGCTTTGCTTATTTGTGTGGCTGAAGCATATGGAAGTCAAAATGTGTCAAAATAGCCGAATACATTTAAACGTCCTGAAGTGTATCATTATCATTAGAATTGGATTATTAAAATTGTATTATTATCGTGCATGCAGTTTTCATAAGCATATTAACTAAGAGACTACATGAAATATTATACCTTTCAAATTTCATTTATCACACCACTGGCCAATTGAAATGTAACAATAATGAAATCAACACAATTTAAAAGTGGGGGGAAAAAACAAATAGTGACCGGTTACAGCATTGAAACCTGGAAGCATTTACTCTTTAACCTTAAAAATGTCTATTGTCCATATCCATTTGTCAGCTATTCAAATATTATATATCTCTGATTTACCTTTACATATTACATATCCCTGAGATTACATGTTTTGCTGCAGAACAATAGCAGGAGAGAATCTGAGAATATTATTATTATTAATATTGTAGGTAAGAGACACTGGATCTGAACGAGATGTTTTGTGTCCAGAGTTTCAGTGATGATACTGTCTCCTCTCCGTAGTCGTCCTCCTCAGCACCTCGCTGCTGAACTGGTACGTGAGTTTCTTCTTCACCTTTTTGACCTCTCCGGTCTTGCCGTAGTTGCGCAGGGCCCTGGCCATCTTCTGGTAGGTCATTCTCTTGCGGTTGCCCTTCTGCTGGCCCCAGCGGCCGGCGAGTATCTCCTTGTGTTTAGAGGAGAACTGAAAGATGCCTCGCTCTCGGTCCACCCACCAGATGCAATCCCGCATGTCTCCGTCCTGCAGAAGGTCCAGGAGGAACTGATAGAGGCGCACTTTCCGTTTGTTTCCTGTAGAAGTTTACATTCAGTTTAAAGTCTGGAAGGCTCGCCACTTTTGATACCAAATATGATTTCTTATCAAAAACAAACTTTTTATTGTGGCTTGAGTATGATTTAAGATCTGAGTAACACTTACTTTTGATGGTCCTCTTTAGACATTCGACTGACTAGGTAATTTTGCAACTACATGTCAATTAGCAGTCATTAGAGTGAATAAAGGCCCCCTGTAGCAAATCTATGTTTTTTTGTAAGAAAATATCCATATTTCAAAATGTAATAACTTTTCTCTAACTTCCGTTATCTGTCATAAGTGGATGTCATTGCGTCGAATTATGTAAGGATGTTGCGTGATTAGTGACGAATGTAGAGAGAGAACACAACAAAACGCCAGTCATGAATCAGAAATACAAACCGAGGATTTGCAAAGAAAAATGTCAGCGGATTTCAATATAAACCAAGAGAAGACTGGTTTTCTTTTGGAAAAATAAGCTTTGCTCTTATAAACAAACTCGCGAGAATAATATCTCAGAGGCTGTGTCATCCGCCGGAACGTTTGCGTTTGAAAATATGGATTTTTCTTTTTTTTTTGGACTTGTAGACTGTTCAACTGCAACACTCGCTGACTACAATTATAGAGCTTGGAATAGCCAGGACAATTTTTTATATAACTCTTATTGGACTTGTCTGAAAGAAGAAAGTCATATGCACCTAGGATGCTTCGAAGGTGAATAAAACACAGTCTAATTTAAATATTTGGGTGAACTAACCCTTTAAGACATTTTTGTTTGTAGCTCACCTGATAGAGTGCTGGAGATGCCTGGGTGTTTGTCATTGTCCTCCTCACCCTCGGACACCTCAAAGGGTGGACTGCGTCCCCCGGGTTCCTCATCATCAGTACTGCAGTGGGGGACAGGGGACCGCTGGTACATTGTATGGGGTACATAAGTATACTGTAGAGATAGACCAACAATCATCAGACTTGCCTTAACGCTTCTGTGGCTCCTTATGCTAACCCTGACACAGGGACACATATAATCAAAGCAATGAATGCTATCAACCAACTCGGTGCAAGTTTTAATTTTTTACATTTTTTTTTTTTAAGAAGTCGTAATTTTGTATAAATTCACCAGTACTGAGGGTGCACTAACTCTCAGAGCTGGGACACATCTGTGGTAATTAACTGCATCCAATCCACTTGCGCACCCTGACGAAACCACCTGAGAAGGAGAGAGAACATGCAAACTCTACAGAGAAAGGAGTCAAACTGGGGACCTTCTTGCTTTGAGGCAGCAGTGGTACCCACTGAACCACCATGCCACCCAACCTGCATCCACAGCCTAAACCACCCTAACCCTCTGTGGGATGTGAGCAGGTCATACAAAAATGTATGAATGAGATGGTACAAATTCAAACAAATTCATCTCCAGTTTCCCAAAACATACGAAAACGTGATTTTTAGTAATGAATGAACCTGCAAATGAGATTGTACAAATTTGTATGAATTTGTCACCAATTTTCCAAAAAATATATGATTTGTAATAAAAAATAGGGAAACTGCACCTCTAAACCTAGCCCTCAGTGGGACGTGAGCAGATCATCCATACAGATCAACATACGAATGAGGTCGTAGAATTTCCCACAAATTTCCCACCAACTTGCAATATGCATTAAAACAAACTTTTTAATTTTAAAAGTATGAACCTGCACCCTGAAACAAAATCCTCAGTGGGGCATGAGCAAGTCATAAAAAAAAATTATTTAATTGTTCGAATTCATAAGAATTCACAATCAGTTTGCCAAAACATGAAGTTTTTTTCATCAGAAGTGTGAACTTGCACCCTAAACCTAACCCTCACTGGGCATGAGCAGGTCATAGAAAATGTACAAATAAGATTTCGTGATTTTTGAGAATTTGGCATTTGTTTGCTAAAGCGTGTAATGGTTAAATTTTTTATGTGTTGTTTACATTGTAATTTAATGGGATATTGGATAATGCAAAATATAAAGCAAAATATCAAACAAATGCAAATGATCAGGCAATGTTTTGTGATTAGTGTATCAGTCGGACATTCCCCGACACTCATTTTCAAGCAAAAAAAAAAAATTGCTGTTTTTGCATGATCTTGGATTAGTATCAAATATTTGGAAACCACAAAATTACTTTACATTGAAAGAGGAAGTAAAAAAACTCAACTGTCAACAGAAAGAGACACACAATGCCATGGTCCCAGATTTACAAATCAAGTGCACATCATGTTTGCTTCCAAATCATACCAGAGAACCACAAAGTTTAATTTATATTAGCAGAATCCCATCACACAAAAACATTTAGTGCATTAGTAATCTTTTTATTATGCCTGTTTATTATTTAATTATATTTGGAGGGCTGCATCTAAAATTAAAGTTTATATTAAGTTATTTTATTTATTAACTTATTTTAAATGTATTTAAAGTCACCATGGAAACACAATGGAAAATTCTTATTTTTGAATGGAATACTGTAGTGTAGTGTTTATTATAAATAATGTATCTGTGCACTTCATTATTATATATATATATATATTTTTTAATTCATGTGCCCTAGTTATCAATAATCAAAAACGTTAACCTCCCCTCCCCCTCAAAATGACACATCTTCTCTTCCGGTCACTAGCTTTGGTGCAAGGGCAGAGCTAGTGACATGAGGGGTAAATGCTGGTTTGGGGGGGGGGGGGGGGGGTTATCGATGCATTGAGAAGTGATGACGCAAGCCATGGGGGAGTATACTACGCTTAAAAATTTAAAGGATATTAGGATATATCCACAACATTCTTCTTAGGACATCACAAACTATTTTTTTAGGACAATTGAGGAAGTCTCTCTATCTCATGATCTCTATAGATAGTCTCTCTATCTCTCTTGCGAGCGCTGTTAGGTAGGTTTTGTTCCATCATCGTCATCTTCAATAAATAAAAAATGTCTTCATGCTAGGGTGTCACCGGTGAATCCAGTGGAGAGAAATCCCCTCATATAACTGCAAACTGGCATTCAGTTCTGCATCCATTTTATTAACAACGCCCCAACTTTCAGCAATCCAATCAATTCCCGAAGTACGAAATCAAGTCCTGCCCTCTTATTTCAGATGCCGTTTCATTCAGATAGATGTCAAAGTAGAGAAAAAAAGACAAAAACCACTTCTGTTTCATGCCGACTTTAAAGAGATAAATACATGTAATACCTTGTGCAACATTATATGTTAGTATTCCTATTCATCTCAGTGGCAGTTGCTCAGCTGTTAAAACTCTGCTCTCCGGTAGCTCTCATTTCAGGCTTGCCTATATTCATACAAGCAGCACCAAGATGCACTGGGTCAAGAATTGGCTGGTTTCTCTGTGCATTCTAGTGGTGCCAAAAGCCAAGTCTGGACACCATTTTACCATGGCCAATTAAACGTAGTGTAACAGCTCAGGTGATTGGTTCAAAATATATTTCTGGAATTAAGTGAGCAAAAATCCTAATTTAATGGTGCTCCTCTCTCTATTAGTACTGCTGGATCTTAGCGCTGCATTTGACAATATCGACCACAACATTCTTTTGAATGGACTAGAAAATGATGTTGGAATTAGTGGAATTGCATTGGCATGGTTTATATTGTGCTTATCTGACCATCAGCAATTTGTAGCAGTGAATAATGAGATATCATATCGATCACAAGGTATGGAGTACCACAAGGCTCAGTAGTAGGACCTTTGCTTTTTACCCTCTACATGTTACCCTTGGGAGATATAATCAGGTAACATGGTGTTAGTTTTCACTTTTATGTCAATGATACTCAGCTCTGCATTTCTATATTAGCCCAGTTCTGACAACACTACACAGGTTTAAATCTTGCTAATTACTTACAAAGCCATGAACGGTTATCTCCTTTATATTTGAATGAGCTCTTTTTACATTATAGTCCTTCACTCCCTATGCAATCTCAAAACTCTGGCCATTTGATAATACCTAGAATATCAAAATCAACTGTGGGCAGCAGATCCTTTTCCTGTCTTGCAACTTTGGAACAATCTACTTAGTGTTGTTCTGGAGGCAAACACACTATGTACATTTAAGTCTAGATTAAAGACCAATCTCTTTAACCTGGCACATACAGTACACAGCACACATTTCTAAAATATAAATACTTGAAAGAATTGTTAGGCTGCATTAACTAGGTCAACTGGAACTGGGAACACTTCCTATTACACCCAATATACTTTTTACATCCTAAGAAGAATGGCATCTACGCTAATATTAGTCTGTTTCATTCTTATTCTGATGTCACTGTAGCCATACGGATCCAGTCTGTATCCTGACCAGATGGTTGATCAGCACCTTGAAACGACCTCTACTAGCTAGATGCGCCCTATAGAGACATATCTCCTTCAAAGACTTCATCACCTCAACAACCATCAGCACAAGACTGCGGGAACCAGACAAGTCCTCTGAACAGACCCTGTGGTCAGCTTCGATTCCTACACTGATGTCGTCAATTATCAAGGAAATTGATTGATGTTCTGAATGAATATTCATTGAAATATTCTGAAAGGCAATATTCACAGAAATAAACCTAATCAGACAAGAGAGTACCAATGATTTTTAACACCAAATCTGGCACAACACATCTTGACAAGGCATATTTGAATCAAACATGAGTGCAAAGGAGATTTAAGCAGTACTGCAGAAAAGAAAATTTTTTTACTGAATAACTTTTATTTTGGTGTATTTTGCTATTTTGGTGTATTTCGCAAACCAGTTAAGCGCAAACATCACCTCACAGTCAATCTCATTGGTCAACTCAGTGAAGCAGTGAGAAAATTTCAGACTTCATGGATTCCAAAGAATCATAGATAGATCAAACATGAGAAAATCAATGCGAACCCATTATAATTAGTTATACTATCTAAAATTAATGCAACTTGACACTGACGGTAAACTGAAGATCGATTTTATTTCAGTAGTGCATGGACTTATATATAGATATTTTCGACAGCAGTAAGAATGGATTTAGAACTTATTTGACATTTTCAGTGTAGGAAGCCTTTAGCTATTGTGGCACAGCGCAACAATTGTCACACCTGGCGAAGATAAAATGTTATGCTTTAGGTTACGGTTAGAGGTTAGCATTTACATGACCAATTAAACCTTCAGAAATGTATGTGGGTGTGGTTTGTGCTTAAGTGTTTTAGGAAGAATGGAAGCTAAATTTTATGGATAAGCCTAATTTTATAATGTCTTTATTTTGTGTGTGTGACTGTATTTTGAAATGTAATTGATTGCTGGGATCAAAGCTGACTTTCCAGCATCATTACTCCAGTCTTTTGCTGCTCATTAAAAATGTATATATATAATTTTTTTATAATTAACAATGTCGAAAACAGTTGCGCTGCTGTATTTATTGATTTATTTATTTAGGGAAACCCTGATACACTATCATTCAAACATATGGGGTTAGTAAATTTGTGGTATGAGCTGCTTCATGACTGTGATGGTCTTTCGCTCACATATCTTGTGTAAGAGTGTGCATATATTGTGCAGCAGCAGCAACAGCCTTTAGTCAGGAAAAGACAGTGTTGAGCAATCAGTCTGTCTCCTCCACTCACATCCTGCCCATCTTTCTTTCTTTTTCTTTATCATTTCTTTCTTTCAGACCTTTTCTCTGATTACAGTACGCTGTTAGACTAGTCCTGCAGACCTTTTATCTAACCCTAGATCCTAATATCTTTCTTATTTTACTGAATAGAATATTTTACTGAATTTTATGCTTCTATTGAAAGGCCACAGTTAATCAGTAAATACAGTAGATAGATAAACTAACCTGTGGAGGAACAACAGGTAAAAGTGTTCCCATCCCTGAATCTACGGATGGATGGAAGGACTCCACGTCTCCATAGCGGTATGTGCTGGGATGCAGCTCTGTGAAATGGTTTCCTTGAGGCGGCTCAAATTCACCGTGATGGCCATGAATGCCTGTGTAGTCCCAGCCACTTTCTTGCATGACAAACATCAAGGGAGAACAAATTGAGTTTGAAGTTGAATTAAAAACTGGTTGTTGGACAAATTGAGAGCTTAAATAAATATCTATATATGTGATTATACGTGTTCTAGAAATTATATATATATATATTATATATAACTTACCAGGATGAGTCTGAGGGTCAGTACTGAGATACGGGTAGAAGTCATATATTGGCCGAGTGTCTGGATCATACGGAATTAATTCTTCTGACAACTGAAAATAAATAAATTAATAAATCAATAAATATTCCAAACCCCCCCCTTCCCCCACACACATTTTTGCTTTTTACCTATTTATATATAAAGGTCAACTAAATTGCACTTAAACCAAAAAAAAAAAAGAAAAAGAAAAGAAAGACAAATAAAAAGAATTCTAGTTTTGACTTGAAAAGTTTAACATTTTTGAAACAGAATGCAATCTCTCATATACTTACAGGTGAAATTACACAGCCATCCATTCTGTAATGCAACATGAAGCCCTTCACTCATATACTGTATCTTCTTCTGTGGCGTCTATCTCACAGTTTCCCACCTGTTTACAGAATATTGCATAACGTGGAAATTACTTCACAAGAGTGCTGTACTTTGGTATCACTTTTCAAATGGGCAAATCTTGTTTTAAAACTCTTCTGCCTTCAGCTTCACCGTCCTGATGTGAGAAAGACGAAATTTCCTGTATTGCCCATAAGTGATAATGCTGACTTCACTGAAGCATCTGGCCTCTGATAGGTCAAATGTGGCGACGACTCGTGATTTTTCATTTATGACACTGTTAAGGGATTTCGGCCAATCATTATCCAGTAGATGGGTTGGCTTTATCTCCACCATCTCTTAATTGTTTTAATAATTCTTTAGTAAAGTTTGTCAGATGATACATTTGACTGATTTCAGAAAGATTATTTAATAAATTGTGTGCAAACTCCAGGCCTACCTACTGTACATAAAAGTACATAAAACTTTCTGTTTTAGAATTTTTTTACTATTTTCATCACTTCAAGATCTTATTCGTGGATTCTAGTTACTGCACCGTTGTGCTTTTGTGAAATACAGTACATTCGTAATTATAACAGTATGAGCAAAGCTAAAGAAAAACACTGTTATATTTTTGTAACTGTGTTTCTGAGTTGAGTAAATAGGCTTTGTATTGTGGCCTTGAGTCAGTCAATCAAAGGGAGATTTTTACATGCGCTATTGTCTGAGAATCATAAACTTCAGCGTTCAACCAAAGTGAAGTTATGAGAGAGTTTGTTCCCTTTTTAATCAAAGCTTCACACTGTTATCGCAGGTTTTGAGGAAGCAACTACTATTGCAGCATAGACAAATGCATTATTCTGTGTTTGCTTGGATATTCATATGCAAAACTCGATTGACATTAGGTGTGTTTCCGGCATTGTTTTAAAAGTGGAAAAATATCTTTCTACACTTACAAAAAAAAAAAAAAAAATTCCAGGACTTTAAATAAGACAAATACTTTTGGAGTACATTCTGCAAGAAAATACTATTTCAGTCATGCTACTTTAATATATCATGTTTATTTCAATGAATTACTTGCCATTTCTTTGTTACTATTTGCAAATTAACTGTCCTCTATTTTGAATAGAATACTTTAAATACACGACAGGCTTATTGAAAACACTCCATAAACATGCACACACACACACACACACACAAAGTAAATGGGGAAGTTTGGAGTTTTCACATTCACTTCCCCAAAATGTGAATGTGAAAGACTTTTATGGACACTTGTGTAATGTCATCTCTTTTCTGGAGTTGAGTACCCTGAAAGTCTTTTATTTTTGGATTTAAAAAAAAAAAGTTTTATGGAGATTAAAACTCTATAATAAATGAGCTAGGAAGAAGAAATCAGATGTTTTAATGTTTGTCCTCTCGATTGGTTGATTCTGATTTCAAAATGAATTATATATAATGGTGTTTTGACAGGACAGTTTTTAACTAGCTGACCAGTGCATTGTGACTCCTGAGCGGGAACCCGAGTGTTTTTAGAGTCTGTGTGTTCTCATGTTTTCCCAATAGTGCATTGCAGGGTATTTTCAGGCACCACAGGAAGTCCGTTACATCTGCACACACTCGCACTCTCTCTCTCTCTCTCTCTCTCTCTCTCTCTCTCTCTCTCTCTCTCTCTCTCTCTCTCTCTCTCTCTCTCTTTCTCTCTCTCTTTCTCTCTCTCTCTCTCTCTCTCTCTCTCACACACACACACAGTCACTTGTCTCTGTTGCACAACAGTCCTTGATCAGCTCTCTAACTGTCTTGGTCTAGAGCAGAGGACAGTAGCCACACCACCATCGTTAAGCTTGCGAAAAGTTGAAATTGAGATGTTTTGTTATATTGTTAACAGTAATCACTCACAAAACACTTTCCTTATTCAGTCCTTTGGTACAACTCTCAGATCACAATTGTGATTCTCAAAAAAAAAAAAAAAAAAATCACCCTCCACATCATCTAGTCAGCTGTGCAAATCATAAAAGCAATTTCTCATTCTTCTGAAAAAATTTCAAATGCTTTGGTACATATATGCAATTTCCTACATTATCAATGGCTTATGACATGTTGCTCGAAATACATTTTCCTGCTTCTCTGTTGAATTACCCCCAAAACATCTAGGCATTAGTTCATTTCATAAGTCATTAAATGCAAAATGGCTGAACTAGTTGTCATAATCTGTCATGCATTGCAGGCATATATTCCATACAGACTTTTTTTGTAAATGTGTCCTGAATTGAATTGCACAGGTAAATCTTGAATTTCACCAATGAATGGGTTCTCTTAAATAGTTCAGGGATGCACCTCCTGAGCAGTTAATACTGCAAAACAGTACTGTAACTGTAGCACATGTTGTAGACCCACAAACTCAAGTCAAGTCTGCTTTATTGTAAATTCTTCCATATAAGTTACTCTTAGACCCTTTGTGTATACAGTAACATTAACAGTAGAACATATAACATAAAATACAACTATACAAATATACAAATAAGGTAATGTAAAAAAAAAAAAAAAGTTCAGAGTTCAGTGGTGCATGGGGATAAAGCTGGGAGGGGGGGGGGGGGGGCAATGTGGGGAGGGAGTTCAGCTTCCTGACAGCCTGATGAATGAAGCTGTCCTTCAGTCTGCTGGTAATGTTAGGCTAAATGCCCTAGGGGGGGTACACCACTATAAAAGGTTTAAAAATCCACTGGCTTAATTGATTACAGTGTTAATTGCCTGTAGCCTATTTTTATACAATATATATTATTTCTTATATTATGCCTCGTTAAGCACGTTTTCTAGGGAAGAAAATGCTTAGCATGCAATTCTGCTTGCATGCACACAGAATATACTTTTTTAAATAAATTCTATAGCATATTTGGGCTTTTTTATTTTTTTAAATCACCGTCTTAATTAAGCAGCGTTTTCTTTATGGGAGGAAAACACTGCTGTTCTTCTGGGCTTATCTTATTTCATGTAGCCTATCATTTATTAATAAAATGTATACCAAATTCTGCCTTTTTTTACCACTGTCTTATAATGGACTAATTAGTCCATTAATAAAGCGTTTTCTTTCTAGGGATAGCCTACGCTTAAGATGCAGTTTACAGAGTGACGTTCATATTCTTGGTTATTCTGCTTGTCTGTATGCTTTATTAATAAGGTGTTTACTGAATTTAGTCATCCAGAGTGTAACAAACGTTCATAGTCACGGGAAGAAGGAGGCAGGAACCGGCGAACATTCAAACAAAACTTTATTAATACAATATACCTAAAAGAGCACGACAGCCCCTTCTCGTGGACGACTGTCGCACACAAACAGAAGCAAAACCCAAAATAAAGTCAGAGCCTGGTCCTCTCTCGTCCAACACTGTCATCAGTCCCTTCTCTGAAGCTCCTGCGGGACTCAATACCGGTGAATGGCGCAGGTGCTCCACCGGCCTCGCTCCGTTCCCACGGCTCTCGTCACACAGTGTTTTACATTAAGCGTTTTACTATGTCCCAAAACCGTGCCTTAATAAGCATGCACTGACTATTTCTCCAAGTTCAAAACAAAACTCTATGAACCGCTCCATTGTGGACTTATGGAGCTGTATGAACCACTACAAGCTAAACAAGAAGTGTTTGTCTGAACTTGTTTTGCGAGAGAACGCAAAAAATTAAAAATATGTTTTTTTCTCCCACCCCAATTTTTTTCACTCACTCTGATTTTTTTCCCACCACAATGACCCTTGAACATGTCCTTAATGTTAATAAAAAAATATTTGCACATTTTTTGTTGTGATGTTAAATTTGATGTCTTGAAGTTGACAATCAACATTCTTTGATAAAAAAGAAATCAAATCTTTATTTTTCAAGCCTAATTTCTAACTTATTTAAGTACCTTAAAAATTGTCCAACGTGGCTATCTCAAATATAAAAGCACAGCATTTAAGGAAACAAATATACCGTACATCTAATACACATACATCCCAGGGCATGATGAGTGAGTCAAACGGAATGACCGTAATTCCGTAATGTTCCAGCCACCAAAGACAGATTCGCAAATAACCTGCCTGATCTATCTCAACTGCTACTTGTACCCAAAAATACACATGAATTAGACGAAATTACTGACAACATGGGCACTATTTTCTCTAATACATTAGAAGCTGTTGCCCCCATCAAATTGAAAAAGGTTAGAGAAAAACGTACTGTGCCATGGTATAACAGTAATACTCACTCTCTCAAGAAAGTAACTCGTAGTCTTGAACGCAAATGGAGAAAAACTAACTTGGAAGTTTTTAAAATTGCATGGAAAAACAGTATGTCCAGCTATAGACAGGCTCTAAAAACTGCTAGGGCAGAGCATATCCACAAACTCATTGAAAAAAACCAAAACAATCCAAGGTTTTTATTTAGCACAGTGGCTAAATTAACAAATTACCAGACGCCACCTGATTCAAATATTCCACCAACGTTAAATAGTAATGACTTTATGAATTTCTTCACTGATAAAATAGATAACATTAGAAATACAATAGCGAATGTAGATTCTACAGCGTCTAACACTTCAGTTTCATCCATCGCACCCAAAGATAAACTGCAGTGCTTTACAAATATAGGACAGGAAGAGCTAAATAAACTTATCACTGTATCTAAACCAACAACATGTTTATTAGATCCTGTACCCACTAAATTACTAAAAGAGCTGTTACCTGTAGCCGAAAAACCGCTTCTCAATATCATTAACTCGTCGTTATCTTTAGGTCACGTCCCAAAACCATTCAAGCTGGCGGTTATCAAGCCTCTTATTAAGAAACCAAAACTAGATCCTAGTGTACTGGCAAATTATAGGCCTATTTCAAATCTTCCATTTATGTCTAAAATTTTAGAAAAAGTTGTGTCTGCTCAATTGAGCACCTTCCTGCATAAAAATGATCTGTATGAAGAATTTCAGTCAGGTTTTAGGCCCCACCATAGCACAGAAACTGCACTTGTTAAAATTACAAATGACCTGCTTCTTGCGTCAGATCAAGGCTGCATCTCATTTCTAGTCTTACTTGATCTTAGTGCTGCGTTCGACACCATAGATCATGACATACTCATAGATCGATTACAAAACTATACAGGTATTCAAGGGCAGGCTCTAAGATGGTTTAGATCCTACCTGTCCGATCGCTAACATTTTGTTTACTTAAATGGGGTGTCATCTCATTTATCATCAGTAAAATATGGAGTGCCACAAGGATCCGTCCTAGGTCCCCTTCTATTTTCAATATACATGTTGCCCCTTGGTAATATTATTAGAAAATACGGAATTAGCTTCCACTGTTATGCTGATGATACTCAGCTATATATTTCAACGAGACCAGATGAAACTTCCCAATTATCTAAGCTAACAGAGTGTGTTAAAAATGTAAAAGATTGGATGACAAATAATTTTCTCCAATTAAATTCGGATAAGACAGAGATATTAATTATTGGACCAAAAAACACCACACAGAATCTTGTAGATTACAATCTGCAACTAGACGGATGTACTGTTACTTCCTCTACAGTCAGAAATCTGGGTGTTATATTAGACAGCAATTTGTCTTTTGAAAATCATATTTCCAATGTTACAAAAACCGCATTCTTCCATCTTAGAAACATTGCCAAGCTACGAAACATGTTATCTGTTTCTGATGCAGAAAAGCTAGTTCATGCTTTCATGACCTCTAGACTGGACTATTGTAATGGACTTCTAGGTGGTTGTCCTGCTTCGTCAATAAACAAGCTACAGGTCGTCCAAAATGCAGCAGCTAGAGTCCTTACCAGGTCAAGAAAATATGATCATATTACCCCAATTTTACAGTCTCTGCACTGGCTACCTATTAAGTTCCGTATCTGTTACAAATTATCATTACTTACCTATAAGGCCCTAAATGGTTTAGCTCCTGCGTACCTAACTAGCCTTCTACCACGCTACAACCCATCACGCACCCTAAGGTCACAAAACGCTGGACTTTTGGTAGTTCCTAGGATAGCAAAGTCCACTAAAGGAGGTAGAGCTTTTTCACATTTGGCTCCCAAACTCTGGAATAGCCTTCCTGATAATGTTCGGGGTTCAGACACACTCTCTCTGTTTAAATCTAGATTAAAAACGCATCTCTTTCGCCAAGCATTCGAATAATGTATCTCTTAAATTGTGAGTGTAGTTGCATCTGCATTTTTATTCTTTAGCTTGGGTTAAACTAATTTTACTTTGTTGGATCAGCAGCTATGCTAATGATGTCTCTATTTTGTTTCTATGTTTTGCCACGGGATTTACATCCCGTGGTAACTAGGATTTACACAAGCTCCAGTCTGGATCCAGAACACCTGAGAAGAGATGATGCTGACCCTCAGAGGACCCCAGATGATGCTAACCTTGAATCAACAAACAGAACTAACAATTATTGCTACATGTGTGACTGCATCCTATAATTACTATTAATTAATAATATTGATAGTTCATCATCTAGCTGACTACGTCTTGTATTATTATTATTATTTTTATTTTTCTAAAATCCTGTCAAACGTGCACAAACTACTAGCTACTACTAAATATTGTAGAAACCAAATTTTCTGTAAAGTTGCTTTGTAACGATTTGTATTGTAAAAAGCGCTATACAAATAAACTTGAATTGAATTGAATTGAATTGAGAAAAATGAGATGACAGCAGGATGACTTGGTTATTATCTCTGTGAACAAACTTCCTGTAGGTTTCAGCCACTGCAGCCATCATAACCACACTGCACTCTGACTAGCCACACATTTGAACAGGTTTTCTCACTTTCTCTCATCTTCAGTTCTTTTACAAACATACATTAACACTGTTCATACTGGAAATCAAGCAAGATTCTTAGTAATTATACAGTAAAAAAGTAACACCTGTTAAATGTTGCCATGTGCAATAACAGATTAAGTTTCATGTGGAATAATTTTTTTTCAGCATGATTGTTAAGTTCCACATAGATCTTTTTTATTTCCTAGTTCTACAGAAAAAAGAATCATGTACTGGTCAACCACATGATTTTATTGTGAAAATGTGCTGTCTGATTAAAATGGTCATATGACATTGCTAAAAAGAACATTATTTTGTGTATTCTGTGTAAAGCAATGTGTGTTATGTGGTTCAAGGTTAAAAAAACACATTATTTTCCACATAAGGTACATTATTGTTGCTCCTCTATGCCCCCACCTTTCTGAAACGCATTGATTTTTACAAAGCTCATAATTCTAAAAAAAGCAAGGTGTGCTATGATTGGCCAGCTATCCAGTGCATTATGATTGGGTCAAATTCCTCAAGTGTGTGACAGAAATGTTACGCCCCTTACCATAATGTGATGCGTGACCCGGTAGGAGGGTCGAGGCAAAAAATAAATAAATAAATAATAATAATAAACAAGGTAATGTTGCATCATGCGGGGACATAATTACTGATTATCATGATTTATACTGTCTTTTTTATGCATTGCGTTGCGTATCACACTGCGTAAACATAAAATCATGTCTTCATTTGTGGTCGGAGAAATAACAAACAAAAAGCGATACTCTACACAGCTCAAAACTAGATTTTGAATCGTCAGTGGCAAATTCTTTAAATATTACAACGTACTTACAGTCTGTGAGTCAGAAGCGCCAGACTGTTCTTGCAAAGTTGGAATTGCCCCACTTTATAGAAACAGAGACCGTATTGTAGGCTACCCTCCCATGAAACAGTCGTCATTCTCCATAAAATGCGCTGCACACATCTGAATATTCAGGTTGAACTGTTCCAGAACAGTGTTATAAATACAGCTTAACCACTGATTTCTAATTTTGTTCTCTTTTGGATAGGCCAAACAAAGTAGATTCGCTTTCACAGGGAAACACATAGCATCTCCACAACATGGTGGCTGCAACAGCGAGAATAAAAGTTAAGCCTTCTTTCTTTGCATGAACATCTGGGCGGCGTTATGCAAATCTTCCAACTTCGTGATGTAGACATGTGGGGGCGTGTTAAATGAGATGTTTTAGGTATGCGTGGTTGACTCTTAACTTTTATAAAGAATATCTCTTTGGATTTGAGACTTTAGTCTTTGCAACTTTATAGATCTTATTTATGCACCAAGAGCTTGTCACACTCCAAAGAGAAAGGGAAAATTTGAATGACATCATATGATCCCTTTACCACAGGTATGGTATGCAACAAGGCTCAGTCTTGGGCCCTTTGTTGTTCTCTTTGTATGGTTCCCTTTGGTGTTTTTATTAGACAGAATGTAATTACTTTTCATAGTTACCATGCAGATTTTCTCCAGATAAAGTCAAATTTCAAAGTTTTTTAATTGGTGGATTGCATTAAGGAGATTTAACACAAATAGTAAGTAATTTCCAGGATCAAAACAGTTAAATTATAAACATTGTCCAGATTACTTTTTGTGAAATTGACATCTAAATTTTAAGAGTTTCTAACTCAGATGATACAGTTAGTTCAGAACATTGTCTTCTTATTATGATGCTGTTAAAGTTGTTCATGCATTCATAACTAGAGCTGATTATTACAATGTACTGTCGGGTACATTCCAATCTCCTTTCCATTGCTTACATGTACTGTTACATAGCACTTTCTCAATTTCTTACATATAAACTCTGTTAATGGTCTGGTCCATCAATATAAAAGAGAACACTTATATAACTTCTTCTGCTTCTCTAAAAACCATACCTTCAGAAGACCGACTTTGAGGTTCATTAGCTCTGACCTTGCCCTTTTTAAACTCCACAGCACCTCCTCATCTGCATGTATCACAATCAGTGTCATATCTTAACCAGTATCTGCCACCAAAAGAGGATGTTTCTCATTATCAGTCCTGTATGTTTAAATACATTTGTTGAAACATGCCAGTCAGGTGAGGTGGAATTCCCGAACTGGTTGTTGGTTTCTCCAAAAGTTGCTTCCTATCGCACCTTACTGTATCTCACCTTATCCTGGGGAGTTTTTATGTATTTGTTTTGTCTTTGTCTTGCTTGCTGGGGACTGTAATGCATCATTCTTTGAAAAGCAGTTTTGAAATAATTTTTTATTGTGTCATGAGCTAAAAATATATGTAAAATAATTTAATTAAATTGCTTTAAAGAACCCACAAACCAGTATATACTTTCTCTAAATAACCATGTAGAAACGTATAGGAACTCCAAACAGAGATAAATAGGTTTTTTTTTTTTTTGGAGAAAAGATGCTAAAAATAACAGTTGAAGACCCATTATTTTCATTTCCTTAGTGACAACCTTCAGAGGATGAAGAACTACTGATAGTCATCAAAGCTAAGAGCTAAAGGATCATGGCTCAACTGAAGTGATCCAGTATGGAGTTTACAAGTGTTGAACATGCCAAAAATATATTAGCAGTACTAATGTTCTACCACCATCATCTGGCAATAAAGAGCATCTTGAACAGATGTCACAAGCTGGTTAAATTACTCTTTCATGTAAACCAGGGCAATGTAACCACGCTGAACCTACATGAAAGTGTACTACTTCTAGTACTATTACTAATATTGCTATTAATAATAATAATAATAATAATAAATAAATAAACAACTTCAGTTTTAGATTTATAGGTAGACTCATAATGTATGAAACTGCACTAATGGGTGACTGTCAGAATAATTATTTCAGGTCATACAATATATGGAAAATGTATTAGGACATTATGGATTCACGTGTTTCAATTGGCTCCATTTCCACAGGTGTATAAAATCAACCACATAGCCATTCAGTCTGAAATGACAAACATTTGTGAAGAATGGATTGTTCTAAAGAGTTCAGAGTATTCAGCCCTAGTACTGTGATTGGATTCCATCTTTGCGATTATATATTCTAGATATTCTAGATACTAGTTTAGAAACAGCAGCAGTTCACAGTGTTCTGAAGCACATGCTGCTAGATCCGATTACTTTTCTTCTCTTTTAGAAGAAAACAAATAACCCCAGGTATTTATTCATTACAGTGGCTAAATTGATGAAAAATAAAGCCTCAACAAAGTGTTGACATTTCCCAACACCACAGCAGTAATGACTTTATGAACTACTTTCCTTCTAAAATCGATACTACTAGAGATAAAATTGCAACCATTCAGCCGTCAGCTACAGTATCACATCAGACAGTGCACTATAGACCCCCTGAGGAACAGTTCCACTCATTCTCTACCATAGGAGAGAAAGAATTGTATAAACTTGTTAAATCATCTAAACCAACAACATGTATGTTAGACCCTATACCATCTAAGCTCCTAAAAGAGGTGCTTCCAGAAGTCATAGATCCTCTTCTGACTATTATTAATTCCTCATTGTCATTAGGATATGTCCCCAAAACCTTCAAACTGGATGTTATTTATCCTTTCATCAAAAAACCACAACTTGACCCTAAAGAACTAGTTAATTATAGACCAATCTCGAATCTCCCTTTTCTGTCCAAGATACTAGAAAAGGTACTATCCTCACAATTATATTCCTTCTTAGAGAAAAATGTTATCTGTGAGGATTTCCAGTCAGGATTTAGACTGGATTTAGATAGTACTGAGACTGCTCTCTTTAGAGTTACAAATTACCTGCTCTTATCATCTTATCGTGGTTGTATATCTCTATTAGTTCTATTGGACCTTAGTGCTAAGCAGGGGCGGACCGGCCATCGGGAGCACCGGGACATTTCCCGGTGGCCTGATGGTCATTCTGGCCTGACGGTTGCCGCTGTGCAGTCGATCAGGCTGACGTGCAATAGGCTGGTATGCAACTGGGAATTAATTGATGGTCTTATGAATTTACGACTCGCGATCGCGGAGTGAAAATAACACCACCACATGACCAAACATCAACGAAGCACTGCCTAATTGGCTATATCCAGAGGCAGGCTTTATCTTAGGAAATCGGAAAAAATGGAGCGCAAACACAAAGGAGGAGCAGAGACAGAGAAAAGCCCTGGCCACAGACGCAGCAAGTTGCTGCAAAATCCCAGCCATGTTCGCCAGTAAGGGAGCAGGTTGGTCAGAATTACGTTTATAGCCTATTTACTATGGTTCACTGAAAAAAACGAACCGTTCAGTTCACCACCACACACGGTTTGACACGCGCTGGGACCGCTGTTCAACTTAAATCTGACAAAGCATCTGTAATATGGTTTACTATAAATAACATGTAAAACAAACAGGGTTCAAATAATATATGTTTCTGTTGATGCATACGCATTCTGGATTCCCAGACATTACAACAACAGCGATGAAAAATACCTCTACAAATCATTCAATCTTGTTCAATACTAATGCGAAAACTGTATCATTGCATTCTCTTAAAGTGACAGTCTTTATATTAATCGAACTGCAACAACCAAGAAATCACTCACTGCTCTTGATTAAAAAGCTTTTTTTTACTTTAATAAAAATTAAAGTAAAATTTTTTTACTTTAATTTATAAAAATAAATTTTTATATTTAATAAACTTAAATAAGAGCTTTAATTTCTGTACCTAAAAACTAATGCAGGACCTAGCCTACCTAAAAAAAACCTTGAAAGTCAGTTTATTTGTATCTTTACTCTATTGTATTTATTTGTGCTGTTGCTTGTAGTTAGAATATTCTTAATAATATGATAATATACATATATTTTTTGAAAGTATAGTTTTTCCATAAACATAGAACATACTCTTATATCGAAACCGTGACTCTAAAACCGTGAAACAAACCGAACCGTAAAAAAGTTGAACTGTTCCACCCTAATATTTACATAATCATTTGGCAGACGGACGCTTTCATTCAAAGCGACTTACAATAGATAAAATCTATTTAATATATATATATATATTAATATATATTATACATTCAGCAGAACACACCACAAGATCTTTTACCGGATTTAAATTATTCAGATGTTTTACTGAACATTGTTATTGGAGGAGCAGCGGCGCTGATCAAACGCTTCAGGACACGCAGACGTTTGTCAACTGCAAGCCGTTCTATTCGCCACGGGAGTTTCACTTGTTCATTCTGGTGAGTGTTTACATTCCTCCACAAGCGCACATGAGCTCAGCTTTACAGAAACCGCTGATCAGATCACAGACACAGAACAACAACACCCAGACTCCGTTTTAATCATTCTTGGAGACTTTAATAAAGCCAATCTCTCCCGTGAACTGCCAAAATACAGACAGCATGTTACATGTCCCACCAGAGACAGTAATATATGGGATCACTGTTACACCACAATAAAGGATGCATATCACTCTGTTCCATGAGCAGCTTTGGGACGTTCTGATCACTGTCTGGTTCATCTTATACCATCCTACAAGCAGAAACTTAAATCTGCTAAACCTGTAGTAAGGACTGTGAAGAGATGGACCAGCGAAACAGAGCAGGATTTACAATCTTGTTTTGACCTCACTGATTGGAGTGTTTTTGAAGCTGCTACCACCGATCTGGATGAACTCACAGAGACTGTAACATTCTATATTAGTTTCTGTGAGGATATATGCATTCCTACCAGGACTTATTTAACATTCAACAATGATAAGCCATGGTTTACAGTAAAACTCAGACATCTTCGTCAGGCCAAAGAGGATGCCTACAGAAATGGGGACAGAGTCTTGTACAATCAGGCCAGGAACACACTGAACAAAGAGATTAGAGTGGCTAAAAAGACCTACGCTAAAAAGTTGGAAGACCAGTTTACTTCCAACGACTCAACTTCAGTTTGGAGAGGACTGAGAGCCATCACAAACTACAAGACACCACCCCCTTGCACTGAGGCTAATCAACGACTTGCTAACGACCTGAATGAGTTTTATTGTAGATTTGAAACCCCCAAGACCCATTCTGACCATCTCCCTACACAACCATTAACACCTCCTGCAATCCCCCTCTCCATACCTCCTGCTCTTCAATTCTGTGAAGATGATGTGCGCCAGGTCTTCAAGAAGAACAAAAGAAGAAAAGCACCAGGCCCAGATGGCGTTACACCAGCCTGTCTGAAAATCTGTGCTGACCAGCTGGCCCCCATCTTTTCACAGAACTTCAACAGGTCCCTGAAGTTGTGTGAAGTGCCTTCCTGCTTCAAACGCTCCACCATAATCCCCATTCCAAAGAAACCCAAGATAACAGGATTTAACGACAATAGACCTGTGGCTCTAACGTCTGTCGTCATGAAGTTGTTTGAAAAACTGGTTCTGGCTTATCTGAAGGACATCACTGGACCCTTACTGGACCCCCTGCAGTTTGCTTACCGAGCAAACAGGTCCGTGGATGATGCAATCAACATGGGATTGCACTTCATCCTGCAACATCTGGACAAAACAGGGACTTATGTGAGGATCCTGTTTGTGGACTTTAGTTCGGCTTTCAACACCATCATCCCAACAACCCTCCAGACCAAACTGATCCAGCTCTCTGTTCCTAGCTCTATCTGTCAGTGGATCACCAGCTTTTTGACAGATAGGCAACAGTTAGTGAGACTGGGGAAATTCATGTCAAACAGCTGCTCCACCAACACTGGTGCCCCTCAGGGATGTGTTCTCTTCCCTCTGCTCTTCTCCCTGTACACAAACGACTGCACGTCTAAAGACCCCACTGTCAAGCTCCTGAAGTTTGCAGACGACACTGCAGTCATCGGCCTCATCCAGGACGGTGATGAGTCTGCTTACAGACAAGAGGTTGAGCAGCTGGCTGTCTGGTGCAGTCTTAACAACCTGGAGCTGAACACGCTCAAAACAGTGGAGATGATCGTGGACTTTAGGAGAAACCCCCCTGCACTTTCCCCACTCACCATCATGACCAGCACTGTGACTGCAGTGGAGTCATTCAGATTCCTGGGAACCACCATCTCTCAGGACCTGAAGTGGGACAATCACATTGACTCCATTGTGAAAAAGGCCCATCAGAGGTTGTACTTCATTCGCCAGCTGAGGAAGTTTAACCTGCCACAGGAGCTGCTGAGACAGTTCTACTCAGCCGTCATTGAGTCTGTCCTGTGCACTTCAATAACTGTCTGGTTTGGTTCAGCAACAAAATCAGACATCAGAAGACTACAGAGAACTGTTCGGACTGCCAAAAGGATTATTGGTGCTCCCCTGCCCACCCTTCAAGAACTGTATACATCCAGATTGAGGAAAAGGGCTCAGAAAATCACTCTGGATCCCTCACATCCAAGTCACCCCATCTTTGAACTTTTGCCATCTGGCCGGCGCCTCAGAGCCACAAATACCAGAACAGCAAGGCACAAGAACAGTTTCTTCCCCCAGGCAATCTACCTCATGAACAGTTAAATGCTCCCCACTTATGCTTATGCAAAAAATGTGCAATATCCTTATATTTATTTGTTACCCCTCCATCTTAGTACATCCCTGCATCTTACTCAATCCTATTCCATTATCATTTATAGCGCAATTGTTTATACACTTATTTATTTGCCTATTTTTATTTTATTTTATTTATTTATTTATTTATTTATTTTTGTCTGTGTGTGTCAGGAATCAATCAGGCTCATTCACATCCAAGACACAAAGATCACACTCACCCGAATACTAATCACCTGCACCTGTCATCAATCCCAGCAATTACTGAACACTACAAAGGAACACACCTCACCTCCAGTCCCTGTCAAACCTTGAACTAGGAAAGACCCACTAACCTGTTCTCTGTGCATTCCAGACTTTTCCTAATCAGTTCCAGTCTGTTGCCACAGTGATACTTATCTACTTCCTCGTCTTGAGATCCCGCGTTCTCCTAGGTGTGTTCCTTGGATTGTGTTTCATGCCAAAGTCCAGCCTGCCACTATCTGCAAGAGAAAAGACGATCATTCATGTTCTCATTACAGTACCTGTTTATGCATCTACGTTTATTCTGCTGTCCAATGAGAGCTTCAATAAATGTTATACTGAATCCTTCTTGGTATCTGAGTATACAGTCCTGACAGAAGGTTTGACCATAACCGCAATGGATTCAGTACAACCCGGTCCAGGGATCAATCCAGCTGGAATTCCTCCTCTTGAGTCTGCCGAGCGCGGAGCGGCAGTGATCCCCACTTCCGCATCTGTCGCTTCTTCTCCGCTGTGCATTTCCAGTTCAATGGTGAAACCAGCGCCCTTGTCTGGTCGGGAAGAAGATTGCAATGGGTTTCTTCTGCAATGCTCACTTGCTTTAGAGGTACAACCTTACCATTTTCCTACTGAACATTCCAAGATTTCCTTCATCATTTCACTTCTATCTGGCCGAGCACTTCAATGGGCAGAAACCATGTGGAATCAGTCAGGACCGGTTACCGATTCTCTTCAGAATTTCATAGCACACTTCAAAGAAGTTTTTGGTTGTCCAATAGGTGATTCATCAATTTGTGAACAGTTATATCACCTTCAACAAGGCCGAATGTCTATCACAGAATATGCATTGAAGTTTAGAACCCTTGCCGCTGCGAGTGGGTGGAACGAGAGAGCACTCATCACTACTTATCGTCAAGGTTTGAACCCAGCCCTCAGATTGCAACTCGCAATTTATGATGATGTCATGGGCCTCGAAAAGTTTATTCAACAATCAATCCGAGTCTCCCGTCGAGTTCAAAATTGTTCGGCTGATCATTACCGATCATATGCTTTCTCATCCAGACCTACTGAGAACCCAGATTCCCGTGGATTTTAACCTATGGTTGAGCCTATGCAAATTGACCATACCCGTCTCTCTCCATCAGAAAGAACCAGACGCATGACCAATAATCTCTGTCTGTATTGTGGAGACAACACCCATTACATCGGTGTCTGTCCTGTTCATCCACCTCGTTTCTTGGTGAGTTCGATGACAGTCAGTCCCCTCAGTGTTGCTCCTCTCTCGACCACAGTATCATTGATTTCTGCTGATGTTATCATTTCCCTTACAGCCCTCATCGACTCAGGATCAGCGGGCAATTTCATTTCGGGCGACCTCTGCCGGAAACTCCAACTCCCAAAGACTCTCACCCCAACCCTGTTCACAGCCAAGACAGTGACCGGAAAAGTTTTGAATCCGGGGTATGTGAAACACAGAATCAAACCAATCACATTAAGAGTAGGCTGTTTGCACGAAGAGTCATTCACTCCTTTGGTGCTAGAAAATTCCACTTCTGCAATCATTCTTGGCAGACCCTGGCTTATCCAGCATAATCCCGAGGTTTCATGGATTAACGGAGATATTCTGCGCTGGGGTTCTACCTGTTTCTCTACACAAGAAGACTACATACAAGAAGCTTTAACTCAGGGGTACATCCGTCCATCAACTTCTCCAGCAGCATCTAGTTTCTTCTTCGTGGCAAAGAAAGACGGGGGTCTACGACCTTGCATCGATTACCGAGCTCTTAACAAGATCACCACAAAGTTTCGGTACCCACTTCCTCTCGTACCCACATCACTCGAACAACTACGAGGTGCTAGTATCTTCACCAAACTAGACCTCAGGAGTGCGTATAATCACATTCGGATACGAGAGGGGGATGAGTGGAAAACGGCATTCATCACCCCCTCAGGTCACTATGAGTACCTCGTTATGCCTTATGGGCTGGTCAACGCCCCTTCTGTGTTCCAAGATTTCATGAACGAGGTACTCCGTGATTTCCTCAACAAATTTGTGATTGTGTATATACATGACATTCTAATATTCTCCCAAGATGAATCTGCACAGAGTTCTCCAACGATTACGAGATTATTCTCTCTTCTTGAAAGCAGAGAAGTGCCTTTTCCATCAAGAATCAGTTACCTTCCTCGGGTATATCGTGAGTAAGCAAGGTGTACAGATGGACGATGGAAAGGTTGCCGCAGTCACTTCATGGCTCACTCCACAAACAGTAAAAGAACTCCAACGATTCCTTGGCTTCGCAAATTTCTATCGCAGATTTATTAACAACTACAGTACCATAACTTTTTCACTCACTTCGCTTCTGAAAGGGAAACCGAAGTCCTTGACCTGGAATCCTGAAGCAGATCACGCATTCCAAACCTTGAAGAACAAATTCATCACCGCTCCTCTTCTACGTCACCCTAATCCAGATCTCGCCTTCATTGTTGAAGTCGATGCCTCCACGACTGGAGAAGGTGCCATACTATCTCAGCACCAGGAGAATGTCCAAAAACCTCTTCCCTGTGCCTTCTTTTCAAAGAAGTTGTCACCAGCTGAACAGAACTATGATGTGGGTAATCGGGAACTCCTCGCTATTAAACTGGCTCTGGAGGAGTGGAGACATTTGCTCGAAGGGGCACAACATCCATTCATGGTACTTACTGATCATAAGAATCTACAATATCTCAAAGAAGCCAAAAGACTAAACCCACGTCAAGCCCGTTGGGCCTTATTCTTCACTCGGTTCCATTTCCACATTTCCTATCGGCCAGGAACCAAGAACATTCGTGCAGATGCCTTGTCCAGACTCCATGCCTTTCCAGACACCGTTGACGAACCTGAACCAGTCCTGCCCGCTACAGTCTTTGTTAACCCTATTATATGGGACATTGATGATCAGATCCAAGAAGCTACGGAACGAGAACCTATACCACCGAAATGCCCTGACACTCTCACGTACGTTACAAACGAATATCGCCTACCTCTCATCGAATCTGCTCATTCGTCAGTTGGTACAGGTCATCCCGGAGCAACACAAACTTACACTCTTCTACAACAACGATATTGGTGGCCAGGCATGAGAGAGGAAGTACAGCGTTTCGTCCAGGGATGTCAAGTTTGTGCTGTATCAAAGACTCCCCGTCACTTACCTTCAGGAAAACTATTACCTCTGCCCATTCCCCAACGGCCATGGTCACATCTTGGCATCGATTTTATTACTGACTTACCACCATCAGGAGGCAACACCTGCATTCTCATTATAGTCGACAGATTCTCCAAAGCCTGTAAACTGATCCCCTTACCAGGTCTTCCTACAGCTCTTGAGACAGCCGAGAACCTCTTCAATCAGGTTTTTCGTCACTTTGGCATTCCTGAGGACATTGTGTCGGATCAAGACCCCAATTTATCTCACGGGTATGGAAAGCTTTATTTTCTCTTCTCGGAGTAACGATAAGCTTGACATCGGGGTACCATCCTCAGGCCTATGGACAGACTGAAAGAAAGGTTCAAGAAATAAATCGTTTCCTCCGCACGTTCTGTCAAAATCGCCAAGACACATGGCATCAATTCCTCGCCTGGGCAGAATATGCCCAAAACTCCTTACATCAGACCACCACAGGATTAACTCCCTTCCAATGCTTCCTTGGTTTCCAGCCACCCTTGTTTCCGTGGTCAGGTAAGCCTTCCGAGGTCCCTTCTGTTAATTACTGGTTTCGAGAGAGTGAAAGAGTGTGGAATGATGCCCACCATCATCTCCAGCAGGCTATATGCAGACACAAAAGATTTGCGGATGTCCGACGAAATGACACACCCACATTTGAACCTGGCCAACTTGTCTGGCTCTCAACACGAGACATCCGTTTACACCAGCCCTGCCGTAAATTAAGCCCACGATATATTGGACCCTTTAAAATTCTGCATCAAGTCAATCCAGTCACATACAGGCTCCACCTCCCTCCTCAATTTAAGATTCACCCAGTGTTCCATGTGTCACTCCTGAAACCTCACTATCCTTCTGTTCTTCCTCCCTCCACAGAGCCTGATCCTGACTACACACCTCCCATACCTACCATCGAAGAAGATCCCATCTACTCCGTCCATGAAATCCTGGACTCCCAACGTCAGGGTGGTCGGTTGGAATACCTTGTCGATTGGGAAGGTTATGGGCCAGAAGAAAGATCTTGGGTTCCTCGAGACGATATCCTAGATCCGGCTCTTCTCACTGAATTCCACCAACAGCATCCACATCGACCAGCTCCACGACCTCGAGGCAGACCACCACGACGTCAGGGTCCTAGGTCCGCTGGCGCGGACCCTGGAGAGGGGGGTAATGTCAGGAATCAATCAGGCTCATTCACATCCAAGACACAAAGATCACACTCACCCGAATACTAATCACCTGCACCTGTCATCAATCCCAGCAATTACTGAACACTACAAAGGAACACACATCACCTCCAGTCCCTGTCAAACCTTGAACTAGGAAAGACCCACTAACCTGTTCTCTGTGCATTCCAGACTTTTCCTAAACAGTTCCAGTCTGTTGACACAGTGATACTTATCTACTTCCTCGTCTTGAGATCCCGCGTTCTCCTCGGTGTGTTCCTTGGATTGTGTTTCGTGCCAAAGTCCAGCCTGCCACTATCTGCAAGAGAAAAGACGATCATTCATGTTCTCATTACAGTACCTGTTTATGCATCTACGTTTATTCTGCTGTCCAACGAGAGCTTCAATAAATGTTATACTGAATCCTTCTTGGTATCTGAGTATACAGTCCTGACAGTGTGTTGTCTGTGTGTTGTCTGTGTGATGTCTCTGTGTACTGGAAACTTATGTCACTATAACAAATTCCTTGTATGCGCAAGCATACTTGGCAATAAAGCTCTTTCTGATTCTGATTTCTGATATATATATATATATATATATATATATATATATTACAAATGTATATAATGATAGATGTTTTAAAAGAGCATTTTTTTAGTGCCAATATTGACTAGAATTGATTTTCCATTTCTAGCCTACAATATGTAGCCTAGTGTACAATGCTTATTTATTTTGAAAGTGACAAAGAAAGCAACAGTAGCACTAGTGCTGCTAGTGCTCCTGCTGTTGAACAAGAGAGGGTGGACAGTTCAGCTTTTGAGTCAGAGCAGGAACCTTCAGGTAAAGTTTAAGCTATAAGAAAAACTAAACATGCTGGCTATACTCTTAAAAAATATGTGCTTTTATGATTTATAAGGTCATCAGTAGTAGGACTGTGATCATTGGGACATACAATTGATGGCTGCATAATTAATATAGATTATTGAAAGTCCTTATTTCATATTGCAGAGAAACTCAATGTGCAGAGTGAGAGAGAGGGGGATTCATGGAAAGATGATAGAGACAGTGAATGCCTTGATACATCTTGATACTTCATTTGATTATTTTGCCCGTTCACAGTCTAAGGATTTTGATGTATTTTTTAATTATAACCCAATTCAAACAACTGAAAGAGCCAAAGAGTTTAGCAGTCTGGTGGACACATGAATTGGGTGGTGGTGACTGCAGCAACAGAGGTGGCCTGGGGTGAAGTCAAATTCCCGGCCTGATTTACTGTCCCAGTCCGACACTGGTGCTGCGTTTGACACAATTGATGACAACATTCTCTTGCGTAGACTTGAACACTTTATTGGGATTAATGGAAGTGCATTAGCATGGTTTAAATCGTACTTATATGACCGCCATCAATTCGTAGCAGTGAATGAAGAGGTATCATATCGATCACAAGTGCCGTATGGAGTACCTCAAGGCTCAGTACTAGGGCCACTACTCTTCACGCTTTATATGTTACCCTTGGGAGATATCATCAGGAAACATGGTGTTAGCTTTCACTGTTATGCTGATGATACTCGGCTCTATATTTCTCTGCGGCCCGGTGAAACAGACCAATTTGAAAAACGAATGTAATGCATAGTCGATACAAAAAACTGGATTACGAGTAATATCTTACTTCTAAATTCTGAAAAAACAGATGTGTTAATTATAGGACCTAAAAACTCTGCATGTATTAACATAGAACACTGTCTAAGACTTGATGGCTGCTCTGTCAATTCTTCGTCATCAGTTAGGAACCTAGGTGTGCTATTTGATAGCAATCTTTCCTTAGAAAGCCACGTTTCTAACATTTGTAAAACTGCATTTTTCCATCTCGAAAATATATCTAAATTACGGCCTATGCTCTCAATGTCAAATGCAGAAATGTTAATCCATGCATTTATGACCACAAGGTTAGATTATTGTAATGCTTTATTGGGTGGTTGTTCTGCATGCTTAGTAAACAAACTACAGCTAGTCCAAAATGCAGCAGCAAGAGTTCCTACTAGAACCAGGAAGTATGACCATATTAGCCCGGTTCAGTCAACACTGCACTGGCTCCCTATCAAACACCGTATAGATTTTAAAATATTGCTTATTACTTATAGAGCCCTGAATGGTTTAGCACTTCAGTATTTGAGTGAGCTCCTTTTGCATTATAATCCTCTACATCCGCTACGTTCTCAAAACTCAGGCAATTTGATAATACCTAGAATATCAAAATCAACTGCGGGCAGCAGATCCTTTTCCTATTTGGCGCCTAAACTCTGGAATAACCTACCTAACATTGTTCGGGAGGCAGACACAATCTTGCAGTTTAAATCTAGATTAAGACCCATCTCTTTAACCTGGCTTACACATAACATACTAATATGATTTTAATATCCAAATCTGTTAAAGGATTTTTAGGCTGCATTAATTAGGTAAACCGGAACCAGTAACACTTCCCATAACACCCGATGTACTTGCTACATCATTAGAAGAATGGCCTCTAAACTAATATTAGTCTGTTTCTGTCTTATTCCGAGGTCACCGTAGCCACCAGATCCAGTCTGTATCCAGATCAGAGGGTCACTGCAGTCACCCGGATCCAGTACGTATCCAGACCAGATGCTGGATCGGCACCTAGAAAGGACCTCTACAGCCCTGAAAGACAGCAGAGACCAGGACAACTAGAGCCCCAGATACAGATCCCCTGTAAAGACCTTGTCTCAGATGACCACCAGGACAAGACCACAGAAAACAGATGATTCTTCTGCACAATCTGACTTTGCTGCAGCCTGGATTGAACTGCTGGTTTCGTCTGGTCAGAGGAGAACTGGCCCCCCAACTGAGCCTGGTTTCTCCCAAGGTTTTTTTCTCCATTCTGTCACTGATGGAGTTTCGGTTCCTTGCCGCCGTCGCCTCTGGCTTGCTTAGTTGGGGTCACTTCATCTACAGCGATATCGTTGTCTTGATTGCAAATAAATGCACAGACAATATTTAAACTGAACAGAGATGACATCACTGAATTCAATGATGAATTGCCTTTAACTGTCATTTAGCATTATTGACACACTTTTTTCCTAATGAATGTTGTTCAGTTGCTTTGACGCAATGTATTTTGTTTAAAGCGCTATATAAATAAAGGTGACTTGACTGTGTAAAAGTCGCCAACACTATGCTGATTCCATAACTGAAGAGTTTCAAACTGCCACTGGCATCAATATCAGCACAAAAACTGTGCAGGGGTAACTTCAAATAATGAGAAGCTGCAGTCTCAATACCAAAATGTCAGATGGAGTGGTGTAACCATGCCGCCACTGGACCCTGGAGTAGTGGAAACTTTTTCTGTGGAGTAATGAATTACACATCTCTGTTTGGCAGTCTGACTGGCAAGTCTGGGTTTGGTGGTTGCCAGGTGAAAGTTACCTGCCTTGTAATGCTAACTGTAAAGTTTGGTGGATGAAAGAATGCTGTTTTTGTAACATGAGAAATATGATTTTCAAAATTCACGTTGCTGTCTTATATAACAGCTGGATTTTTGACTGTATAAGAAGTAACAGTACATCCGTCTAGTTGCAAATTGTAATCCAAGAAATTCTGTGCACTGCTTTTCGGACCAATTAGTAATATATCTGCCTTATCCATATTCAATAGGAGAAAATGATTGGCCTTCCAATGTTTTAAATTTTTACTACTCTTTTTTTGTTAGATAATTTAGAAGTTTCATCTAGTCTTGTTAAGATATATAGTTTATATGGGGTATGATCAGCATAACAGTGGAAACTAATCCTGTATTTTCTAATAATATTACCAAGGGGCAACATGTATATTGAAAACAGAAGAGGACCTAAGACAGATCCTTGTGGCACTCCATACTTTACTGGTGATAACGGAGATGCCTCATTTGTAATTTTAAGAAGTGCAGTTTCTGTGCTATGGTGGGGTCTTCATATAATTCTTCATAGAGATATTTTTTCTTTTTTCCCTTTTTTTCACAAGAAGGAGCACAACTGAGCAGACATAACTTTTTCTAAAATTTTAGACATAATCCAAATTATTGAAATGTGTCTGTAATTTGCCAGTTCATTAGGATCTAGTTGTTACTTAATAAGAGGGTTAATAACAGTCAGCTCCAATGTTTTGGGATGTGATCTAACAATAACTATGAGTTAATAATATTGAGAAGGGGTTCTTCTGTTACAGGTAACAACTCTCGCAGAAATTTAGTGGCTACAGGATCTAATAAACATGTTGTTGTTTTAGATTCAGTGATAAGTTTATTTAGCTCTTCCTGTCCTATATTTGTAAAGCACTGCAGTTTATCTTTGGGTGCAAAGAATGAAGCACTGTAGAATCTAAATTTGTTATTGTATTTCCGATGTCATCTATTTCTAAGTCATTACTGTTTATTCAATTAAAGTTTATTTGTATAGCACTTGTTACAATACAAATCGTTACAAAACAACTTTACAGAAAATTATGTTTCTACAAGAGGTCAGTTTGTGCACGTATGACAGGATTTTTAGAAAAATTAATACAAGACATAGTCAGCCAGATGATGAACATTATTAATATTATTAATAATTATTATATGATGCAGTCACACTTGTAGCAATATTTGTTAGTTCTGTTGTTGATTCATGGTTAGCATCATCTGGGTCAGCATCCTCTGAGGGTCAGCATCATCTCTTCACAGGTGTTCTGGATCCAGACTGGAGCTTGTGTAAATCCTAGTTACATACTGTAAAAACATAGAAGCAAAACATAGAAACAAATAGAGACATCATTAGCATAGCTGCTGATCCAACAAAGTAAAATGAATTAGTTTAACCCAAGCTAAAGAATAATAATGCGCATTTGCTCAGATGCAACTAAACTCACAATTTAAGATACATTATTCAATGATTGGCGAAAGAGATGCGTTTTAAATCTAGATTTAAACAGAGAGAGTGTGTCTGAACCCTGAACATTATCAGGAAGGCTATTCCAGAGTTTGGGAGCCAAATGTGAAAAAGCTCTACCTCCTTTAGTGGACTTAACTATCCTAGGAACTACCAAAAGTCCATCGTTTTGTGACCTTAGGGAGCGTGAGGGATTGTAACGTGGTAGAAGGCTAGTTAGGTACGCAGGAGCTAAACCATTTAGGGCCTTATAGGTAAGTAATGATAATTTGTAACTGATACGGAACTTAATAGGTAGCCAGTGCAGAGACTGTAAAATTGGGGTAATACGATCATATTTTCTTGACCTAGTAAGGACTCTAGCTGCTGCATTTTAGACTACCTGTAACTTGTTTATTGAAAAAGCAGGACAACCACCAAGTGCATTACAATTGTCCAGTCTAGAGGTCATGAATGCATGAACTAGCTTTTCTGCATCAGAAACAGATAACATGTTTTGTAGCTTGGCAATGTTTCTAAGATGGAAGAATGCAGTTTTTGTAACATGGGAAATATGATTTTCAAAAGACAAGTTGCTGTCTAATATAACACCCAGATTTTTGACTGTAGAGGAAGTAACAGTACATCCGTCTAGTTACAGATTGTAATCTACAAGATTCTGTGTAGTGTTTTATGGTCCAATAATTAATATCTCTGTCTTATCCGAATTTAATTGGAGAAAATTATTTGTCATCCAATCTTTTACATTTTTAACACACTCTGTTAGCTTAGATAATTTAGAAGTTTCATCTGGTCTCGTTGAGATATATAGCTGAGTATCATCAGCATAACAGTGGAAGCTAATTCTGTATTTTCTAATAATATTACCAGGGGGCAACATATATATTGAAAATAGAAGGGGACCTAGGACGGATCCTTGTGGCACTCCATATTTTACTGATGATAAATAAGATGACTCCCCATTTAAGTAAACAAAATGGTAGCGATCGGACAGGTAGGATCTAAACCATCTTAGAGCCTGCCCTTGAATACCTGTATAGTTTTGTAATCGATCCTTTAGTATGTCATGATCTATGGTGTCGAACGCAGCACTAAGATCAAGTAAGACTGGAAATGAGATGCAGCATCTGACACAAGAAGCAGGTCATTTGTAATTTTAACAAGTGCAGTTTCTGTGCTATGGTGGGGCCTGAAACCTGACTAAAGTTCTTCATACAGATCATTTTTGTGCAGGAAGGTGCTCAATTGAGCAGACACAACTTTTTCTAAACTTTTAGACATAAATGGAAGATTTGAAATGGGCCTATAATTTGCCAGTTCACTAGGATCTAGTTTTGGTTTCTTAATAAGAGGCTTGATAACCACCAGCTTGAATGGTTTTGGGACGTGACCTAAAGATAACAACGAGTTAATGATATTGAGAAGTGGTTCTTTGGCTACAGCTAACAACTCTTTCAGTAATTTAGTGGGTACAGGATCTAATAAACACGTTGTTGGTTTAGATACAGTGATAAGTTTATTTATCTCTTTCTGTCCTATAGTTGTAAAGAACTGCAGTTTATCTTCGGGTGCGATGGATGAAACTGAAGTGTTAGACGCTGTAGAATCTACATTCACTATTGTATTTCTAATGTTATCTATTTTATCAGTGAAGAAATTCATAAAGTCATTACTATTAAACGTTGGTGGAATATTTGAATCAGGTGGCGTCTGGTAATTTGTTAATTTAGCCACTGTGCTATATAAAAACCTTGTATTTATTTGGTTATTTTCAATTAGTTTGTGGATATGCTCTGCCCTAGCTGGACATACTGTTTTTCCATGCAATTCTAAAAAATTTCCAAGTCAGTTTCTTTCCATTTGCACTCAAGGTTACGAGTCTCTTTCTTGAGAGTATTATTGTTTTACCATAAGCGCAGTATGTTTTTCTCTAAGCTTTTTCGATGGGGGAAACAGCTTCTAATGTATTAGAGAAAATAGTGCCCATGTTGCCAGTCATTTTTGTCTAGTACATGTATATTTATGGGTACACAGAGCAGTTGAGATAGATCAGGCAGGTTATTTGTGAATCTGTTTTTGGTGGCTGGAACAATAGTTCTGCCCAGACGGTAATGCTGAGCCATACAGTTAATATCAGTGATATATAGCATGCACGATACAAGAAAATGGTCAGTAACATCATCACTGTTAGGTAGGATGTCTATATCAGTAAGATTGTTTCCATGCAATATAATTAAGTCCAGCATATGATAAAAATGATGTGTGGGCCCGGTGACATTTTGTTCGACTACAAAATAGTTTTCAGGTCAGTAAACGCAAGTCCTAATGCATAATTTGCATTATCAACATGAATGTTAAAATCTCCTGACAATTAGTGCTTTATTAACATTTACCAATAGGTCTGAGAGGAAATCAGCAATTTTTTTTAGGAAATCTGTATATGGCCTTGGTGGTCTATACACAGTAGCCAGAGCAAGAGATAGGAGAGATCTCTTTTGCATGTCTGACAGTGTAACATTGAGCAGAAGTATTTCGAATGAGTTAAACCTGTATCCTGTTTTCTGAGTAACATTGAGAATATCACTATATATTGTTGCAACACCTCTGCCACGACCAGTCTGACAGGGCTCATGCTTACCAATAGACTCATTTAGACCAATATAATCATTTGGTTTTAGCCAGGTTTCAGTCAAGCAGAGTACATCAAAACTATTATCTGTGATCATTTCATTTACAATACCTGCTTTGGGTGTGAGTTATCTAATGTTTAGGAGCCCAAACTTTAAAAATTGCTTTTGTTCATTTATTTTGCATTTTTCTTGTTTAATCATGTTCAGTTTTTTTTTCTAGAACCTGCATTCAATTTAGAGACATTTAGGAAAATGCTATGCTTCTAACTTTGTGGGAACAGCTTGTGGAATATGATTTTCTATTCCAGCATGACTGTGCCTAAGTTTACAAAGGAAGGTCCATAAAAACATGATTGGTTGATTTTGGAGTGAAAGAACTTGACTGGCCCACACATAGCCTTGACCTCAACCCATCAAACATCTGGTTGGATCCTTCTCATCCAATATCAGTGTTGGCCCTCACAAATGCTCCACTGGATGAATGAGCAAAAATACTCTCAGAAATACTCCAAAACTAAAAAAATTATTTAGTAAAAAGTCGATTTGAATTGATTTTCACTACTATTTCTAACAACAACAATAAAACCTAGGTTTTTGAAAGCAATTGACAATATGTGACAACATGCCCCAGTCTCCCACATCCTACCTTATTTCCCATTAGTGATAAGACTAGTTGAGGACAAAGCGATTATTTTTTACAGAAAGAAGAGGAGGAGGAAGAAGAAAAGTTTTTATGTAAATAAATAAAATAAAATAAAATCCTACATTAGACTAGTCTTAATCTTTTTGGATTTGTATCCATATATATATATATGATCAGATTCGCTCGAATCCGGAGCGCTTTCATCAGCAGTCTCCAGTGTCGGCATTGGTCCTCCTTCATCCCGACTCAAAACGAGCAGCAGCAGAGGCACAAACATGTCTGTCTAGAGCGCCAACAGCTTATTTATCGTCCTGTTATGTCGGGTTTAGGATGATATGGGTTCGGCGGAAGACGTGATAGCTGTCCGCGGGCATCATGAGGATTTTAACGGCGTCGGGGCTCTTCCTGGCCTTCTGTTCCATCGGGCTCTTGACCATGGCCATCAGCACGGACTACTGGTACGAAACAGATGCGCGGAATCATCGGGACCGATGCAAAAAATACGCCAGCAAGAGAAATGACCCAGGATACATATATATATCCAACCAAAACCTTCCACTTCGGATGCGATCAAAAGCCGCTGGTGCGAGTCAGCCGGAACCCGGAGCTCTTCTGCGGGAATCCCCGCACCCTGAGCCCGTCACGGAATCACGCTGCAGCCGCCACTACAACTCAACCACTACCGGACTGTGGAGGAAATGCCACCGAGTAGGCTTCGATCTGGAGAACGAGGATCTGATTTTTAAAGGTGATGATGCTAAATGGTCCCCATGTGAGCAGTAACCAGGTTCAAAGTTGATGTTGAAAAGCTGTAATGTGTTTATGTGTTTGTTGAACGTGTAAAGGAGCGTTAAAGAATGTTTGGCGCTATCCAAGGTGCTGATCTTTCACATCAACACCAACCACACGATCATGTTCACACATTTATCACATTTCAGCTAAAATATAGAAACAGATGGAGTATGTCAGGGCAATGGTATCCATTTGAGGTCTAAGAGACCCCGAGGGCCTTTTATTAAGGGCAAACACACAACCCTCTCTGGTACACTATATTTGTTTATTTTCCATGTTACTTTTGATTACTCTAATAACAAAAAGCAGAAATAGATTTTAAAAATGATCAAAAAATATGTTTTCTTTAATGCACTGATGCTTTTACACACCTCTAAAACATTTCTGTCTTTAATGTGGTAAATTATACAGTCTTCCAGGGCAATGAGATGCAGCTTTTGGGTCTTAGCCAAAGATAAAAAGACTTGCTTAAAATTCTGTAGATTTTTTACTCCTGTTTTCTTTGGGGTCCGAGAGAAAATTTATGACTATGTTTTATTAAAATAAACAGCTTGATGTCTAAGCATTTTCCATACATACATTACTGAAATAAAACATAAATCCAATCGAATTTCTAACCGATGTAGTACTCTCCTGTGTATGTATTGCAAAATTATATATAAATTGTACAAATTATATTTTTCCACTATATATAAACATTTTGAATGTTAAAGGTTCTTTATGGAGCCATAGATGCCAATAAAGAACCTTATTTTTGTGGACAACAATCACTCTTCTTAATAATACATGTTTATAAAATATACACTATTTTTGGTACAGTAAGGCGTCAATGAAAATGTGAAATTATGATTAAGTTATAATTATGTTTACATGTAAGTCACTGGGTTCTCAGGGAAGGAAAGTGAAGTCAATCCCAGCAGAGAGATTGAGAATTGTTTGACTGATTCATAATATCATCATAATCATTAATCATAATTCAGATGATTCATTAAGTTAAGGGCCTGAACATGTTAGATGTTTCTGTGAAATGTGTCTAAATTGCTGCTTGTTATTTCTCCACACAGACTTTCAAGCACATGTGTACCATTTGATCTTCACTAAACTGATCTTCACTATTATGACTGGAGTTATCAGATTGTTTCTGTGAATTTTCTCAGGTTTGCTTCAGCGTTGTACGCCGGTGAGATATTACTATTTCTCAGCGAATATCCCACGGAATCTGCCTGTGAACATCACCAAAACTATAAGACAAGATGAATGGCATGCTCTCCGTAAGTCAGATCAGTGCATGTTATATTTACAGAAATGGAACACTTATTATACCTACAGCACAGCTCTTAACATTACCTTTGGTGACGGATTATATTATGACATAAAGTCTAAAATGCAGAGCAATGAGGAAAAGTTAAATAAAAATACATGTATAAATTTTATAGCGCAAGAGACAATACCTGAATTGTCATAAATCTAAAACAACAAATATGATTTATTCACGCAACGATGGATAAATTCCATAATGAATTCGCTAAACTGCACATTATTTCAGTTTATTGAATGCCTGAATCTTTTCTTGATTCAAACTCTTATGTTGGTTTTAGAAAGCCTGGCCAGAAAGTTTAAATTAGCTTCAGAAGCTTGAAGATGTTAAATAGTTTAAAGTTTGTAGTGAAGTTTTAAAGCCACAGATTCAAGCCAAGTCACAGTTATTTATAGTGCTTTATACAATACAGATTCTTTCAAAGCATTTTAACAGTAATAAACAGATTAAGACATCAAGTGTTGCTATATGTTAGTGGAACAGGTTTATAGTTAATAATGTATATAATACCTAAAATACAATTAATTACAGATGTTTCTATATGCATGCGTGCTCTTGTTTTGTGACATATCAGGACACAACTCTGTATAATGACATGGGTATGACACAGGTATTATAAGGAGAGGGTGACTTATGAGGACATTACCCATGTCCCCATTTTTGAAAACACTTATAAATCATACAGAATGTTTAAGTTTTTTTGAGAAAGTAAAAATGCACAAAGTTTCCTGTGAGGGTTAGGGTTAGGTGTAGGGTTGGTGAAGGGCCATAGAATATACAGTTTGTACAGTATAAAAACCATCACGCCTATGGGATGAACCCACTTTAAACAAAAACAAACATCTGTGTGTGTGTGTGTGTATACAGTTTATATGCTTATAGGTGTGACTATACTGAATGTTTTGGACAC